>NC_136814.1:103687163-104044529 GCF_951394365.1 Tetrao urogallus | reverse complement strand
GGTGGCTTTTGTGCATGCTCGGCGGTGTTCTCTGCTTGCTTCAAGCAGCAGCAGGCTGTTTTTTGGGGTCAGGTTTGCTGCCGGCGGCTGAGAGCAGGGACATCTTTGTGGTGCTGAGCCCTACTCCTGTGCAGATGCACTGAGATCCCACCTCTGCTCTGACCCCTTCCAGCTCTCCCAAAAATACAACCCTAGGGATCCCTTCCTACTCTATGAAAACAAAGAGAACAGGCTCTAAAATGGAGGCCAGGTCAACCTGGCCCAGTCTGATGGATCCCATTTTGTATGGCCCTTTGAGACCTCTCCATCAGCCAGCTGTTCACCCAAATCATTGTATCATTCTCTTTATGTAGAGAATACTGTGAAAAGAAGTACTGAAAGCTCTACTGAAATCCAAAGAAGATTATGTCAACTGGCTTCTCTTAGGCAACTGCATAACCTAATCCTAGAGCCAACGCACCACAGTCTGCATTTTAACTCAGTGCTTTGGCCTCCAGGAAAGCATCCTCTTGTTGTACCCTATGATTCACGCCAGCTGCCTGAATAATCCCTCTCTTCTCCATTTTCCCCCTCTTTAAAAGGGGGGAAAAAAAAGCAGATTTTATAGCTCCCTCCAGCAGACCATTGCTCTCAGCCACTGACCTCAGCAGGACAAATCAATCACAGATTTCTGTTTAATATTCCCTGCACACCTATGCCTCACCTTCACTGCCAGAAGAGCCCATATACACAGGGACCCACAGCCATCTGGTAACACCAGTGCAAGGCTTATTGCCAAATAGACAAAGAACCCACCTGACCCAAATCCACAACCACACCACTCTTCTCTCCCTTTCTCTGCCTTTTCAGTGCAATCCTTGGCTGCTCAAGTGAGGCTGAATTGCTGCCAGCTGCATGGCCTGGTGCCTGCTTCCAGGCTGGTGGGAAGGGCTTCACAGTTGAGCATGGTTAAATACTCTGCCAGCTTCTCCATCAGGGTTGGTTTGTCCAACGTACCTGATGCAGGTTGTCCAAATCACTGGACTCAGTGGAGAACTAGGATGACAGGTGCCATAAACGGAATGGCTTAGGTTGGAGAGGAGCTTTAAGATCATCCACTTTCAACTGCTGCTGTGGGCTGGTTGCCCCCTACCAGCACAGGCTGCCCAGAGCTCCATCTGTGGCTTTGGGCACCACCACAGACTGGGGATCCACAGTTCTCTGGTCAGCAGTGCCATGTGAATAAAGATTTCCTCCTAATGCCTAACTTAATTTTCCCCTCTTAGTTCAAAACCATTCCCCCTTGACCTATCAATGACCTATCAGCTATTTACACCCGTGGTTGGGAGCACAAAACGCTGTGGTCCCACCATACCCCACTGTCCACATCCCAGGAATAACCCAGCTGTGGAGAGCAGCCCATGTGCCTGCGTTCCTCATCAGCCATCCCAAAGCTCTCCCACTCCATGTGTCCCATTTCTGAGCACAGGGCTGTTGCCTGCCGCGTTGCTTAAAAATGAGTGCAAATGCGGGGCTCTGTTGTTTTGACTGCATCGCTCTATATTTACATTGCTTTTATTTTATTAGCATTCTTGGTTCTCTCTTTTTTTGTGTGTGACAGCAGAAGTATGTACTTCAAATGAATCACAACTGGGAGAGCTCTCCGGTGGCTTCCAGCTTTCTGCTGGGTTTGATCTCGTGTCCTGCCATCAGCCTGTGTGATGTTGAAAGCACGCAGGATCCCTCCGCTCCCCAGCTCTGTCGGAGTGCAAAACGTGAGAACTCCTCGGATCAGCTTCAAGGAGCTCTGCCTTGTTTTTAAGCTGAATAACTTGGGTTTATTTCAGGAACAAGGAGGCCTCATCTGTAGCAGCCTCCCTTTCCATGGGCTGTGGAGAGCTGCGCTGGGGTAGGGTCAGCAGAGCAAGCAGTGATTTATCAGCAGCGCTCATAAGTGAGAGCTGAGGCGTGCAAGCTTGATCCAGGAAAATGTTTTACTCGTCAAACCATAAAGAAAAAAAAAAGCAACAACTCATTCCATCTCTGCGCTCCATGGCCACGTGGTTACCTTATCCCCAGGCGTGATCAAGTGGCTCCAACTGGAGTATAGTCTCATTAAGGTTGGAAAAGGAGCCTTTGTCTGTAAAAGCACCCTGTGTAGCTGGGATTGGAGGCATGCTCAGCCTGGGCTCTTTTTTGGGGCAGGATTTGCCACGTGAAACCATGTGGGATTCCATCTCTACTATCAGACCAGTCCTTCATCTCCTTCCCACTTCCCTGTAGGGTTGCACACATGCAAGAGGAGTTGGGCACTTCTTTGTCTTGCAAGGGACCCAAGGGCAGCCTTGCTCCATTGCTCAGGGTTGAGAGCAGCACTGGCATCCCTCTTTTCTGCTACCCCACTGGGAATAACTCATTCCCAGCATCAGAGCCTAAGAGGGACCCAAACAAAATCCCTCACCTGAGAAAGACCCAGGACCAAAGTGCAGTCCCATAGTTCCCAACAAACTCGAGGTAATTGCCTGGTGGAACCAGAGGCTGTGGGAGCCCAGAGGGGGAATGGTGAAATTCATTCTGCAAAGGTCCACCCGTGGCTAATAAAAAAAGCATTTCAGATGCAGTTTGCACTTTGGGATGGCCATAAATTCCTGTGTTGGAAGTGTCCAGACAGGGGCTGTCTGCTTTGCTCCATCCCATTTTGGGGCTGTCATTGTTCTCCAAAAATTGAGACAGGATCCTGAGCCAGAAACGTTCGATCCAACCCAGTGCTGCTGTCAGAGAGCTTTTCCTTTCCTGCTGCCACTTTGTCTCCATCATTAGGCTTCAGAATTAACAGCTTTCCTCCGTTTGCTGCTTCCCCAATGCAGCTGCTCGCCCGCTGATGCTGCTTCAATCCAAGCACTTGTCCCAGAATCTCCTCTTTGGGAAGAACTCCAATCTGAGCACATGGGAAGGGGACCCCACACTTCTTTGTCTGCCCCCAAGAGCCCCGTGGGCTGCAGGATGAGTCCTGCTGCTCACCGCAGCTCTGGGACAAGCAAAGCAAGGCAAAACAGCAACGAGAAAACAACCCTGCTCCTCCGGCTGTGCCCGGGATCAGACCTCCGTGTTCCTGATGGGTGAATAACTTACAGCAAGACGATGTATTTATAGCAACGAGCTCATGAGTTTTTAATTAAAATTCCATTTTCTTTTGCTCCAGATGGCACGAACAACCGTTTTGGTGTTTTCATTGGGTTTTTAAGGGATCACGCGGCTCCTGCTGGGCAGGGTTTGTTCTGGGGCACAGGAGGGCACTGGGGAGGGTTCTTGCACCCCACACCACATGTTGGCTGCCCTGGTGGGTTTGTTGGAGAGGGAAGGAGGTTGCCCACCCCCTACACCCATGTCTCATCCTCAAGGACTGCAGCCACCCTGCTGCTGCAGAGGCAGAGCAACTCACAGGTCAGGAACAGCTCAGTGTCAGCAGCCATCACATCAGGGAGCCGAGCCATCCGCCAGCACTGAGCAGAGCTGGCAGGGCAGGACAATGTGTTCGAGAGCAGAAAGGGCGAACAGGGATGTGGGATGTGCCAGAGCCTGTCCACACCATCGTGACCCCATTCCCACCATCCCATCCCCATCATTCCATCCTCACCATCCCATCCCGCCCACTCAGTCCCTGTTGTCCTATCCTCACTATCCTATCCCCCCATAGTTCTATCCCCACCATCCCTTTCTGAGGAATCCCAGCTCAGCAGGGCACAGGGTGCCGCTTTCTCATTTCATTTCATTTCAGAATCAATTCATTTCAGACATTCACACTTCTATTTCCTAACCTTTGGCTCACCCAGGGGAACCAGGGGACTGAGGACACCCAATTTTCCTGCCCATTCCCACCACACCTGGTGAGTCCAGAGAGCCTGGGGTGACACACAGATCTCGAGCTGGAGCCCCAACCCCAGCCCAAAGTGGGATGTGAAGCACTGAGAGGATTTTGGGCCAGTTCCACTGTGCTGCTGTTTTCCACATGAACGGCTCGATGAGACAGAGATGTGTTGTGGGAAACTTCCAACTCAGTGACCCTGTGCAGAAATCCAAGTTCTGCATTTCGTTAGCAAAATGTTTTGCAGCAGAGGGTGCAGTGCAGATGCATAACCCTGGGACACTTATGCAGAACTCATCAGCAAGAAAGGGCTAAAATACTGCAGAAAAAAAAGTCTCCAAAGAAAAAGGGCTGGGCAGTCCTTCACCTGCCTTGGGGAAAGAAGCAGAGTACTCTGTTTAAGGTGTAGGAGCCTTCAAATTTCGAGCCCAAGGTCCTGTGCAGGGCATGCCAGGCTACCTCAGCATACAAAGCATCCAAGAAAGAATCAGACTGAGTCAGACCCTCATGGTGCACAGGGGGTGGTTGGAGCATGCTGCACTCAGTAAGTGGCACTGGTCCATCTGAGTGCTGCTGATCAGAGATGTACGAGGGATGAGGTCTGATGTACCAGAGGACTCTTGGCTACTACCCTGTGCTGTTTACTGCCTGGAGAAACCACCCCGTCCCACTCCATACCATCTCACTATATACCAGTACTTCTCATCCCAACACATCCTAATACATTACGTACCATCGCAACCCATTCCACCCCATCCCATTCTGTTCAACCAATCCCATCCTACCTTATCCCATCCAACTCATCTCATCCTACCCAATCCCATTCTAACAAAACGGTTGGATTGGATGATCTTTTAGGTCTTTTCCAACCTTGGTGATTCTATGATTCTATGAAAAGTCACCCCATCCCATCCCATCCCATCCCATCCCATCCCATCCCATCCCATCCCATCCCATCCCATCCCATCCAGCAGTTCCCATTCTATCCAATCTATATCGTTCCATCCAATGTGCCCCATCCCATTCAATCCATCCCATGCCATTGCATCCACCCAATCCCACTCCATCTTATTCCATCCAACCAACCCCCTCCCCCCCCCCCGACCAAAAGCTAGTTGCTCTCCCAACCTCTGCTTTGCAGAGGAACACAGCTCCTTGCCCTTTTATTTGCTATCCAGCTACAGGAAGGTCAGGGAGTTGCTGCCCAAGGGGGACAGGTGACAGCCCCAGACCTATCGCTCCGCTCCATCTGCACATCCTCACTCCTGAGGAAGATCCATGGGACCCAAACACTCTCCTTAGGAACCATCCCCATTCAAGCAGTGGCACAAAGCCCATCTCTGCCCCAGGGATGGCCCCAGCAGCCCCCTCCCCACCAGCTGCAGTCTGGCTGTCGGGGTGGAAACGCATTAATGCCGGCACAGATCCCACAAAGACAAAATAAAAAGCCTTTGGGGAGTGACTCGGCAGCGCAGCCGGAAGAGAGACAGCACAGTTTTCTTTTCAGGAGGTCTTCTTGGCTTCTCTCTTTTTTAAAAATTTTATTTTATTTTTGGCAGCCGTGATGGCAGCAGGGAGGGAGTAAATGGCCTTGCCTGAGCCCGGATGCATTTGTGGCTTTCAAGAGGCAGAAGTGTCCGGAGTTTGAGAGGCTCTGTGCTTCAGAGGGCATGAGTCACGGCCATGCAGTGGGGCTGGATGGGGAGGAAGGGAGGGAGAGAGAAGGGCTGAGATCCCGTGTGGGGATTTGGGAGAAGGGTTCAGGAATGGAGGAGCAGGGTGATGGAATGTCGGAGAAGTATGCTGAGGTGAAGGATGCTGGGATGTAGGTGCAGAGTTCTGGGGTGCAGGAGCAGAAATGTGGGAGAAGAGTGCTGGGATGCAGGAGCAGGGAAGCAGGAGCAGAGTTAGGGATGCAAGAACAAGGTGATGGAGTGCAGGAGGAGGGATAGAGGAGCAGGGTTCAGGGATGGAGGGGCAGAGATGCAAGATGCTGGGATGGACAAGCAAGACGGTGGGATGCAAGAGCAGAATTAGGGGGTGGAGGAGCAGGGATGCAGGAGCAGTTTTGGGATGGAGGGGCAGAGTTCAGGGGTGGAAGAGAAGGATGCAGAGATGCATGAGTACAGTATCAGGGCAGGTGGCCATATCCCAGCACCACTTTGCAGAGAAATGTTGTCCAACACATAAAGCCCTTCCCCAGGGGCACTGTAGCACAGCAAATGAGATGCCCCTCTCCCTGTACAGTGAGAGCCAGGAGGCAAAAAGGGATGGGGCCATTACACGAGCCTTCATCACTTTGATGCCAGAAGTGAAGATGTGCTCACACCCTGCTTGTCTCTGCTTGGCCTGCCTCTGCTTCCCTTCCTTGGTCCCTTCATCCTCTTCTTCTTGTGGCTCCCATCCTGGGTATGGGACCAATGATGCACCCTGACCTCTAGGGTTTGGGAAATGGGGCTCATCCCCTCTCAGCTCCTTGCTGCTGCTTTCCTGCATGCAAAGCAAGAGATCCTGGAGCTGCAGCTTCCAGCAGCTGGGAGCAATAAGCCAGGCTGTTGCTGGGGCTCAGCAGGGAGCAGCAGAGAAGCACAGAGCTGCTGGGTGCTCCCCAAGAGGAGGGGCTGCCTCTGTCTTTTCCTGCCCGGGACTGCGTTGGTGGGTGATGCAGCAGCTGAAGGCAACAGCTTGTGTTGTGCTCTGTTTGCTCACACCTCACAGCTCCTCGTTGGCAAAGAGCAAATCTCATGCTGAGGAAGCAGCACCACAACAGCATCTGAGCACCCCCGAAGTCATTTTGACTTTTCTCAATGGGATATCACTCTGCCTTTTGCACGACCCATCACTTAAGCACCAGTGCACAGTGCATGTCCTAGCACTGTCTATGTCAGCATGATGTCTTGGTGCACAGTGTGTTGCTGCATGGTGCTGAGCTTGTGTTGGTACACAGAGCAGGGTGTGGGCTGCTATGTGGCACAGTCGGACAGTGGTGCTGCAGGTGCACAGTGTGCTGGTGCACAGTGCCAGTCCTGGTGTACTGTGCATGGTTCTAGTCCTGAGTATTGATCTATGGTGCATGATATCAGAGAATCATAGAATGGCCTGAGTTGAAAAGGAGCACAATGCTCATCCAGTTCCAACCCCCTGCTGTGTGCAGGGTCACCAACCAGCAGACCAGGCTGCCCAGAGCCACATCCAGCCTGACCTTGAATGCCTGCAGGGATGGGGCATCCACAGCCTCCTTGGGCAACCTGTGCCAGTGCCTCACCACCCTCTGGGTGAAAATATCTTGCTGCCAGTCCTGGTGCACGGCACTCAGTGCTGGTGCCAGTCCCAGAGCATGGAAATAGTGAATATTGCATGGTGCCAGGTCCATTGCATGATGCACTGTGCACGATGCTCAGTAGCAGTACCATTTGTGCTACCAGTTTGGTTGCATGGTTCCAGTCTCTATCCCAGTGAACGGTGCACAATGCTCAGAACCAGTCCAGTTGCCAGTCCCACTGTCAGTCTGAATGCCATCCCAGTGCACGGTGCACAATGCACGGCACTGGTCCTGGTCTTGGTGTCAGTCTTGGTGCACGGTGCGTGGCACACAGTGCACAACGATTCCCACTGTCAGTCTGGATGCCAGGCCCAGTGCACGACGCACAGTGCACAGTGCCAACCCCAGGGCTGGTCCCACTCGTGGTACCCGTGCAAGATCCCACTCTTGATCCCATCGTTCTGTGTATTTTGCACAGCGCACGGTGCCAGTTCCACGCTCACCGTGGCACGCCACGTGTCCCAGAGGCAATCTGGATGCCGGTCCCAATGCACCGTGCAAAACGCATAGTGCCAGTCCCGGTCCAAAGCGCGTGGCGCGGTGCGCACGATGCACAACGCAAGGCACGGATCCCGTTCCCAGTCCTGGTGCGGGTCCCGGTCCGGGTCCCGGTGCCGGTGCCGGTGCCGGTGCCGGCTCGGGGCGGTGGTGCTGAAGGACAGCTCCGCCCCCGCCCGCCCCCGCCGCCGCCGCCGCCGCCCTCCGCTCTCCTCTACCGCCGCCGCCGCCGCCGCCGCCGCCGCCGCCGCCCGGAGCCGGGCCCTCCGCGGAGCCCCGGCCGCCGCCATGCCCCAGACGGCCCCTCCGCCGCCTCCTTCCTCCGCCGCCGCACCATGAAGCGGCAGAACGTGCGGACGTTGGCGCTCATCATGTGCACCTTCACCTACCTGCTGGTGGGAGCCGCCGTCTTCGACGCGCTCGAATCCGAAGAGGAAACGGCGGAGCGGCGGCGGCTGGAGGCGAAGAGCCAGGAGCTGAAGAACAAATACAACCTGAGCGCCGAGAGCTACCGCGAGCTAGAGTGGGTCGTCCTCAAGCTGAAGCCGCACAAGGCCGGCGTCCAGTGGAAATTCGCCGGCTCTTTCTACTTCGCCATCACCGTCATCACGACCATAGGTACCGGGCAACCCCTCGACCTCAGCCCCAACACCCTGCCGAAAAAGCTCGGGGCTTCCCGTGTGAATAGTCCTTGCTTTGCCCATCCCTGCGGTGTCGGGGCGAACGATTCTGCCCAGCTGTTGCCGACGTTGGGACCCCTCCACCCATCCCCACGGTGTCAGGGCAAACCTCTCCCCTTGACCCCTCGGGATCCCCTTCCCCATAACGCCCATCCCTGCAGCGTCAAGGCTCACCCACCCAAAACTCCACCATCGGGAACCCCCCCTCTCCCGGCCCCCTCCGCCCATCCCCGTAGCATCGGGGCGGCCCCCTCCACTCTCTCCACCGGCTCGTCCCAAATGTGTCCATCCTGGTAGCGTCAGGGCTGTGCCTCCCTGGGATCCAACCTCTGCCCATCCCCGTGGTCTCTGGTCTCCCAGCCTCGGGGATTCTTCACCCCCTCTCCCACCCTACAGCACCACGGTGTCTGGGGAAAGGGGGAGGGGGAGGGGGGCTGAGCTTTTCCTTTGGGCAGGACCCCCTTTCTTCAGGAGTCGGTGTGGGTAGGGAGGGGACATGAGGGTCCCATTGTGGGGACAGATTGGGGGGGACTGTGTGAGGGGACTCATCCCTACACACCGTGTCCCATCTCCAGCCCTGCAGCTGAGAGCTGGGGGACACGGGGTGCTTCCCCTCCAGGGGCAGTATTCTCTCAGCTCACTCCTTCCCTGGAGGAGAAGTAGGATAAGGGGGAAGGTTTTCTGGGGAGAAGATTCCTTTGCAGATCCTTCCCATTCAAAAGCACAGTGGGACCCTCAGTCAGGGTGTCCTGACCCTGCTGGGAGGGAGGGGGGAGTGTTGGGTAGTGCACAGTGCCCCAGTGCTCAAGGCAATGTCCCTGCCCTATCCTGATCCAATCTGAGCCATCTCATGCTACCAGAAACCAAAAGTCCCCAGGGAAAGCCAGCTCTGTCCCCAGGGTGAGGAGAGGGGATGCAGGAGTCAGAGAGATATCGGAGTCACCCCAGGTTGCCACTGTATTCATTCCGTGCTGTGGTGCACTCACCTGGTTACGCTTTCACCCCAAATATCTTTGGGGCACTTTCAACCAATGTTCCCTGTCCAGGATCCCCACTGTGTCCCCACCACCACTGTGCCTGCATAGGGACACCCACAGCTTGGTGGCTGTGTCCTCCCTCCACAGCAAGGAGCAAACACCACTGAGTTTGGCTCCGTGCAAGGATGCATGACCCCAAATCTTCTGATCTGTTGTCCTCTGGTCCCCAAAATGCCTCATATTCCCCAATCCCTCGCTGGCCGCCTGTGACTTGTGGGTCACAGGCAGGTTCTGGTGGGGGGAACCAGAGCTGTATGGCTGAGATGTGGGTTTTGGGGCTGGGGCTGAGCTCTATCAGCTGGCAGAGCAGCTGGGACAGGCTTGGGAAGCAGAGACAAGCAGCTTATCTTTGACGTGAGAGAGAGGGGGGCAGGAGGAGGGGGTGCCGGGGAGCAGGAGGAACATCCCCAGCCTCAACACACACAAAGGATGCTGCAGTGCTGTGGATGTGAGACAAAGCCAACCCAGAGTGCACAGTCCCATTTTGCTCCTCTTCTGTGCCCCCCAGGGCCATCAGGTCCCCTGCAGTCTCCTCTGGGTGCCCACAGATGGAGCAGAGAGATGCAGGTGTCACACCCCAGATGGGAGGGGGTGCTGCTGGTGACACCCAACCCCAAAGCCACCCATTTGGAGCGCAAAGGAAATGCAGAGGGGATTTCCCTGGAGTGTGTGTAATTCAGCCCCGCTCTGCAATGTCCACGGCCGTGTGCTGGGGAAGCTGCACGGACACGGATGTGTAACTCAATCCCGTTGTTATCAATCTGTCAGTGTCTATTTCTATGAAATGGGATTTTCCAGCAAGGAAAAAAAAAAAAGAAAAAAGAAAAGCAAAGAAAGCCTTCTTTCAGGAACTCAAAGGTCTCTCTGCTTGCACTAAGAAGTGCCATGCATGATCTGCTCGGAGCAGGTGACGAGGGGACATCTCTGCTCACTGCCCACTGGCTTTGCTCTACCAGGGACACAGTGCCCGTTTCCCAGGGCTGTGGCTGTCCCCTGTCACATCCCATTGCTGTCTCCCTTAGGATGATGGCCTTGGGGACAGACTGCAGGGGCCACTCGGGGGGCACTGTGTGGGTCTCTGGGTTGGCACAGGGTGACTTTGCTGGGAGCATCGCAGCTGGCTTGGGGCGTTGTGTGGGATGGATCCTGCAGCATTGGGGACAGATCCTGCAGCACTGGGGACAGATCTTTTGTTGTGACCTTACGCATGAGCTCCGGGTCCATCTGGGGTAGGGGTGCCCTGAGCTAGATACCATGGCAGATCTGTGTGGTGACAGTAGGGTCAGTGGGGCAGGATGTGTCAATCAGGGTGGTGACACACATAGGGACAGCACCGGTGGCAGCTGGATACATGCAGGGGGATGAGGCTTATGGCTGCAGACTGGGATCTGTTATATTTAGATGTGCCCCCTCCTCTTCCACAAAGCCAGGGGCAAGGGGAGCTGCAGGACATGTCCCTGACACCTCCATCCCTGTCCCTGCAGCAAGGATGGGTCAGCTGTGCCACATGGCGCAGTGGTGCGGATGAGGACCTGCAGGCTGTCCCCCTCCATGCACCTCAGCTCATGAAACCCAAACCCTGCGTTGGGTGCTCCCAGATGTGCCATGGCGCTGTGAGGCTGGGGACAGTGTTATCCCTGCAGGGATGGAGCCAGCCTGTGTCCCTCACGTGTGCTCAGCCATTTGGTCTGCAGCAAGTGGCGAATGCCAACCTCACTGCCGCCATCTGCCACCTCCCTCCTGGGACGAGGTTGTGGCAGCAGCAGGTGACACCATGGGGTGTTTGTGGAGCACCGCGACTCTCCTCTGTGGCTGTCACCACGTCCCCTCCATCCCTCCTGGGTGCCCCCCAAGCCCTCAAGCCACATCCCGTGCATCCTCCTTCCCCCCCCCCCCCCCCCAAAAGGCCCCCGCTGCCCTGCAGCACCTCCTCCTGCTGCGCTGGCAGGTCCAGCCCTGACTCAGAGCCAGGATGAACAACGCGCTCCCCGCCGGCTGCCCTGCTGCTATTTTCATCTCTGATTCAGTCCCGCTCCTGAGGCTCTAAGGAAGGGACATGGCAGGGAGGGGGCAGCTGGAGGGGACGGCCACGAGCAAGAGGAGGAAAGGGGCTGTGATCTGGTGGCTTTAAGGGACACACTGTGCTCATAGTGATACATACATGTCCAGGATGAGGGCAGGTTTCATGGAAAGGGATGGGGATGGGGGAAGGTTTTGTGGAAAGGGATGGGGACAGAGGAAAGCTGGGGATGGATCACAGCTCCCTCTGAGCCCTCAGGACATTTCTGTTCTGCACTCTCTGTGCCCGCTGACAACGATCACAGTGGAAATGAGTGTTGGCAGCTCCGGGATCTCCTTTAGTAGGCTTCAGAGTGAACACACTGGAGGGAATGACTGTATCACAATGTTTCAGGGCTGGGATTAAATTCTTCTCACCCCAGATACCTGCAAGAGGGGGTACCCGATGCACAACTCTATGCCAATTGCAGGCAAAGGGCCAACCCTTGCTCCCGCTGCCGTGGTTCTCTGTGGTTGCTGTTTGTTGTGTTTACTCTGAAGCCTAATGATGGCACAGTCATTATGCACACTCCAAGCCCGGCCCAGAGACCCTCTGAGCTCTGTTTGCTGCTGCCCCCACCTCCCATCCTGCCGAGGCTATAAATGTTCTGCTCGTCTCTGTCCCAGAGAGATAAGAGCAATTAATGCCCGCTCCTTCCCGGCTGATGCCTCATTAAACCCTCCGGCAAATGACTGACTCAGACAAGCACAAACAACCCGTGCTGGGGCAGCAAGGCTGCGGGGTGGGGGCCAGTGCCCCACACCCACCCCCATTTCTGTCTGTCCTGTTGGCTTTTCCTATCACCAAACCCTGGCACTCAGCTGGGACTGGGTCCAGTGCTGTGAAGCCAGACCCATGGAGGAGCTGCAGGAGAGCCCGCTCTGACCCAGCACGTGATTTACAACCTGGCTGTGATATTTATCACCCAGCTCTCAGGCTGAAGTGACTGCAGTACGCAGGATTTATAGCAGGCATCGCTACCTTGAATAAATCCCAGCCGGACAGGCAGGGGGGTTAATGGAACAAGTGAGACACACGGCTGTGTTGGGGCTGGAGCTCACTAGTCTGCCTTTGGGGACAGCTGCCGTGGGGCAGAGAGGCTGTGCTGGTGCTGCAAGCAGTGCTGAGTGCAGGGGCACCTTGCTGGGTGCTGGTGCACAGCATTGCACTGGTGCTGGGTGCTGGTGTTCAGCATAGGCTGCTGGTGCGTGGCATCGCTCATGGTGCATGGAATTGCACGCAGTGCTGGGGTAAGGGTGCTAGGGGCTGGTGCATGGTATTGCACACGGTTCTGGATGATGATCATGATGCCAGGGCACAGTACTGGGTGTTAGAGTGTGACACTGCACATGCTGCTGGGCACAGTGCTGAATGCTGGTGCATGGCATTGCACATGGTGCTGGGTACTGGGGCACAGTACTGGGGGCTAGTGCAAGGTGCTGGGGGCTGGTGCATGGCATTGCACATAGTGCGTGGCGTTGCTTATGGTGCTGGGCACTGCAGCACAGGGCTGAGTGTTGGTGCACGGCATTGCACATGGTGCTGGTGTTGAGCACAAGGTGCTGGGTGCAGGGTGTCATGGTGCTGGGCACTGGTGCTCTGTACCAGGTGTTGGTGCAGGATACTGGCTGTTGATTCTTGGCACAGGATGCAGGGTGAACAGCACTGCACATGATGCTGGTGGCTGCAATTGGATGCATGGTGCATGGTGCTGGGCCATAGTGCATGGTATTTGAGGGGATAAGGACACACAGTGCAGCTCTCCACAGCAGTCACAGCCACTCCCAGGTGTGTCAGCCAAGAGGAGATGGCAGGTGGCTCCCCAGGCTGCACTCCCCTTTAATTCCACCCCCACAGAGTCTCTTTTGCCACTGTGGAAACGGGATGTGGTGTGCATGGGAATGAGCTCAGAACTCCCCCTCCCCCCAGCAGACTCTGTGCCCCACCAGCATCCGGACCCACTGTTGGGGGTCCTGACTGTGCCCCAGATAGGAGAAGGGGGGGAGGATCTGTAGGGCTGGGGAGAAAGGGAGCCAGGAAGGGGCCTGGCGGGGCCCCAAAGAGCAGCAAAATATTGCCAGTTTCGGGTCGGCGCAAACACAGCCCTTGGCTGGCGCGGGGATTTTCCATGACAGCATCAGCCCCCGCTGCCCCCGCTGTGGCGGGGCCCCACTGGCTGCTGCTGGGGCTGTCCCAGGCAGGGTAGTGGCTGTGCCCCCTCTCTTAAGCACTGCTGGGATGGATAGGGTGCAGAACTCCCTTATGGGGGCCTCTAAGTTTCTCTGGGGGCAACACCCCCCAGTGCAGCACAGGAGAGATTTGGGGAGAGGGGCGTAACAATGCTGGGGGTAACATGCAGAACTTGCTGAAGAGGATGGGGGTACCCCAGTGTCTGGTGTGAGCACAGGGGGAGCCCAAGGCATGGGACAGTATGGGGTGACCCCGCCTCTATTTCATCTGCCCCACTGGTATGAGAGCACATGAGCCCCCCACCAGGCTCAGCACCCTCTGCCCAGTAGGTTCTCCCCATGCCAAGGCAGCCCTCAGGGAACTGAGTGCTGAGTTTGCTCCACCAGGTAAGTGCATGGAGATCAAGGGAAGAGGATGGAGAGACGGGTGGTAAGAGAGGTGAGCGGGGATAGGCGAGATCTGGGGTGGTTTGGTATGGTGAGTAGAGAATGGGTGGTCGGTTGGATGGATGGATGGATGGATGGATGGATGGATGGATGGATGGATGGATGGATGGACGGATTGGTTGGTGGATGAGTAGATGGAAGGATGAGTGGATGGGTGGAAAGATGGGTGGATTGGTGAATGAGTGGATGGAAGGTTGAGTGGATAAATGGATGCATGGATGGATGGAGAAAAGATGAGCGGATGGATGGATGGATGGATGGATGGATGGACGGATCGGTTGGTGGATGAGTAGATGGAAGGTTGAGTGGATGGGTGGAAAGATGGCTGGGTTGGTGAATGAGTGGATGGAAGGTTGAGTGGATAAATGGATGCATGGATGGAGAAAAGATGAGCGGATGGATGGATGGATGGATGGATGGATGGATGGATGGATGGATGAGTAATAAATGGTTGCATGGGTGGGTGGATGGTGATATGTGGGGATATCTGCACCTTTCACCTGCCCTAATGAAGTCACAGTGAGGACTGTCCCTGCTTCAGGCTTAGCATCCAGCTGGGATGGGGCGGTGCAGGTACCAGAGCTTGCCCAGCTTTGCATTACCCAAATTCACCTCAGCTCTGAGGTGCTGCTGCCCAAATCTGGTCTCTATCCTGAAGCTGTCACTTACCAGGCCCTGCCTGAGAGGTGCCCCCAGGTGGGACATGCCCTTTTCCACAGCCCTCATCCCTGTGCTCCATGAAACCCCACTCTGGGAAGGACAGAGCATGTGACCCCATGCAGGGCTTTGTGGGGTGCAGTGTATTGGTGCAAGAATGGTGCAGGCAGCAGTGCAGGCAGCAGTGCAAGCAGCACTGTGCCCCTGCACTGGGCTCTCCCATGCCCATGTTTGCTCAGAGCAGGCAGGTGCTGCTGCCATGTGCTGTCTTTCCCAGCCGCTCTCTGCCTGCTTGTTTGCTTGCTCTGCAAGCACATTTCCTGAGCAGATCCAAAAGACACCCCACACTCTGCCCAAGCTTTTGCAAAAATCAGAGGGTATCTGGAGCATGGTGGAGCTCACATGCCACTAAAGCAAACCAAGGACACCCTGCCCTGCTGCCCCCAGCCTAGCAGGAGTGCATCAGGTATCCCCAGCCCCAGCTGACCCTAGTGGCTGCTACTGAACCTCCCTTAGCCCAAGGAGAAAACCAAGCCTGCAAGGAGCAGAGCTGTGTCCCCATGAGATCTGAATGTTGGAGATCCCTCACGTGGTCAGGGGTCTGGTGGGTTCCCCATCACTTCATTGCTCAGTAAGGGCAATGGCACTTCCCAGGCAGCACCTGCTGCAGCCAGAACTGCTCTGGGAGAGGAAGCAGAAAACCATCCCCAGACCTACCTGACGGACACAGGGATAAGTGTATGCACTCAGGAACCCACCCCATGCCCACTTCTCCCAGGAGAAACCCCATGGTGTCCTGCCTTCTCCATACCCCTCACATCTTGCCCCAGCTCAAGCTTCTCTTGTCACTTGGGACTCCCTATGCCATGCTCTGGGAATGTTGCAGAATCCTTGTACCCTGCATCCTCCTCTCCTTAATCCCTACATCCCTACCCCTGCCCTGGCTCCCTGCAATCCTATGCCCTGCCCACCTGCACCTTTCTGGACATGACCTTCAGCTCCCTCCCATGCCTCCCAGCACCCAACACCACCTCCCCCTCCCTGCCCCACCAGCCCCTCGCACCCCCAAGCCTCGCATCACCCCATTTATTTTCCACCCTCCTCCCAAGCCCCGGTGCCAACTGCTTACTAATCCCCTCCATCCATTGCTCCCAACAGCCCCCGGGATCTGCTCCAGGCTGGGGCCAAGCAAACCCTGCACCTGCTCCCTGCAGCCTCAGCCAGATCCACCCCTGCTCCTCGGCAGCCCTAAAAAGGCGAAGAGCGGTCGGCGTTCCTCTGGGACATGTCATGTTTTCTCCTAGGGGACACACGCTGTGCTCCCTGCCCACTTGCAGCACCCCAACCTGCTGGGACCTGGCTCCTTCCGGACCCGTTGAGGAAATTTGGGAGCTGCAGGAGGGATGAAGGAGAGGAGCAGAGATGCTCATTTTGCAAAGGGTGGGGAGAGCAAGGAGAAGGCTTTGGGGTCTCCAATGGGGAGCCCCAGTGAGGCAGGAGCTCAGTCAGCATCTCCTGCTCTTTTCTTTCCCATGATGGATGGGTGCAAGAGAGGCTTGGGGGGCTCAGCTCCTCAGGACCTCTCTCCCTGCCAGTTGCCTTTTCCTCAGCCATGCATGGGGGATTTAATACCTCACGACCTTCATCCTGGCCATAAACGTGATGGAGATCAGGCAGCATGTGCTGACACTGGGGGGGGGGGGGAGGGAGGAGGGAGCTGGCGGATTGATGGACACTTGGCCACACTGCCAGAGCTCATAAACTCCCTTCCCAATGGAGAAATGGGGCTAAATATAGCCCTGAGAGGCTGCACCTCGGGCAGGAGGTGCAGGAGGGAGAGTGCTCAGTGAGGCTGTCAGCATGGATGGAGGCTGGGATCCTAAAATCCCAACCTCAGCTGGATGGATGCTCAAAGAATAAGGGAGGTTTGGGCTGTTTGGAGGTGGGGGTGGAGATATCCGGGGGATCACCACACTGAGCCCTCCACAGTGCCCGTGCAGGCACAGCACTGATGCTCGGGGTTTGCCAAAGCCCTCCCTACAGCCCAGCTCTGGGGAAAGCTTGGCCCTGAGATCTGACGAGCCGTGATTTCACCTCACCCCAGCAAGGCTTAATCCTTGGCCTCGAGGAAGCTGCCAGCCAAAGGGTGGCGGAGAGAGAGGCCACCTGCCTCGGCCCAGTGAGCAGGGATTAAGCAGAGCTGGGGCAGGGTGGGATTCCCACACTGGATCAAAGCATTGGAAAAGTGTTCAGGCTGATTGGGGTTAGAGGAAAGAGCAGTGGAAATCTCCCCACCTCACTTTGCTTTTCAGGGCTCCCTGGTGGGCAGCGCTGGAAGCTTGGAGGAGCAAAGCTTTTTTGCAGGGCGAATTTGCACCAAAGCTTTGGGCTTTTCCCAAAAGCATCCTCAGACTGAGCTCAAAGCATCCCCTGCCTTTGCCCCTTGATAACTATGCTATGTCAAATGTTTTCCACACATAGGTGAACACTGTTAATCTGTTACGACAAGTGTAGTTTTGGACATACTCAATAATTGAGGAGTGCAGTGCTGTAAATATAACACTAGGTGTGATGGGCAGGGGAAAGGGAAAGGGAAAGGGAAAGGGAAAGGGAAAGGGAAAGGGAAAGGGAAAGGGAAAGGGAAAGGGAAAGGGAAAGGGAAAGGGAAAGGGAAAGGGAAAGGGAAAGGGAAAGGGAAAGGAAAGGGAAAGGGAAAGGGAAAGGGAAAGGGAAAGGGAAAAGGAAAAAGGTGAGGGAAAGGGAAAGGGAAAGGAAAGGGAAAGGGAAAGGGAAAGGGAAAGGGAAAGGGAAAGGGAAAGGGAAAGGGAAAGGGAAAGGGAAAGGGAAAGGAAAGGGAAAGGGAAAGGGAAAGGGAGGGAGATGGAAAAGGTGAGGGAAGGGGAAAACGAAGAAGGGGAAGAAGAGAAAAAAGAAGGGGGAAGAGGAAGGGAGGAGAGGGGTGGAGGTGGGAGGGAAGGGAAGGGAAGGGAAGGGAAGGGAAGGGAAGGGAAGGGAAGGGAAGGGAAGGGAAGGGAAGGGAAGGGAAGGGAAGGGAAGGGAAGGGAAGGGAAGGGAAGGAAGGGAAGGGAAGGGAAGGGAAGGAGAAGGGAAGGGAAGGGAAGGGAAGGGAAGGGAAGGGAAGGGAAGGAAGGGAAGGGAAGGGAAGGGAAGGGAAGGGAAGGAAGGGAAGGGAAGGGAAGGGAAGGGAAGGAAGGGAAGGGAAGGAAGGGAAGGGAAGGGAAGGGAAATAAAAAGACAGGGAAAAGCAAATGGTGGCTGCCTGGTGGCAAGGGCTCTTCCTGGCAGCACACAGCCCCTGGGCATGGCAGCTGGGCAGGCATCCCCACACTCCACATGCTCAGCTGCCTGGATCTGGATCCATTACAAGCAAATAATCCGCCACCACAGGGAGAGAATAAGTCCCATTTGCATGTGTTTTGCGCAGGCAGGAGATTAATTGAAGTCCAGATGCTCCCTGCAGGGCTATATGCGTGGATGCAGGGTCCCCTAGCTTCTGGATGGAATTCAGTTGAATGCAGGGACACAGAAACATGGGAAAACAAAGAGGCAGAGATGTAGGGATGCGGTAACAGAGGAGAACAATCCACTCCCTTGATTTCTTAAAAATTGCTTTTCTCCCCTTCTCCTTTGCTGCCCCGCCTGGCCATTCTGAGACTGTCCTGGGAGGTGCATTTGAGGACAGCTGTCTCCAGCCCCTTGGTGATATCATACATAGTGGCCAAATCCCCCAAACAAGGGGACCATGCAACCCCATCCCAGATGTCCCAGCTTCAGGACAGGTGGCCAAGGAAGGGGCACCAGTTGCACGGTGACAGTGCCAACCTCTCTTTGGCTTCACTCCCCAGGGTACGGCCATGCGGCCCCGAGCACGGACGGTGGGAAGGTTTTCTGCATGGTGTACGCCTTGCTGGGCATCCCGCTCACCCTCGTCATGTTCCAGAGCCTGGGCGAGAGGATCAACACCTTCGTCAGGTACCTCCTGCACCGCATCAAGAAGTGCCTGGGCATGAGGCGGGCGGAGGTCTCCATGGCCAACATGGTCACCATCGGGTTCTTCTCCTGCATCAGCACCCTGTGCATCGGGGCGGCTGCGTTCTCCTACTACGAGCACTGGAGCTTCTTCCACGCCTATTATTACTGCTTCATCACGCTCACCACCATCGGCTTCGGGGACTACGTGGCCCTGCAGAAGGACGAGGCCCTGCAGAACAATCCTCAGTACGTGGCTTTCAGCTTCGTCTACATCCTGACGGGGCTGACGGTCATCGGGGCTTTCCTCAACCTGGTGGTGTTGCGTTTCATGACCATGAACGCCGAGGATGAGAAGCGGGACGCTGAGCACCGGGCGCTGCTCACCCGCAATGGGCAGGCGAGCAGCGTGCACACCACGGACACGGCTTCGTCCGCACCCACGGCAGTGGCAGCAGGGGGTGGTGGAGGTGGCCTCCGTAATGTCTACGCGGAGGTGCTGCACTTCCAGTCCGTGTGCTCGTGCCTGTGGTACAAGAGCAGGGAGAAGCTGCAATATTCCATCCCCATGATCATCCCCAGGGACCTGTCCACCTCGGACACCTGTGTGGAGCAGAGCCACTCCTCGCCAGGACGCTGTCCTGAGACCCCTTCCAACCGATGCTTCTGCAACGCCCGCCGGTCGGCCATCAGCTCCGTCTCCACCGGCCTCCACAGTCTCTCGGCTTTCCAGGGCCTCATGAAGCGCCGCAGCTCTGTGTAGATCTCGCTCCGTCACCCCCCATGTGTGCCCCAAGCTTCATGAAGCTCCGTGTAGACCTCACTCCATCATCCCCAGTGTGCCCCAGTTTTCACAAAGCTCCGTGTAGTCCTCTGCCCATCACCTCTCACCGTCCTCAGGCTCACAAAGCTTCACGCAGACCCCCATTCCACCACCTCCAAATGTCCCAGTCTTCATGAATCTCCATGCAGACCTCACTCCACCGCTCCCATGCACTCCAGGCCTCATGAAGCTCCACGTATCGTAGAATCACAGAATCATTCAGGTTGGAAAAGGCCTCCAAGATCACCAAGTTCAACTGCCACCCATCCCCGCCATGCTCACTAACCGTATCTCTGAGCACCACATCTCCACATTTCTTGGGCACCTCCAGGGATGGTGATCCCACCATCTCCCCATACAGCCCGTGCCAGTGCCTGACCACTTTTGGGGAGAAGAAATTGTTCCTAATGTCCAACCTGAAGTAGTGTAGACCCTACTCCATCACTCCTGTGCACCCCAGGCCTCATTGAGCCCCATGTAGACTTACTCCATCACCTCCCATGGACCTCAAGCCCCACAAAGCTCAGCGTAGCCCCACTCCATCATCCCCCATGTGTGACCCAGACTTCATGAAGCTTCATGTAGGCCATGTTCCATCACCCCCATGCACCCCACACTTCACAAATCTCCATGTAGATCCCACTCTGTTACCCTCTGTGTACCATGGACACTTTGGCCAAGATCTCATCTTGGTCACAACATGAGGAACTTCTTCATGTCCCAGGATGTCTGGGATCTGATGCAGTGGGGCTGCAGCCTCCAAGTGGGCTGTAACCTCAGGATGTTAGGACAGATGCAGGATCCTGGCGAATCAGGATGGCTTCAGGAGCCCTTGGTCCTGTCCAAGTCTTCGCCAATTGTGACGGGAGAAAGAAGCAGGGGCCACCAGTTTATTTTATTTTAATTTTATTTCATTTCATTTCATTTTATTTTGCAAACCACTCCTCAAAATGTGAAACTTGAAGTCCTGGAGAGTGTGTTAACCTGATGGAAAGCTGCTGGGGGAACAAGCATGGGGACAGCTCAGATACACACACACATATTTCTGCCCGGGCTGCTGGGGAGCCCAAAGACCCCCACTCCCACCCTCTTGTCCAAGTGTGCAAGGCATGAGCGGGGTGTGTGTGGGCACCGTGGGCTCCATGGGGCAGGGAGGAGCCAGACTGCTGTGGTGTGCACACAACAAATAGGCTAAGAGGGGCTTAGATGGAGATTTTACAGCCCCTTGTTAGGGGGAGATACCAGGAGTCGTGTAGCTGAAAATGTCACCCGTGACCAAGAAGTTCAGTGTTCTATCCAGAAACGGTGGTGCCCAGGGTGCCCTCAGCATCCTGACCCCCATCCCCTTTGCACAGCTCTGAGGCTGCAGCTGTCACCTTACGCAAAGAATTTGGGAAGGAGACAGCCTGAGGTATGGGGAAGGTTTTCACCTTCCTCTTTACCCCTTCTGGGCTGCACCTCCAAGCCTGTGCCCCACGGCACCCCATGGCACCCCATGGCACCCCGTGGCACCCCATGGCACCCGGCACCATGAGCCCAGCTTGTGGGATGCCCCCATTCCCCCTGCCCTATGGTTCACAGTTTCCATCGCCCCTCGTCCTCCAGCAATGAAAGCACAGGTCACTGGGGACAGGGGGAAATCAGGACAGCAGGACCTCACTTTGACTCCCCTCAAAACCCCATCAGGGGCCACCAGGACTTGGGGGACAACCCAGCATGCCTGTCCCCAGCGAGGCATTTCTTTTCTCAACTTTTAACAGAAGAAAAACTATGTATTTCTAATACTTGATGACGTGTACATACTGTTAGATACCAGAGAGGATATTTATTATAAATGATGCTATAATCGTATCTATAGAAATCTATAAATATCTATTGTAAGGGAGTCTTGTGGGAACCTTGCTGATGACTCCAGGGAACTTCTTTTTGCTCTCTGCATCCGTCTCATCCTTAGGACACCAACGGGGAACAGAATCCCCCCAATGAGGTTACTCAGTTTCTCATGCCAAAGTATATTTGTACTGCTGATTGACTTTCAATATAGAGAGAAATAAAGGTTGATTGGAATCTCGGCACCACTTGGGGCACCTCGCTCCGAGCCTCTGGGTGGGTTCTTGTGCTGATGGCTATGAGGACATCTCAAGGCCAGGGTCACCTGAGTCCCTATGGGCCATCAGCGGAGCCCAGGGCTTCTCTCCTGCCTTTAAGTGGATCAAACAGGCTTCATTCAAACCCAGCACCTAATCTAATCATGTTAAGCCTGCAAAGAGCAGATCTAGCTTGCAGCAGCTGATGGGGATGTGGCTTTTCCATCGGCACCTTTCACCCTACCCAGAACTGGTAAGGCTGTACCTGGATGCTGGGACCAGTGCTGGCCCCCCCCAGTGCCAGAAGGATGTGGGCACATGGGGAGAGCCCAGCACAGGGCCTGGAGCTCTGCTGGGAAGAGAGCTGAAAGAGCTGGGGCTGCTCAACCTGGAGTGGGGGAGGCTCAGGGGGATCCCATCCATGGCCATAAATCCCTACCCCTGGTTACTCCCTCCTCACATCTGCCATCCTCCTCCGGACGAGTGATTTTTTTTTTCCACCTCTCAGATTATTTATATTTCCGTGTCATTCATAGCCCAAATATTTACAGTGCACTGGAGAGACTTAAAATTCCTGGCTGGTATTAAGCAGCATGGCCTTTTCCTCTGGGTATCCTGCAAAGAGGAGGAGAGAGGGATGGACGTGGCTAAGCTGTGCCATGTACACATGATGCTGGGGATGATGGCCACCAAAGGGGACACTGAGGTGACTCAGGGGGGCTTCAGGGGCTGGAGGAACCCTTGGGTTCAGGCAGGAAGCAGCAAAGGTGGCTGTCCCCAGGCGCTCCAGGTGAAACCCTTTCCATTCTGGTGTCTCCATGGTTGGCATCTCCATGGTTGGCATCTCTATGGTTGTAATCTCCTTGGTTGACATCTCCCCGATGGGCATCTCCATGGTCAGCATCTCTTTGTGGCTTTATCTCTCCATGGTTGATATCTCCACAGTTGGCATCTCCATGGCTGACGTTTCCATGATTGCCTTCTCTCCTTGGTTGATATCCCTATGGTTGACACCCCCACAGTTGGTATCTCTCCATGGCTGGCATCTCTCCATGGCTGACGTCCCTGTGGTTGACATCTCTCCATGGTTGGCATCGTCATGGTTGATGTCTCTACAGCTGGAATCTTCTTGGTTGGCAATTCCACAGCTGACATCTCCTTGGTTGCTAACTTTATGGTGGATATCCCCATGGCTGACAACTCTCCACGGTTGGCACCTTCGTGGTTGACATCTCCATGGTTGACGTCTTCATGGTTGATATCTCCATAGCAGAAATCTCCATGGTTGACACCCTTGTGCCCTCTGCATACTGATATCACCTGGCTGGATGTCTCTCCCTTCCCAGCACTCTTTCTGCTCCCTGCCTGCCTGGAGTCCCAGAGTGGGATGCCCCCCATTCCTCCCCTGTCCCTCATCCAGCATCGGGGCCACATGGATGAGAGCAGGATGGAGGCACATGGCAGTGTCTGTGCCACCTCCATTCCCATCCCTGCAATGCTGGAGGGCAAAGTGCATGTTTGAAGTTGTGGAAAACAAAGCACAGCAAACAAGGACGGATGGAAAATCTCCGGCTGGCGGTGCCATCCCCTGCCCATCCCCATCCTCCTGTCCGTCAGGCAGGAAATCAGATTAGGGTTTGAAATGAGCAGAGCGTGCTCTTAATGAAGGGACCAACATCACATCCTCATTAATTACAGCAGGGCCTTGTTTGGTGATAGGCAGCCCCAGTATGAAAGTGCAGAGCTGCACGACTACGCACGAGCGTGCACAGGCGTGCAAATAAGTCACACATACAGGGATCAACCCCATGCCAGCAGCCTGCAGTGAGGCACTGCCCTATTCCCCTGCCCCCAGGGACGTAGTCTTTCCCCAGGTGTTCCCTCCATGGATGCCAGCCCCATACCCCAGTGTGCACACGTGTGTACAATGTCTTGTGTGCACTGCACGTGTGTGCATGCATGTGCAATGCATGCCCCATCCTCTGCAGTGACGTTTTCCATGGGCAAAGGCAGAGGGGAAGGCTGGGGGCTGTTTGCCTTCATGTCTGCCATGAGCAACGATGAGAAATGGCTGTGAGTGAGGTGCCACCAAAGAAGGAGAATGCAGCAGGGCAGGTGGGTGGAGGCCCAGAGGTCTCACTCCGCCGTCCCTCCCCCTCTCTATTTCTGGAGGACCCCCCCTCGGGATGCTCCATCTCCACTGGATGCGATGCCCACGCGTTTCCTGCAGCTCCCAGCATAGGAAGGGTTAACACCACGTGGATTTCTCTTTCCTTCCCCCCTCACCCCCCCCCCCCTTCCCCGCCCTCCGCTTCTTATCTCCCCCCATCCCATGGGGTCACGGCCCCCGGGGCTGACGTCGGATGGAAAAACAATTCGTCTCCGGCTGTCGGGGATGGGGGGTGGGGGGCGGGCGAGGGGCCTACGCGGGGCCGGGGGATACAGCGAGAGCTCGAGGGGTTGGTGGGGGTTGGGAGATGCTCCCCACCACGAGAGAGTGAGGGGTGGGGGGGGGATGCGTCCCCGCTCGAGGTGGGGGCACGAGTGGGAGAGGCGGGGTGGCACCGATCCTGCAGCGCCATCTGGTGGCGCCTGGAGAGTGCGGGGACACGGGGACAGCGTGGGGGGATATGGGGAGGGGGGGATAAGGGGACGAGGGAGCACTACGGGGATACGGGGACATGGGGATATGGGGAAGGGGGGATAAGGGGACATGGGGACAAGGGAGCACCACGGCGGTACGGGGACATGGGGAGTATGGGGACAGGGGGACCCGGGGACTGGGGGACACTGGGACATGGGGACACGGGGACAGAAGGAAAGGGGTCCGCTTTGGGGTACGTGGGCAGGGGGCAATGGGGACATGGAGACAGCGGGACACCACGGAGGTACGGGGACAGAGGGGCGTGGGGACACGAGCATGGAGGCAGACGTTTCCTTCTCCCATGGGGGCGCCGCGGGGAGTGCACGACCCGCCTGCGGGCAGCGAGGGGCGTGGCCAAGTGCGGAGTGGGCGTGGCCACGCACAGAGGGGCGGGGAAGGGGAGTGGTTAGAGGGAGGGGGCGTGGTCGAGGCCGCGTGAGAGCGTGGCCAATGGGAGAGAGAGGAGGTGGGTGGAGGGAGGGGCTAAGCGCCGGGGGGCGGGGCTAAGGCGAATGGAGGCGGGGCTTCGGCCGCCCCGGTGCAGGGCGGGAGGTGGCGGCGGCGGCGGCGGGAGCATGGCGTGGTCTCGGTACCAGCTGGGCCTGGCTGCCCTCATGCTGCTCACCGGCTCCATCAACACGCTGGCGGCCAAGTGAGTCCTCCCTGCCGCCCGGGCATTGAGGGGCTACCCCAGACCCAGTCCCGAGACCCCAGGCCCAAGGCCAGGCCCACGTCCCATACCCCAGGCCCAGATCCCAGACCCCATACCAGACTTCAGCCCCAAGCCCAGTCCCAGACCCCAGACTCAGACCCAGGCCCCAGTGCCCATCTAGGCCCGGGCTTCCTGCCTCCACCCCCGGCTGTTGGAGCACTTCCTCCAGCCCTCCCCAGCCCCTCGCTTTGTACCCCCAGCTGGGCAGAGCTCTGTGAGAGCCGCGTGGTACTGGGAGGGGAGGGCGAAGCCTGGGCTGGGAGCTCTGCTGCTGCTTCTGGGGGAGGAAGGGGGAAATGTGGGGCTTGGGGATTGCTTGGGCCCATTGCAGATGCTTGCATCCTGCAACCCGGCTTCTCTGCACCTGCTCTGTGCTGCAGCTCATCCTGAGCTGTATTGGGCTCTGGAGCACCTCCCATAAAAAGATAGGCTGAGGGAGCTGGGCTTGTTCAGCCTGGAGAAAAGGCTGCGGGGTGACCTCATTGCAGCCCTTCAGTACCTAAAGGATACAAACAGGAGGGGAATCGACTCTTTGAAAGGGTTGATAACAGCAGGACAAGGGGAAATGGTTTGAAGTTGAAGGAAGGAAGATTTAGATTGGATGTCAGGGAAGTTCTTTACTATGAGATTGGTGAGGTGCTGGAACAGCTGCGCAGAGAGGCTGTGGATGCCCCGTCTATCCCTGGAGGTGTTCAGGGCCAGGTTGGATGGGGGCCTGGGCAGCCTGGTCTAGTATTGAATGTGGAGGTTGGTGGCCCTGCGTGTGGCAGGGGAGTTGGAGATTCATGATCCTTGAGGTCCCTTCCAACCCTGACTGTTCTGTGATTCTGTGATTGAGCCCCCCCTAGGGAGCTCCAGCTGTGTGCAGGATGAGGTGGGTGCTGCTGAGAGCTGCCCAAGCAGGATGGACCCGCCTGTCCAGCTCAGCACAGCTCTGCAGGGATGACATTAAGTCTCTGCTTGGCCTTAGTCACAGCAAACCGTGTCCATAGGAGGGGAGACTGAGGCATGGTGTTAACACAGAGGGAGAAGGTAGCAGTAAGCTGCCTGTCCAAGGCTCTTGCGAAACACACACGGAGGGGCTGCAGCGGTCAGAGGGGGATGAGTCATACTGAAATCTTGCTGGCCTGGCTGCAAAGCCCCTGGGGCCTTCCTGTTGCCTGTTCCCCTGAGCTCAGCAGCTCTGCGGCACACAGTAGAGCTGGGCATACGTCACCTGCTCATGGGGGCTGTGCTGGGGTGTTATGGGGACTGTGTTCTTGTGTGGTGTCAGCAAGAGACTGGGGTACAGCCCTGCATAGGCTCTCTGAGATGTGCCATGGGGACAGTGCCATTCTGTCCAGCATGGACAATATTTTGGCTTGGAAGATCTAAAAGAGGGGTGTTGTACTCTGTACCCCCAAACACTGTGGCTGAGTGGGAGCTGCTGCCTTCACAGCCTGCAATCCAGCCTCCTTTTGGGGCCATCTGGCCCATAGCCCCCAAAGTTGGTGACCTATGGGTAAAGGGAGGTTATCAGGATCACCCCCCACAATCTGCTCTCCTCACTGCATGGCTGGATCCTTCCTCTCCCAGAAATGGGATCAGGGACAGTGGATTGCAGCGGTGCGTGACACAGCGATGGTGCATGACACAGCGGTGTCCATTTCCTCACCTGTCATTCAGGGCTGGGAGCAGGGCCAGCAGTGCAGTTTCTTCCCAGCATCTGGGAAACACAGGCGGTGCTGTACCCTGACCCCAAAGCTGTGACTCAGACGCTGCTTTCCTCCAGGTCAGGGGCTGCTTGTGGTTTTGTCACCAAGCATCACTGGGAGCAGCAAGCTAGAGCCAGGAATGCCTTTGGTCACTCCCTTCTCTCTAGGTTGTCCCAGTGGCATCTGGCAGGTCCAACTCTACACTCACAACTCCAGAGGGCACAGCCAGTGCTGGGTGTGCATTGGGTTACGCTCCATCTCCTGCCCTAACCCTGCTACTTTCCTTCACAGGTGGGCTGACAACTTCAGCGCTGCTGGCTGCGGTGGGACGGAAGAGCACAGCTTCCAGCACCCCTTCCTGCAGGTGAGACCCCAGCCTGGTGCTGTAGGGAATCCTGCTGGGTCCGACCACCCTGACCCATCTCTCCCACAGGCCGTGGGCATGTTCCTGGGTGAGTTCTCCTGCCTAGCTGTGTTCTACCTGCTGCTGTGGAGGGACCGGCGGAGGCCGGAGCCCAGCATGGCGCCATCACAGCCCTTCAGCCCGCTGCTTTTCCTGCCCCCTGCACTCTGCGACATGACTGGGACCAGCATCATGTATGTGGGTGAGTGCTGGGGAGAGGCTTTGCCTCTCTGAGACCTCAGAGCCTCCTGCAGTGGCGTTGGGGATGGGCGCAGACCCCTGAGCAGAGGAGTGGTGGCACGCACAACTCAAGGGTGCTTTCTCCCCACGCAGCCCTGAACATGACCAGCGCCTCCAGCTTCCAGATGCTGCGAGGATCCGTCATCATCTTCACTGGGCTCCTCTCTGTGGCCTTCTTGGGCCGCAAGCTGGAGCTGAGCCAGTGGCTGGGCATCCTGGTCACCATTGTGGGGCTGGTGGTGGTGGGGCTGGCTGACCTGCACAGCAGCCACGACCAGAAGCACAAGCTCAGCGAGGTGATAACCGGTATGTGATGTCCCTGCGGGGTGGCTGCAGGGAAATAACCCTGGCCACCTCCCTGCGCTCCAGATCAGCCACACTGCCTGCCCAGGGGTGCAGGGCTCAACCTTTCCCTCTTTTCCCCTCAGGTGACCTGCTTATCATCATGGCACAGGTGATCGTTGCCATCCAGATGGTGCTGGAGGAGAAGTTTGTCTACAAACACGACGTGCACCCACTGCGGGCTGTCGGCACTGAAGGTTTGCTGCTGCGTGGGGCCTGGCTGAGGGCATTTTTGGGAAGAGACTTTGCTCAAAGGGCTGCAGTGCAGAGAGAGCTGCTTTGTGGGGGGGGCAGGGAGTGCCGATGGGGTTTGGGGGCTGGATGCTACAGTGCAGGAATGGTTGGCACAGGGGGAAAGGGTAGCTTTGGGCTGTGCTTGAAGCCAGCTTCTGTCTCGTGTGTCTCTTCCTCTTTCCCTAGGTTTTTTCGGTTTCATCATCCTGGCCCTGCTGCTGGTCCCTATGTACTACGTCCCAGCGGGCAGCTTCAGCGGGAACCCCCGGCAGGTGCTGGAGGATGCCCTCGATGCCTTCTGCCAGATCGGCCGGCAGCCCCTCATCGCCCTGGCCCTGTTGGGTAACATCAGCAGCATCGCCTTCTTCAATTTCGCCGGCATCAGCGTCACCAAAGAGATCAGTGCCACCACCCGAATGGTGCTGGACAGCCTCCGCACCGTCGTCATCTGGGCTGTCAGCCTGGCAGTGGGTTGGGAGCTTTTCCACGGCCTGCAGATCTTGGGTTTTGCCATCTTGCTGATGGGTGCTGCCCTCTACAACGGGCTGCACCGCCCTGTGCTCGCCCGCCTGGCCCGGAGCAGGGCTGCTGGCAGCGAGGCCGAGCGGGAGGGATTGCTGCATGCAGAGAACACTGCCATCAACAGTGAACGCTGAGCACTGTGACCTGTGGAACTTGTGCTCCTTCCAGGAGGAGCCTTTCTGCTGCCTCACTGTATGGAGGCGTGGGGAGGACACTGCTGGGCTGTGCATGCCTGCCCTTCCCTGGCACGGACAGGGCCAGCTTGGTAGGCAGAGGGCTCGCAATGGGGCTGGCCCCACTGATCCACGACCTGTGTTGCTGCCAAATAAAGTGCTCCTGCCCGTGGTTTGCTCTGTGGTATCCTGGCAGAGGGGAGGGTCCAGCAAGGCGCTGGATGATGGGGTTTGCCCTTAGGGTGGTGTGTTCCTTGTGTGCCCCCATCCCTGTGGGATGAGAGCACCGATGTGTGCAGCATCTGTGTGTCAGTCCCAAGCAGCCACGTTTTGCAGCTGAGCCAGCTGCCATGGGAAAGAGAAGGCAGTGAGCCATGGGGGGGCCCACGCACGGCCCCGCAGCAGCTCCGCTCCTGCTGTGCTGGCTCTGGGGAGGCCAGCTGCTCACCCCAGAACAGGAACAGGAAGGTGTCAGTGATGGCAGCCCTCCGCTTTCTCCCCTTTCGCAACACCCGACGACTCATCCCAGCATTGCACAGCTGTTTTTTTCCGCAAGGTTTATTTGTGCTGGGGCACAGCCCAAGAAGGCACGGGAGGAGAGCGCAGCCGACGGGGAGGTTCACTCTACCTTTATTGTCTGGTTCAGGCCCTGAAGGGCCCAGCAGCGGGAGCGGTGGTGACGGCCTTTGACCCACTGATGTGGGGATGGGGCAGCAGGAGGGACAGCTACTCTCTGCCAGAGGAAGGAAGGGAGGGGGGGTGAGGCACAACAGCCTCCAGCCTAAGCAGGCTGAGCCCTCAGCCTGGGCTGCTGGAGGGTTTTAATGCTTCAGAGCAGCTCCAGCCTGCTGCATACAGCCCTAGAGTATGCAGGGGATGGGGAAGTAGGGGACACGGGGACCTGGACTCACATGGTGTTGTTCTGCTTGTAGTGCTGCAGTGCCTGCTCGGCCACAATCTCCATGAAGCGTGGATCATCCCAGGAGATGTCCCCAGGCACGGTGAGCGACAGTGGCTCTGAATCAAAGAGCTGCACCGTCACCTGCGTGTCTGCAGGGGCTGACGGGTCCTCAAGGTTGGGAGTTTTGGAGAACACCTGCAGGAAAAGAGGCACAGAGAGAAGGCTCAGTCCCCATCGCACCCCCACGCTGCCTCCCCAGCTCTGGCATCCAGCCCCACGGCCTCTATTGTGCAGAGGGGACCAGACAATCGTTTCTTTCTCCCCCTGACCCACTTTCCCTCACCCACAGAGGGGGGCCCAGAGCCTTTGGCAGAGCCCTAGGGACAATAGGGACGCACCGTGGTGACCTGCAGGAACCCATCAGTGCCCTGCGTGAGGTTTCTCAGGCGTGAGACCCAACCGAACTGGCGGTTGAGCTGGTCCAGGAGGCTGCTGGTGTTGAGCATCTCAGCCTGGAAGGCGCTGAGGAGGTCATCGTAGCGGCGGGTGAAGCGCTCAGCCAGGCGCAGGGCATCCTCAAACTGCTCCCGCAGCTGGCTCTGCACCGGGTCTGTCTGCGAGCAGTCTGCAGGGCATGAATGGAGGTCAGGGAGCACTACAGCGTCCCCATCCCCTGCATCCCCTGCACCCCCATCTATCCCATGCATTCCCATCCCCTGCATTCTCTACATCCCCCGCACCTCCATCCTCTAAATCCCTGTCCGTTGCACCCCCTGCACCTCCATCTCCTGCATCCCTCTTCTCCATCTCCTGTAGCCCCATCCACTGCATCCCTACCCCTTGTATCCTCTGCGTATCATTCTCCTACATCCCCATCCCCTGCATCCTCTGTGTCTCCATCACCTGCATCCCCATCCTTTACATCCTCCACATCCCACTCCCTGCGTCCCCATCCCTTCTATCCCCTTGCATCCCCGCTCCCTGCATCCCGTCCCCCTGTATCCTCATCCCCACGCCCCGCATCCTTTCATAGCCCCCTCCCCACCTCACCCTGCACCTCCTCAGCCAGGCACAGCCCCCATCTTGCCCCCCTACTCACCCACAGCCAGGATCTCCCGGCACTTCTCGCACTCATCCCGCATCCGCAGGCAGCCAGCTGAGTTGCGCCGGATCTCACGGCACACCATGCGATCGGTGCTGAAGTTACGGGGTTCTGCAGAGAGAAATGCATTAGGGAGCTCCCCACACTTGGGACTGCCCAAAATGTGGCCACAGCAAAGGGAACATTGGCCAGCCATGATCACCCCAGCAGAGATACGGAGACACGGATGGTGGACTGATGGATGGATGGGGAATCATGGTTGGATGGGGACAATGGATGGGAGACCAATGGATGGATGAGGGACCATGGATAAGGGACCAATGGATGGATGGGAGACCATGGACGGATGGGAACAATGGATAGGAGACCAATGCATGGATGGGGGATCGTGGATGGATGGGAACAATGGATAGGGGATCAATGGAGGGAGGGAGAACCATGGTGGGAGACCATGAATGGGTGGGAGACCATGAATGGATGGGGGACCAAAGGATTGGGCAACCATGGGAAGATGGGGCCAATGCATAGATGGGGGACACGGATGGGGGACATCCCCCATTCCAGGCCTTGGTCCAACAAGCCCAGACTGCACCGCAGGGCTTTCGTGAACCATTCAAGCACTTTTTCCAGGCAAGTTTGACTTCACTGAAAAACATTTCCTGGCCCCGAACGAGACATTTTCCGGACCAGAATACTCTGTGCCAACCTCTGTTTTGCAATCAGCACTGTTCCCAGCTGCCCTGCGTGGAGCCATGGCTCTGACCCAGCAGACAGTGACGGAGGTGACAACGCAGGGATGGTGACAACATGGGGACGGCCCCTCATGAGCACATCCAAACCCAACACCAACTCATCCCTCTGGCATCTAGCCCCCCCCTGAGGTGCAACTATAGGCAAAAACCACCCCAAAACCCATCCCAGTTCTGCTAACGGCAGAGCCTAAGGCTCCCAGGTTTCCATGTGGATTCTCCGCTGTCTCATCTTAGGGTTGAGCTCATCCTCCACGCTGACAAGGAGGGGGAACTGCGGCGGTGCTGCGCTCCTACCTGACGCCCAGCCTCCCAGCGGGTGCTCCCAGGCGCCGTGCCCCCCATCCAGCATGCGCTGCGTCATCTCAAAGAGCGGCTGGAAGAGGCGGTGGAAGCCGTGCACCGGGTGCTGAAAGAAGGGGTGCAGCTCTCGGGACAGCCTCCTGCGTGGCACCAGGTGGACACGTTGCACGGGGGGGACGAAAGCCTCACGGAAACCACCGAAGGGCGGCGTTCGGAAGAAGGGGAAGGCGGGCCCGTAGAGCTGGGTGCTGTCCTGGAAGATGTCCTCCACGCCGTCCTCCATCAGCCCGAAACGCTCCTCCAGGTCCTCAAAGCGCCGCTCCTGCCGCTGCTCCCGATCCAGCAGCTCGTCGATGCGCTCGCCGTTCACCCAGATGGAGAAGGGCGAGGAGCGGTTGAGGAATTCCTCCAGCTGTGGTGGGATTGGGGTCAGCACGGAACCCCAAAGCCCCACCGCCCCTATGACGCCTCCAGCTCACCTGGCGGCCCACCAGCCCCGAGCCACTGTGGCATATCTTAGAGTAGACGCGCATGCAGGTGTGCTTGAGGCAGGGCTTGCACTCCTCCCACAGTGACAGCATCGTCTCGTTGCACACCTCCTGCTTCTCCGCCAGCTGCTTCTCCTTCTCCAAGGCCAGCTTCACCGCCTCCTGCATGGCACAGCACGCACCCCCCCAGATCAGCTCCCTGCAACCCTGCTCCCCCAGCCCTCCCCACCTCACTCACCTCCTTCTTCCTCTTGGTCTCTTCCAGCGTGTGCAGCATTGCCTGGTGCTCCTTGCTGGTCTTGTCCATCAGTGTCTTCATCTGCTTCACCCCATTGATGGCGTTCTCCACTTCAGTGTCAATGTACTTGCTGCCAGCTGCTGAGAGCTCTGCAGGGAGGGTGGATGGGGGGAGATGGATGGAAGGGAGGGAGAGAGGATGGATGGGAGGAAGGATGGAAGGGAGGGAGAGAGGGAGGATGGATGGATGGGACAGAGGACGGATGGAAGGATAAGTATCTGTGAGCTCACTGCTCCCAAGACGAGTCGAATTTCCCCCAGTGCATGCAAACATTTGCTCACAAAAGTCAAGTTCACAAAACTCAATAAAATATTACTTAAAAGCCAAATCTTAATCCATCTGGGGCTGCATTCCCCTCCCCTCTGCAGACAGTATTTGGGCAGTGTCACCCATGGGTTCCCCCCCACCCAGCAGCCACATTTAAGCATCCAGACCCTGTCCCATATTCACATGAGGATGCTGAGTCCCATCCCCACGGGCGCAGCACTCACCCCTCCCCACTGCCAGCAGTGAACGTCCTCCCCGAAAGCAATGGGTTCAAGCATCCTTTCCGTACATCTCCCCACCCCTACACCCCAAAACCCCCCACTTACGTTTCAGCTCGTTGGGGGGCATGAGGCTTTGCTCCCCTTGGCAGACGAGCACCAGGCTGAGCAGGGCGAGCAGCGGCAGCGCCATGGTCCCCGTCCCAGAGCCGCCCAGACCTGCGTGGGTGAAGGCAGTGAGATGGATTGGGATCCGGGCACGGGGCTGTGAGTCAGCAGTGGGCACGGGGCCACCGCCGTGGGCACAGCGTCGGGTAGGGCTGTGCCAAACTCCGATGCAGCCAAAGCACCGAGCGGGACTTTCTGCTCCTCTTTTTCTTCTGTCTGCGCGTTCACACGGAGGGGGGGGGGGGGGAGGGGAGGGGGGAAAGGGAGGGAGGGGAGGATATCGGGGGAGGCAAAGCCCCGCGATTTGCCCCCGCGATCCTGCCCCCCAAATAAAAGAAAGAGCGTTGTGCAACAGCTCAGCTGCAGCGTGTGGCTACTAAATGCCCGAAAAATAAAACGTTGTGCAATCGTCAGCTGCAGCGGGGCTCCGTCCCTCGCCTCAGCCTCTCCCTGGGGGGGGGGGGGTCCTGGCCCTGTGCCCCACTGCATCATCGTTGGTGGGTGCTGCTGCATGGCCCCCATTGCTGCCCCACAAAAATACTGCTGCCCCCCCCCCCATACCCACCCCCCCCCCCAAAAAAAAACCCTGCTAAGCCCTCCCTGCCCCAAATGCTGATCTTCCCCCAAAATAACTGCTGCCCTTCCCCCCCCCCCCCCCCCCCCCCCAAAATAAAAATAATAATTATGTCCTCCCATCCTGCCCAGCACACAGCATTGTGGGAAACTCCTGCCTGATGCATCACATCCCATGGCACAGAAGTGCTGGGGGCAACCAGGGGTGCATAGCTCTGCCTCCATAGCGAGTCTGTATGGACTGCCAGCAGCTGTGCAACCCCAACGGGGAAGGGAAGGGAAGGGAAGGGAAGGGAAGGGAAGGGAAGGGAAGGGAAGGGAAGGGAAGGGAAGGGAAGGGAAGGGAAGGGAAGGGAAGGGAAGGGAAGGGAAGGGAAGGGAAGGGAAGGGAAGGGAAGGGAAGGGAAGGGAAGGGAAGGGAAGGGAAGGGAAGGGAAGGGAAGGGAAGGGAAGGGAAGGGAAGGGAAGGGAAGGGAAGGGAAGATGAAAAAATACCTACGCTCACTGCCGTCTGCCCCAGGAGCTCCGCCGCCCGCCCCCACCCGCCCCCTTTTATCCGCCCCGCCGCCGCGGGTCCGCCCAGCTCCCAGCCCGGAGCTTTCTGGAACCGGCCCCCCCCCCAGGTCCCCCCTCCTCCCCGTATCCGCCGTCTCCCCGACGCTGCAGGGATGGGCGCGGCTTCGCTTTCCCTCCAACCCTCCCCCTTCATTGGGGAAACTGAGGCACGCAGTCTCTCCTCCGCTGCAAGGCGGCACGGGGGGGCGCGCCACCAAAACCTGCGCCATACGAGAAAAGGAAATAGAAAGAAAAAACCCCAACCCACCACGAAACAAACAAACCAAAGAACGACACCTATTGCAAAGAAACGCAAAGTGCCGAGCGCGGCTCCCGCAGCGATAAGCGGGCGCGGAGCAACGGACAACGAAACCCCGGGGGGGGACCGGGGTCAGAGCGGAGCGGGACAGTGGGAGGAGCGGCTGTGGGCCGGTTAGGGGGTTGGGTAGCGACCCCACGGAAGCGGAAAGGAGCCGCAGAGAAGAGCGAGGCTGCGGCGGAGCGGTGCGGGCACCTGGAGGGAATTGGAGTGTATGGGGGTGCGGGGCTGGGGATGGGTCACTGTACGGAGGGGGGTGGATGGAGGTGGGACGGTGGTGCGTAGGGATGCGGGAGGTGTGTGGCGTGGTCGTACGTAGGGGTGAGTGGGGGTTCTTGGGGTGTATGGGGCACTCGTGCATAGGGGTGCGTGGAGTTCGTGGGATGTGCGGGACTCTGCGGTGTGTGGGGGTGCACGGGGGGTGTATGGGGTGTTTGTGTTTGGGGTGTATGGGACACTGCATATGGGTACATGGGGGTGCACGGGGGGTGTATGGGATGCTCGTGTGGGGGTGCGTGAGGGTGCAGGGCTGTGAATGGGACGTTGCATAGGGTGCGTGGGGGCGCAGGGCTGTGAATGGGACATTGCATAGGGTGCATGGGGGTGCAGGGCTGTGAATGGGATGCTGTACATAGGGGTGCAGGGCTGTGTATAGGATATTTGTGTATGGGTGATGCATGAGGGTGCAGGGCTTTGAGTGGGATGCTGTGTATAGGGGGGTGTGGGGCTGTGTATGGGACACTGTGCATAGGGGTGTGTGGGGGTGCAGGGTTTTGTATGGGACACTATGCATAGGGGTGTTCGGGGGTGCAGGGCATTGTATGGGACACTGCGTAGGGGGTGTGAGGGTGTGGGGTTGTGAATGGGGCACTTTGCATAGGGGTGTTTGGGGATGCAGGGCTATGAGTGGGATATTGTGCATAAGGGTGCACAGGGTGCATGGGATGCTCATACATAGGGGTGCACAGGGGTTCATGAGGTGTATGGGACTCTTGTTTATGGGGGTGTATGGGGGCTGTAGTGTTGCCAATGAGACAGTTGTTCATGGGGTGAATGGGACACTCCTGTATAGGGCTGCATGGGGTGTATGGGGCACTTGTGCAGAGGGGTGCATGGGGGTGAATAGGGCACTTGTGCATTGGGGTGCATATGGCTGCAGGGCTGCTCATGTGTGGGGATGCATGAGGCTGACCGTGTTACTTGTGCATTGGGTGCATTGGAGTGCAGGGCTGCATATGGGATACTTGTCCATAGGGTTGAATAGGGGTGCACAGGAGTTCATAGGGGTGCAGGGCCATGCATGGGATGCTATGCATGGGGGTGCAGCAGCTGCGTTTCATATTCCTATTTCTGTGTGCTCTGTGCTCAAGGTTACCGCGGGGGAGGGTTTTGCTATCAGTTCTGCTCTCATAGCAGCTCTGCTCTTCTCCCACAGACCTCAGAACCAGCTGCGGAAGGAGGCGGGTGAGCTCACTGCTCTGTGGGCAGAAACACCACCTTCCTCACCCTCCCCTTTTTTCACCCTCCTCCTTTGAGGTGCAGATCCAGAGGCATTTAGTCTCTTTCTGTCAGCTTCTGAGCTCCCAGTACACATCTGTGGAGTCATGGAGTTCCGAAACAGGAGCATCCAGCCATGGATGGAAGGGTACCATGAAATGATGGAGATCCAGGATGAGCACAAGAACCCATGGGTAAAGGAGTTCCCAGACGTGTGGGCGAGGTACGACTTGGACTGTGGGATGGTGGCCGAGGAGGAGGATGTGACCTGGGATCAAGTGCTGTGCCAAAAAGAGAAATCACTCCGGCCAGACTTGGACAGAACGGTGGCCTTGCTGTTGCAGCAGATGCTGAAGGAGGGCATCGTGGTGCCGGGCAGTTCACCCTACAACAGTCATCTGTACCTATTCTCCAAGAAAAATGGGGAGATGCGGCTGACACTCAACTTCAAAGCCATCCACAGAGTCATCTCCCGGCAGCCGACGGAGTCCCTGCGCAAGGAGGACGTGGCGGTGGTGCTCAGCCCTCGCAGCCGCTATTTCTCCACCCTCGATCTGTCCTGCTGCTCCTTTGCCATCCCGCTGACAGCCACCTCCAGGCTCAGGTTCGCCTTCACCTTCCGAGGGCAGCAGTATCTGTTCACCCGCCTGCCGCCAGGCTTTTACCTCACCAACAGCATCGTGCACCGCCGCGTGGTCCGCATGCTGGCCCAGCTGCCCCCAGAGGACAAAGGCTGGGTGTATTCTTTCATAGATGATATGGTCATCGCTGGGAGAACCAGTGAGGAGACCACAGCCCGCACAAGGAGGGTTCTGCGGCTGATCCGGGCCACTGGTTTTAAAGTTAAGCTGCGGAAGGCACAGCTGTTGTGCCCCGAGGTGGACTACCTGGGGATGAAGCTGTCAGCACGCGGCTGGGAGGTGCAGGCAAGCAAACGGGAGTACATTGCGAATGTCCCATCCCCATCGGATCCAAGCAGCCTCCACTCGCTGCTGAAGACACTAGGCTATCATCAGCACCACGTGGAGGACTATGCGGAGCTGGAGCTGCCTCTGCAGCGGCTGCTGAAAGAGAAGTGGCAATGGGGCTGGGAGCAGCAGCAGGCGCTGCGGAGGCTGATACAGGCCATCCTGACGGCGCCGGCATTGCGCTTCGTTGATCGGTCGCAGCCATTCATCATCAGGCCGACAGTGAGCAAAGAGACCACGGGGGCTGCTCTCCTGCAGGAGAATGAGAAGGGGCAGATGGTCCCCACCTTGTTCAAGTCCGACGTGCTGAAGAAGCACCAGGTGTTCTATTCGCCCGAGGAGAAGCACTGCATTGCGGTGGTCAGAGCAGTGCACGTGTTCCAGGATCTCATAGGGCCAGCTCCGATCGTCATCCAAATGCCCCGTTCCCCTTGGAAGTACCTCCTTTGGGGTGACACCAAGACCTTCTGCTGGCCGACCCCCTGCAAGAAGCAGTGGAACTTGCTACTGGTCAATGGGGGGGAAAACATCCCTGCAGCCCCACAGCCCTCAGGCGCGCTGGTGCGTTCCGCACCTCGCCTACAACAGATACCATCCAATGTGCCCCGCAGAGATGTTTGGTTCACAGCGGGGAGCTGGGCCTGTACGGCAGCCTTAGGCTTTGCTGCCACCAACCTGGAGGAGCGCTGGCTGCTGGGGTTGATGCAGCATGGCTCACCGGCGGGCGCGGAGCTGGAGGCCATCAGGGTGCTGCTGCAGGAGCACAGGAGCTCCAAGCCCTTGTACATCTATGCCAAAGCCCAGAGCGTGGTGCGAGGGCTGCAGAATGGGGACAGTGAAGTCATGGAGGTGGGCAATGAGAAGTTGTGGCAGAGCATCTTGCAATGGGTGCATGCCAACCGGGGGGTGCTGCATGTCGGGCACAGCGGGGATGGGGAGGAGCTGAAGTGGAACCGGAAGGTGGTGGAGAGAGTGCAGAACATCCAAGTGTGGGTGTTGTCCGCTCGTGGCCAGCGGGTGTGGGAGCCGTCCAAGCATGAGAGGCAGGAGATCGTCGCCCTCAGCCATATGGGGCACGTGGGGGTGAGGAAGATGCTGAACAGGGTACGGCAGGTGGCACGCTGGGAAGGGGACCGTGAGCAGGTGGCCCAGTGGGTGCAGCGCTGCAGCTGCACCAGTAGCCCCCTGCAGCCCCAGCGCATGGAGGGGCCGTGGTCGCGGCTGCATCTGGCCCACATCAAGGGCCTGCCCACCTCCTCGAAGGGCTATTCCTCCCTACTGGTGCTGCTGGATAAGTTCTCGAGGTGGGTGGACGCCTTCCCGATGAAGAAAGGCAACGTGGAGGAGGTGGTCGAGCTGCTGCAAGCGCACGTGGAACACCGGTTGGGGACGCCGTGCTGTGTCAGCGTGGGGCACCGTGAGTATTTCCTGCGGGAAGCGGTGCAGATGGGGCTGCAGATGGATGTGGATGTGCAGTACCCACCACCCAGCTGGGTGGCAGCCATCACCACCAGCCTGCAGCGGCTGGCCCAGAGCGCGGGCAAACACTGGGCAGACAGCTTGTCGCTCATCATGGCCGCCCTTAGGGCCACGTGTGTGCGCAGCGAGGTGCTTGGCCCCTACCAGCTCTGCTTCCATCACCCGCTGGTCCTCAGGATCAGCCCCAATGAGGAAGAGGCAGCGCCTGGCCCCACTGAGCCCCTCCTGCTCTGGCTGGCACGGCTGCGGGAGGACAGGGCTGAGTACAGGCAGAGGGTGGAGGAGGTCATGGAGAGTGTAGACTGTGATGCTGAGTAGGGCGCAGGGGCTGCAGGATGGTACTACTCCTCTTGTAGTATCAGAGAACCATTCAGGTTGGAGAATACCTCTAAGATCACAAGTCCAACCCCAACCCATCACCACCATGCCCACTAACCATGTTCCATGCCGCTGATATCCAGACCTGTGTCCTTGAACCTGAACCAGTAGAGTTTGGAGGCTCCATCAACCTGTGCCACTGATACAGAATCATAGAATCATTAAGGTTGCAGAAGACCTCTAAGATCTCCAAGACCAACCGCAACCCATCCCCACTGTGCCCAATAACCATGTCCCGTGCCATTGATATCACAGAATCATAGAATCATAGAATGGCCTGGGTTGCAAAGGAGCACAATGCTCATCCAGTTCCAACCCCTTGCTGTGTGCAGGTCGCCAACCAGCAGCCCAGGCTGCCCAGAGCCACATCCAGCCTGGCCTTGAATGCCTGCAGGGATGGGGCATCCACAGCCTCCTTGGGCAACCTGTTCCAGTGCCTCACCACCTCTGGGTGAAAAACTTCCTCCTAAGATCTAAGCTGAACGTCCCCCCTGTCTCAGTTTAAAACCATTCCCCCTTGTCCTATCACTGCCTACCCTCACAAACAGCCGTTCCCCCTCCTGTTTATACGCTCCCTTCAAGTACTGGAAGGCCACAATGAGGTCTCCATGGAGCTTTCTCTTCTCCAAGCTGAACAAGCCCAGTTAATATCCATACATGTCCCTGCCCTAGTCTGTAGGATCTGTTGGCCACCTCATTCCTTTCATATGGAGTCACAGAATCATGATGGTCAGAAAAACCCTCCAAAATGACCAAGTCCAAACATGGGCCCATCACCACGTCCTGTGCCATTGATATCCACTACCTGAAACCCATAGGTTCTGAAGGTTCAGCCACCCCATTCCTTTCCTATAAAATCCCAGAATCATGAAGTTAGGAGAACACCTCAAAAATCACCAAGTCCAACTCCATCTCCACCATGTCCACAAGTACCACATCTCCACATTTCTTGACTACCTCCAGGGATAGTGACTCCATCACCTCTCTATTCCAATGCCTTACCATGGAAGAAAGGGAGGAATCCACCAAAAGCACAGGGCCACCGACCTCATCCTGTCCAATGAGGGAGGCAGTGCTGGGAATCCAGCCTGCACAGTCACCAATGGACAGGGCATGGGAGAGGGAGAGGAGCAGGAAGGGATTGGCTGTGTGTGAAATGGGACCAAAAGCCGCTACTTGTTCTGTCTTGTATTTTTTTTAATCTGGGCCAGTCGCTGTAGTCTGCCCTATCTTGTATTTTCTTATTAAAATCTTTTCTAAATCACATCTGTGCATTCGTGCTCTCTGTCCCACGAGTGTGTGCTGCAAGGACCCCCATGCATCCACTGTGTGTGTGTGTATCGGGCAGAGGGTGGTGAGCATCACTGGGGGCAGAGCCAGAGGGGGTCCCACTGAAAGGACTGGGCATCTTTCCCCTCCAGCCATAGGATGGCAATGGTGTGTGCCCCCAGAACCAGCTCCTGTGACTGAGCTCAGTGCAGGGCAGAGGACATCCCCACAGCACTGTATGGGGCTCGTGGCCTTTAGGAAGTGGTAGTGGTGAGGCTTGGTGCGCTCACCTGTTCCCTCCTCCCCTGACCTGGGAGGTAGGAAACAGCAGAGAGACTTGAAAATGTTGGAGGGGCTCTAGGAGGAGAGCTAAGACCCCAAAAAATGGGATGGGAGCATCCAGAAGCCATTCCAGAATCAGGAGGAGGGCAGGTGTTGGTGGCCTCCATGTCCCACCTGTGGCCATGCTGGGAGGATGGTGGCCATGTGAGGAGGATGGTGGCCATGCATGGATGATGGTGGCCACGTGAGGAGAAAGGTGGCTCTTCAGGAAGGTTGGCGGCCATGGGAGGAGGAAGTTGGCCGTGCGAGGAGCCTGGTGGTCTTCCAGCAGGGTCTCGCCAGAGGGCAGCAGCAGCCCTGCAGAAAGCATGCACTCAAAGCAGGGTCTTTTAAGCCCCTCACACTCCCCCCTGGTGCTGGGATTTCTCCTCCCACCATCCTTTTTGTTTCCTCCTTCCAAAGCCGCTGGTGGTGTCTCAGTGGTTCCCAGCACTGTGGGGACGAGGCATCCCAAATGTACCCAACCCATGTGGTACCTCCACCCCACATCTCTGAGTCAGGACCACAGCACCAAACCACAGCACCCGCAGCCCCAGCTAGAACCATGAGCTCAAAGCAGGATCCCAGAACCCGGAGCATAGCAACTCGTGTCCCTGATCCAAATGTGTGTGCCCTGCCCAGCACCCGAGACCCCAAACCTCATCTCCCTGTGGCCTTGACCAGGCCCCGATTCCAAACCCTTCAGCCCGATCCCATGCACCAGAATCACATCCCCAGACTAAGACCCTGTAAGGGACGAGACAAATCCCACCCCCAAACCGTAAATAACAAACCCCAGACGCCATCTCCCCATAGCCGTAATGAGGATCCCATCACCAGACCAGGACCCCATCCCCATACACCAAGACCCCATTCCCAGTCCAAAGACCCCATTCCCAGATCCAAAATCCCCCACTACCACTGGGCACAGCCCCCAGCACGCATCCCCATCCACCTCCCCAGACTTCTCCAACCTCCTCCCCACCCCACCCCTCCCCTTGGCCAGCACAGCGGCGTTCCGTGCGACATTTGGTAGTCATTAGGGCCGGAGGGAAGGAGGCAGGCGCGAGAGCAGCCTTTCTTCTCCAGCTCATATCCCGGCGCCTCACGCTTGGGTGGACGGCAGCCAAGCGCGGCTGCGCTCCCCGCACCCCATCCCGCAGAGGCCATGGGTGAGCGACTGGCCCTGGGGGTGCCCCCCAGCCAATGGGGTTGCTTCTGAAAGATCCCAAAGGCTTTTGATCGGGACAAGGAAGGGCAGCGGGGTGCCCCGGCCATGCTCGGCAGCACGGCAGGAGGGGACGTGAAGGGACGGCTGCAGGGATCCGGGCGGTGAGGCCCCCACTGCGTCCCTGCTCTCATCCGGGCTGATCGGGGCGATGAGAGGTGAGTGAGAGACGGAGTCATGGGGAGATGTGAGGTAAGGAGCGGGGCTGGTAGCACAGTAGTGCCTGAGTAGGGGGTCCATGCTGCCATCCGCAGCGATAGGAAGTGATCCCAAAACCCTTTGAGGTGTTGTCCCACCTCTGAAGACACCCATGGCGGTGGTTGGGGGAGGGGGGTGGGGAAAGGGCAGACGTCCTCCTCACAGCCCAGCGCTGGGCAGAAAAGCAAACACGGGACAACATTAGGCAGGAGAGAGACGCAGAAGGCAGAGGGAGGCCCCCCCAGCACCACCGCCCTGGGTTTCCGTGGGGGAGGCAGGGTTTATAAGCAGGGGATGCTGGAGTTGCGGCACTCCGCCATGGGATGCGGCCCCTCGCGGCACCCTTGGTGCAGCAACCTCAGCGCTGAGAGCTGGCTGCGGGGCAGGTTGGGGGGCTTGGGCAGGGGGGAGGCTGCGGAGCTGCGGGGCTGACCGTGTGCAGTCCTCAGATGGGTATCGGCAAGACACAGGGGATCTGTGGTGCTTGCCATGCATGCAGAGTGCTTGGGGAAGGGGGGTCCTGGGCTCACTGCTGTCTGTGTTGTGGACCAGCTGCCCATTGGGATGTGGCAAAGTCCTTCGGGTTGGGGGATGGCCCTGTATCCACTTTTACGCTTTCCAGGCGAAATACAGGGATGGGACAGCTCAGAAATGATATTTTTGGTAATGAAGCAGGCTCAGAGGTTCTGGACAAGCCCTGCAGAACCAAAGCAGCCACCAGGCTTCGGGTGAGATCCCCAGAGCCGTGATGACATTGGACTGCAGCACCTTCTGGGGATCCACCTCTCTCCTTTTGGGGCTTGGATCTACTCTGTGCCCTGTGCAAGGGTTTGGTGAATCCTTGGAAGGGATTTTCACCCAGGAAGATGTCACTGCAGTTGGGTTCTCCCCTCAGCCCTGCTTGGGCTCTGGTGGCACCAACCTGCTCCTCGTATTGCCTTTCAGCAGAGGACCTGGTGGGAGGAGAGGAGGAGGAGATGCCATCCTTCTGTTACCGACCAAACGGTAAGGAGAGAGGCCACCTTATCCATGGGGTAGGCAGGGGCAAAGGCTGATGCATCCCCTTGTCCATCCCTGATCCATCCCCGATCCACCTCTGATCTATCCCTGATCCATCCCTCTTCCCTCCCTAATCCATCCTGTGGCACAACCCTGATCCATCCCTCTCCTGCTCAGGCAGGGCACGGGGTGGCTGCAGCCAGTGCCAGAAGAATCTGTCCCTGCAGACAGCTGTCAAAGTCCTCTACGTCTTCTCCGTGCTGCTCATCGTGGCTGTGACCGTGCTGGCTGCCCTGGGTGAGCACAGGCAGGGCTGGGGGCTGGCTCCTTCCCTCCCTTCTTCCTTTCATGGGGAATAGTTGGGCTCCATGGAGAGGGGCTGAAGCAGCCCCAAATCCCAAGCTCCCCAAAAAAAACAAAGTGAAGGGACCCCATCTATGGGGATGTGGGGGAGTTGGGGGGTGTCCTGCAGGTGCTGTATGGCTCTGGGGGTTCCACTGACACCAATGAGGATCAGAAGGCCTTTGGAGACATTAGGGGATTCCCAAGCCCTTTGGTATGAATGGTGATGGCTGTGCTGTCCCCTCACTGCCCACTTCCCCTCCACAGTCTTCAAGAAAGTCAACTCCATCTCTGGAGACATCAGCTCGGCCCAGATGTACTATGAGGAGAAGATCTTGTCCATCCAGGAGGACCTCCAGGAGTTAGGTGAGTCTGCATGGGCTTCTCCCCAGCCACGGGGCTGCAGTGTCCATCACTGGGGTCTGCGGGGATGGTGCGTGGGTTGTGGGGTGGCTCCCATGTTTGGCTGCGTGGGGACAGAGTATGGGGTGGGCTATGAGGTTGTTCCCATGGTTGGCGATGCAGGGAGGGAGCATGGGTTGGGTTTTGGTGTGGTTCCCTTGGTTGGTGGTGTGGGGATGGGGAGTGGGGTGAGCTATGATGTTCCATGGTTGGCAGTGCGGTACTGGACCCCTTTGCCCCCCCTTCAGATGAGAAGAGCTCAGGCAATTGCTCCCTCTGCCTGGAGACAGGGCAGCTGGGCCAGGAGCTCGGCAAGCTGCAGGGTGAGCTGGAGGAGATCCAGAAGATGCTCTTGGTTCAGGAGGTCCTCCTCGACCGCACCTCCCGCACCCACGACACGCTCTCATCCAGCAGCAACGAGATCAGCAGTGAGGTGGCCGACTGCTCCTCCTCCACCCGACGGCTGAACGAGAGCGTGGGGCAACTGGTGGCCCAGCTGGGGGGCTGGCGGGCCATCACCACCCAGCTTGATGGCTCGCTCAAGGGCTTGGAACAGGAGCGCTTTGACGTGCGTGCCGCCATGCAGCAGCTCAACTTCACCTTGGGGCAAACCTCGGACTGGATCCAACTCATCCAGAGGAAGACGGACGAGGAGACGTTGACGCTGCAGAAGATGGTCACCGAGTGGCAGAACTACACGCGGCTCTTTGCAGGACTGCGGGCCACCTCCACCGAGACGGGTGAGCTGGTCAGGAGCATCCAGGCTGGCGTGGGTGCTGCAGCCCGGCAGGTGGGCCAGAACGCCGAGGGCATGCACGACCTGGTGCTGCAGGTGATGGGGCTGCAGCTGCAGCTGGACAACATCTCCTCCTTCCTGGATGACCACGAGGAGAACATGAACGACCTGCGCTACCATGCCAAGTACGCGCAGAACCGCACGGCTGAGCGCTTCGAGACGCTGGAAGGCCGCATGGCCTCGCATGAGATCGAGATCGGCACCATCTTCACCAACATCAACGCCACCGACAGCCACGTGCACAGCATGCTGCGCTACCTGGATGACGTGCGTCTCTCCTGCACCTTGGGTTTCCATGCCCACGCTGAGGAGCTCTACTACCTGAACAAGTCCCTCAGCCTGGTCCAGGGCACCACGGACCTTCTGCGGGAGCGCTTTGGATTGCTCAGCGCCCGGCTTGACTTCGACATCCGCAACCTGTCCATGGTGATGGAGGAGATGAAGGTGGTGGATGTCCGGCATGGAGCGATGCTGAAGAACATCACCATCTTACGAGGTGAGGAGCATCTCAGCGTGGGTTGGGGTTGGGTCTGTTGGGTTTGGGGGCTGTTCCTGACGGGCGGAAACAGGTTTGGAGGCTGAGTCTTGGAATCATAGAGTCATGAAGGTTGGAAAACGCTTCCAGGATCATCAAGCCCAGCTGTTAACCATCACCACCATGCTCACTCATAGAATCACAGAATCACAGAATTGTAGGGGTTGGAAGGGACCTCCAGAGATCATCGAGTCCAACCCCCCTGCCAAAGCAGGTTCCCTACAGCAGGTCGCACAGGTAGGCATCCAGGCAGGTCTTGAACATCTCCAGAGAAGGAGACTCCACGACCTCCCTGGGCAGCCTGTTCCAGTGCTAATCATGCAATCATTCCAGCTGGAGGTCTCTAAGATCCCCAAGTCCAACTCCAACACATCCCCACCATGTCCACTAAACCAAACCATGTTCCTAAGTGCCACATTTCTATGATTGAGCACTCTGCAGCTTTCCCCTTGGTGCAGGTGACCCCACTGCTGGTCCTGGTGGGGAGGGCACAGACAGACCGGGACAAGGATGCCTAAAGCTTCCCATGGGGACTTCAGTGGCCTGGGGACATCCATCCACCTGCATTCTCAGGCATAGTGGCAGGGACCCACTGTTCCCAGTCCTGTCCAGGGCATCCCACCAAGTGCCAAGAGCACCAAATTCAGCCCTTTTGAGTGCTGCCCCTTGTTGCCTTTGGCTCCAAAAGTGTAACTCCAGGAAGAAGCACTGGTAGTGTCCTCAGGCCCTCTGTTACAGCCACACCCCATGCATCACACTCATTCCTCCCTCTTCCTCCTGCAGGTGTGCCAGGCCTCCCAGGTCCCCGCGGCCTCAAGGGTGATGTTGGCATCAAGGGTCCCGCAGGAAGCAAAGGAGAGAAGGGCGACGTGGGCAGCCTGGGCTCTCCAGGCCCTCCTGGCTCCCCCGGACCTCCTGGTCCCCCCGGTCCCCAGGGGGAAAGGGGTCCCCTGGGTGCAAAGGGTTTTCCCGGCCTCAAGGGCGCTAAGGGCAGCTTTGGGCAGTCTGGATCCAGGGGACAGATGGGACCCAAGGGAGATGTGGGTCCCCCAGGGCCAGAGGGGGGGCCAGGACCAACAGGACCCCCTGGTCCTCAAGGAAAACTGGGGCTCCCTGGGAACCCCGGGGCTGTGGGACAAATTGGCCCCACGGGTCCCAAAGGAGACCCCGGCTTGAGAGGCCCCCCAGGACCGCCAGGTCCCCCCGGTCCTCCTGGCCCATGATGCAGACCTTGGAGCCATGCTAATGGCACTTGGATGGAGGAACTCCTTCCAGCTCTGAGAGCATCCCCTGCTCCCGCTGCCAGCCCCTGGGGACAGGGCAGGAAGGACCCTAGGAGGTCCAGATATCCCCAGCATGATGCTTTTTGGGGTGCACGGGGCTGGTCCCTGGCTCTTGAGTGGGCTGCAGAGTCCTGGGGCTTGGGGTCCCCGCAGGACGAGGACCTGTATGGGCTGGGGCACAGCTGGCTTGTGCCCTACTTCCAGCCACCTTCACCCCTCCTTCCCTGGCTGCACCAGCAATGTAATCCTGGCACAATAAATTTGTATGGGGACAAGTGGTTCCTGCCTTTGGGACATGGGGTTGGGGGGGGTTCAGGAGGGCTGGGGAGGAGCCCAGATCCAAACCGGGGGCATTGGCGTGGTACAGATGGTGGAGTGAGATGGGAGCATCCCACAGAGCTGTCCCCAAGCAGGGAACACAGACTCACGCAGATGTACATGCACTTATGGTCTCTAATGGAGAACCCCTCCTGTCCCCAAAGCAGGGCCCCTGGAATCTGTCCCCATGTCCCAGGCCAGTAGGCAGGGTGTGGGTTGTTTTTCCCTGGCGGAGGGCAAGGAAGGGGCAGCTGGAGGCCCCAGGTACCCGAGCTGGGGCCTTGGTGCCAAGAGCAACACGGAGCTGGGGAAAACAGCCGGCCCCGCACGCAGCCCCACCTTGGGCTCTCACCAGCTTCACTGTAGGAGTGCAGCATGTCCCCAGAATGCACACCTGCACACACAGCCCTGCTTCACTGCCTGCTCCTGGGATAAACAGGCCCTTGCCAACAGCACCTCTGACTTTGTTTTCCAGAGGTTTGTTCAGGCCACAGCTCTTCCCGTCCCTGTGCCCACCCCTGTTCCCATTCCATCTCCATCTCTGTTTTGTCTATCTCTGTCCCCATTCCTGTTCCCATCTCAACCTCCATCCCGCTCCCTTCCCATCCCTATTCCCAATACCACACCCATCCCCATCCCATTCCAACCTCCATTCCCATCCTTATCCCTTCCTCCATCCCACATCATCCCATCCCATGTTTCCTATTCCCGTTCCATCCTCATCCTCATTCCTGATTCCCCATTTCCATCCCAGACCATTACTATCACTGTTCCCATCCGCATTCCATCCCCACCCCTGCCACTCTCCACAGCCCACAGCTCAGGGAGCCCCATACCCTCCCCACCAGCCCTGCCTGGGCCGCAGGTCCCAGCCCCCAGGGCCGTTTATTGCTGTTGGCACGGCGGCTTCCTGTTTTCATCTCAGAATTAACAGCTGCAGAGCTACAGAGCCACGATGCTGCTGGTTAACACAGGCAACCCAAAATCTTTTGGAAAAAGCTTCTTTTCCCACCTGAGCATCCCAGGCACGAACAACAAAAAGCCACGGCCCTGACCACCCCCGTGCCTCCATTTCCCCATCTGGGCATCACCCTGACACAGAGGACAAGTGACACACAGCCCACAGGCAGCAATGCCCACAGGGACAATCTCCTACCCAAACTCTCAAGGACACCAGAGCCATTGGCAGGCATTGGTGCCAAGCACAACAGTCGGCAGCTGCAGCACTGCTGGCGAGCTCTGGCCAACACCCCCATCCTGTGAATGACCCCATTGATGGCAGCAGCAGGGCGGCCACTCAGGGAAGGGTGGGGGACAAATACCCACATCCCCCCCAGCTCCTCGCACTCTGCCCAGCCCAGTTATTCATTGGAACTTGTAGCAGGGTGTGTTTTTGTGTTGTTTTTTTTTTTTCTCCCCCTGCTGTATTAAGTCCATTTGGATTAACTGTAATTCTCTGGTTAATATTTCAGTTGCAGTAACAATAAACTCCTCTCTGTGTGGGTCCAAGGGCTCTTCCCTTCTGCTCTTCCCATCAAACCCAGCCCTGTGCTGGGACGTGTCCTGAAGAGACACACAGCTGGAGGATGCTCCTGCCATAACCAGGCTGAAAGGCACCCGAAGGCACATCCCAAAACCATGCCCTGGGACCCCACCAACCTTCTTATAGCCCTATAACACAAAGCCCAGGCACTCATCCAAAGCGTGGAGCTGTCTGGGAGGAGACATCCGCCTCCTACAGCCATCACTGTGGGATGGGATGCGGGATGGAGCGTGAGCTGCGACCCAGCCCAGGAGCAGCTGAGCTCTGTTGGCTGCTGCCAGCAGGCCCGCGGAGCATTTCTTCTCACCCTGGTGTGGAATGAGAGGAAAGATAAACAGAGCTGGGAGGGACACAAAATATCCCTCAAGCAGCTTGGGAAAGTCAGGCAGCAGTTCTGAGGGGAGAACACCAAGCGGCACGGGCCAGCTCTGGGGGAAAGGCTGCATACGTAGCCCCCACCTTAGAAACCCCCTCAAGCAAATTCACCACCCACAGTTCCACTCTCCCACTCCCCTCACCCACCAGCACGTTTTACCAGCCTGGTATGAATTTAATCATAACATATATACATGTGCTGCAACAATTATCGTGATAGCTTCGTACAGACTTATCCACAAAACCTTACAGAGAGCTCTGAACAGGACAGGCTGCATAAAACCCTTCTTTGTCAGCTTTTCTCTGCAGAGAAGGTTCCCAAGAAACAGCCCAGAAATAAAGTGTAATTCAAAAGAATGACACCGTGGGGCTGTTCTCATCCTGTGCTGAAAGGCACATATCACAGCCCACGCACTGACATGCTCACGTAGGTTGCACCATCAGCTGGAAGCCTTCACCAGCTGCAGCTCTGTGGTTAACAAGTGGCAACCAACTGCCACACTTACTGCCAGGTGGGTCTGCAAAGCAGCTGTGAGCTTGTCAAAGTGGGAAACCCCACATTTTGGGGGAATTCTCCTTGCTTTGCTGCCTTTCACCACCACAGAGATAAGAGCTGCGCAGTCAGCAGTGTGGCTTTGGGGCTCACCAGCGATGCCAAATTAATGGCATCTCTTTCAGAAGCACGAAGCTGCCAGGACAGCAGTGAGACAGCACAAATTCTTTCAATCTCATTCAATTAAAAGCTACAGCAACTCCTTTCCTAGAATAAATAGCATCGTCTTTGTAGAACTGAAATTCAATTTTGCTTCCTTACACCTACGTCCCTGAAAAAAAGAGATGTATGTGCAGACAAAGAGATCTTCTCCATCCAGAAGTTGTCCGTGGCTCAGGGTTGGTCGGGACACCAGGAGAATCTACCAGCTTCTGAAGAAATGGAGTCAGAGTTCACTTATTTGGTTTGATTTTTTGGCATTCTTAGCAACGGTGACATTAAGACATCCCAAACCACCTTGGATTGAGAAAGGAGAGTGACTTTATTCACATAAAGTCATCGGAATCGTTGCCATCCTGTGGGAAGAAAGACGCATTAGGACCAGTGCAAAGTGGAAAATGGTGAAATGGTGTATTCAGCAGGATTTCACCATTGCCATTTATTCTGGCCTCCTGCCATCTCAGTAAAAACATCCTAGAATCCTCTGGAATGGGAACAGAACCGAGAGAAGCTCTGCATTGTGAAACACCCGCTGCTCTTTGCTGTCCCTGAAGCTGCAGCCCATCTGTTGTGATTTGGGAGGAACCAGAGATGGGGCTTTCACAAGCAGCCTCGGTGGGCCATCCCATGTCATGACCCAGCAGAAGGAAAGCAGCCTGGCACCAAGCAGGGCTCAGAAGCTGAGAGGAGGAACACCCCTGCTGCTGCATTTCCATCACTCCTCTCCCCAGCAGTGCGTCAGGAGGCACTCACATTTCAACACTTAATTCTCAGAGGGGATGTGCACGCTGGCCAGGAGGAAAATGAAGAGCTCATGAAAACCACAAACTCCTTTTAACAGTTTACAAAAGGCACATTTTCAACTGAGGGTCACTGAGATGAGCTCCAACATCTCCTTGCCCAAGACTTCACCAAGGGGAAGCTGTACACAAGCCAGACCTCAGGCAAAGCACAGACGCACCCAGTGCACGTCAGGACCTCTTCTCAACTTCAGCCCCAAGCCCTGCTGTGACCCACCTCCTCATTTCCCTTCTGTGCTCCTCCCAGTTGTTTACTTCCCTGTAAGCAAATCACTTCAAGCTTCCTCTCTGCCCCTCAGAACCTATATTCATCCCTGCCTGTACTATCATCCTTCATAGATACACCGTGCATTTTCTCCTTCCCTTGAAAAAAAAGATGGCAGGTGAAAATAATCTCTGCCACCCTCAGGATGACCTTTCTGCTCCCAAGCAAGGACAGTCAAGCCTGGAACCCCACTTATAGCTCTCCCTGCTCCTTCACTCAAGTGGAAATGGACTGGGAGGGTTCTGTACACATCACCAGCAGCACAGGCTCCATCTGGTAGACATCCAAGCATTAGGGCCTTCTCTGAAAGCCAAAGAAAGTGGCATTGTCCTTCAATGAGAAGGGGCAAAGGAGATGTGCACTGTCATGTAGGAGCCACTGAAACCAGACTGCAATGCGGAGCTGGACTGTCACAATCCTGCACTGAATTTCAGCTGCCTCTGAACAGTTTCTGTGGGCATTACTCAGCTCTCACCTGATTGGAGGACATATTCTCAGCCTTCATTAATGATGAGTAACTCCTGAAAGGGAAATGACATCATCTTACAAGATATGTTTTCAAAAACCACCAACACAGAGAGGCATTTTGATAAAATAGGATCAAGTAGCAAAAAAACCAATTCCTTTCTGAACTCAGGGTGATGCCAGGGAGGTTGTGGATGCTCCATCCCTGCAGGCATTCAAGGCCAGGCTGGATGTGGCTCTGGGAAGCCTGGTCTGCTGGTTGGTGACCCTGCACACAGCAGGGGGTTGGAACTGGATGAGCATCGTGGTCCTTTATAACCCAGGCCATTCTATGATTCTATGATCTAGTTTCTAGTTATCTTACACTCTTTAGCTATTTAAAACAACTGAAGAAAGCACAGGTGCTATGCAGACTCATCTCCACAGCCTCTGCAGCTTTGTTCAGAAGCTACCAGCTAGACAGCACCATGAGGCAGAAAATCCTTCATTCTGGGGGATGAAGGGGCAACTCTGGAGCAAGGCTTATCAGGAAGGCAGAGCCTTTTCTCAGCAGCACAGATATGCCTCCTGGTGCTGAGTTTGTTTTTCCAAAGCCCTCGTTATGACCTTTACACGTGTTGAGACCTTGAGTTTTTCAAATTCCAGTCTCCCTATCATTCACATATAAATACAACTTGCTACAATAAAGTATCTTGTGCTTTAAAGTAAGCCTCTGGCCAGCTGGCACGTCCAGATCTGTATGGGGCAGGCAGGAGGGAGGAATGAGCTCCCCCATGCTGCTGCAGGTTTGGTAGCTGAGGGACAGAAAGGTCAATATGACATTTTAAAGCACTGTTCTTCTTTCAGTGCTCAAAGGAGCATGCAATTGCCTACGGAGGAAAACTGAGGAATCACACGTTTCAGTAACAACGGTGATGCAACAGGAAGCTGAAGAAGTCTGCCTGTGGCTCAGTGCTTTCCAAGACTTACACAAAGCTGAAAGCTGGAACCCAATAGATTGCTCCCATCCCACAGAGACAAGTGGCTCCCCCAGTTTCTCCCAAGTGAGGGATAGATTTCAAAAGACACCGTCCTTTCTTTTCACAATGGTTTAACATCCAGGTTTATTTTAAGAAAAAAAAAAAAAAAGGGGGAAATGCATTTATTGTAAAGACAAAGGGAACCATTGGGCCATGCAGACATCTATACAAGAGCAGGTCAGCTGAGCACTGAGTAATGCGGCGCCAACCATTACACAGAAATTGCTGACCCATGACTCTCCCCTCGCGCTGATGAAAACCACAGAAGCTCAATACTGGCACTGCAATTTATGACTTACCTAAGTTCTTCCAGCTCTTTCTTCTTCTTCATCTCTTCCTTTTCCTTCCGCTTCATCTCCTGGATTTGGGCTTTCTTCTCATTCCTCTCCTCTCTGTCACGGGCCTCCTTTTCAGCAGCCAGGTCTGGGAAACGTTCCACTTTTGTCTTCTCTAATCGGTTCAGTATCTCGTTCACCTTCTTCTCCACTGTCAGCATTTTCACCTTTGGAGTGCAAAGAACTATGATCCTTATAAAAAAAATACTTTTATTTTGGCACTTTGTCTATGGAAAGAAAATGCCCTATTTCTACTTTACAAGTGGCTGAATTCCACAAAAACAGATGCGAAGGGAAATCACAGCCACTTTGTCCTATTCAGCCTGTTGTGTAACAGCACCAAAGGCCCACGACTAACAAGCACAAGTACTGCTGAGTACATAAGCGTGTCTAATTTGTTTTCTTAGCATATGCCTTAGCAAAGAAGCCAAAAAAAAAAAAAAACAAACCAAAAAAAAACCACCCCTGTTTCTGCTGATTCCTGAGGAGTTGTCACCAGCCCTCCACCAACCATTTGGGGAAGGGAAACTCACATGTTGCTAATTCTGTAGTTTTCAGTGTTTTCTGCATTTCCTGCCCTGGTATGGACCTGTTTTAGTCAAACAACTGCATCTCTAGGGAGCTTTCTATCCCAGCAGCCAAGCTGCATAACCACAGTTCATGCTTAACATCACCTGGGGACACAGCTCAGGCCTGGGAACAGCTCAGTGTGCTGGACTGACCCCACAACAAAGCTAAGCAGCTCTGCCTTATAACAGGTTTAACAAATTCAGAGTAGCACTGCAGTGAAACATTGCCCAAAGCAGAGACAGCAAAGTCATCACAGTAATGGAGGTCTCAGAGATGCCCCCAAGTCCTTCACTGCACAGCAAGCTCATCTGAGCCCTTCCAGCCATCTGATCACATTGGTGTTCGTAAGCTGATCCAAACTGACTGCTCGTACAGAGATGATTGCAGTGCAGATAAATTTGAGCCAATAGAACAGACATGTGATAGCATTCAGGTTTAGCAGAGACCGATCAGCTACACCGCACTGCTTTTTGCAAGCATCCCATCCAGGCTACACTCTGCCACAGGCTAACACCGAGCATGCATTCCCAGCTGATGGCAAGGTAAGCCTAAACATGCCCCAAGGATCTCTCTCAAGCTTCAGGAATTAGATGATTCCTTTCCTTTAGGGTAAATGCTGAAGATAACCCATCCAGCTGCTAACTGGAAATGTGATGGTGTGTCACCAGGTGACCCTTGCTGGCTTGCAGCAAACACTTACATCCTTCTGCCTATGAAACCCAATCTGCCCCACATCCATGTCTGCAGTCTTCTTCAGGTTGGTCCATGGTGTGTACACCACGTTGACGTTGTTCATCTTGCAACCTGGGGAGCAGAGGAGAAAGGATGGAAACATTTTTATTCTCTCCCAGCTGAAAGACTTCTGTGCAAACGCAAACTCCGACAGTTATTCTTGTCACCAGCATTACTAACGGGGCAAGAAAGAAGAAAAAGGAGAACTCCTTCCAGTGTTACAGTGAAACAAAAGCCACCACAACATCAATTTCTGCAGTAACACGAGCGCTGCAAGCAGTGCTAACCAACTCCAGATGGAGGCTGTCTTTGCCAGAAGAGCGACTGCTATGGAAGGGGGCCCCAAGGTGGTGTGAGGGAAGAGCCTGCAAGGACTCTCTGGCTCAGGCAGCAGCGTGGAGGCACAAACAGGAATTTCAGAGATTTAAAACTCCTCCTTCTGAAAGCCTAACAAGCAGCCTCGGCAGCTGTAAGTGACATCTGCTTCCCATAAGACCAGCAGGCACCGACTTAACAGAGAACAGAGCAGCAGCTTTCACAGATGCTTGTTCACACACATGCTCGTGTGGAGCAGAAACACCCACAACAAACACCTTGCACCCAGCCCCAATGGGAAACAGACCCACCTTGGATGCTGTTAGCCTTCACCAGGTGGGCACAGTCTATCAGAACTTCTTTAGGAATGTCATCCACTGTCTGCCCCTGTGACAGAGCACACAGCATCAGCCGTGCAAGTGAGAAGGGGCTGTAGGGACTGAGGAGCACACAAAAGAGCACACCACAGCCAGGAGCAGGACACGATGCCCTGCAAACACTCCCCACACCTTCTCCTCTTGACATTTTACTAGATCTTTCACAGCATTTGTAAGGAGAGAAACAAGTGATGTGCACTCTGGTTTTCTCCCTCAGACACACGCTCAATGCCAGGTCAGAAACCATTTGTTCTGCTGGGCCACATGAACCTTCCCTCTCCTTCCACCATTATTTGGTGATGGAAGCTGTAATTCAGCCTCCTCACAGAGGTGGATATCTGCAGAAGGCTGTGGGGCGACCACATTGCAGCCTTTCAGTACCTAAAGGGAGCCTACAAACAGGAGGGGAATCAGCTCTTTGAAAGGGTTGATAACAGCAGGACAAGGGGAAATGGTTTGAAGTTGAGGGAGGGAAGATTGAGGTTGGATGTCAGGGGGAAGTTCTTTACAGAGAGAGTGGTGAGGTGCTGGAACAGCTGCCCAGAGAGGCTGTGGATGCCCCGTCCATCCCTGGAGGTGTTCAAGGCCAGGTTGGATGGGGCCCTGGGCAGCCTGGGCTGCTATGAAATGTGGAGGTTGGTGGCCCTGCCTGTGGCAGGGGGTTGGAGCTTCATGATCCTTGAGGTCCCTTCCAACCCAGACCATTCTATGACTCTGTACCCTTCAGGAGCCTGTGAACTTCAGTGTTCATGTGAGTTCAGCTGGTCCCATCCACAGGGCCCACAGCAGGCTGGGACTGCATAATTCTATGCAGGTGAATGCCATTTAGGGCTTTTGTAAAGACACATCACAGGTTTACCTTGTGCAACCGAAGATACACATGTGCAGAAGAGAGCTTATCCACATGAAACCTACAGAATAAAAAAAAAAAATGACATGTTTAGCAGGAGGTAAGAGATGGCAATCATCTGTTCTGAAAAAAGATTACTTCCTATTGATAGAGCAGCTTCTCTAGGGACAAGTCTACAAAAATGTTCAGGATGCACGTGTGCAAACAAGATAGATTCATTTGAGTGCTTTTATCACAACCACATATTTTTCTCTTAGACCCCCCCCTTTAGATCCTGAGAGAGCCCCACCTCTTTTAGTCTGTCCATCTCACAGGTGAGATGTTCCTTCCCCTGGATAACTGTTGTGGCCCTGCTCTGGACACACAGATCCACGTCTCTCCTGACTTCACATCACGTGATGCTGCTACACCAACGTGTTACTCAACCAAAGCAAAATCTTTTTTACACTCAGTTTGTTGCTGACAACGTACAGAGCTTGTCGGCTACCATGCTGTCAGTACAGGGCGCAGGCACAAGCAGGAGTCTGAATCAGCCAGCAGAGATGCCACCCACTGCTGCTGCCAAGAGTGGGAACTCCCCTGATCTTGCTTTTCTTTTCTGATGAGATCTTGTGAGCCAAAACCAACCCAGGCTAGATGGAGTGCTTCCTCTCACCAGCCTGACCGCAGCCCTGTGGGTGTGCTGAAAGCTGACACAGCTTTTAGTTGAGGGGAATAAAAAAAGTCAAAAGTCTCCTGCTCACAGACCCAAACTCCACGGCTGCTGTACAGGACAGGACAGCAGAAATCCACAGTGTACACAGGGGTGACACTAAGCACGTGCAGAGGAAAAGATACTTGGGAAGAAGATAACATTCTGTAGGCACAGCATTCACTGTGGCTCAGGAGGCTTCTGGCTGCATTCTCCAAATCCCCAGAAACCACACCCCAGGAGTCAAATCCTTCCAATGGACAAAGCAGGGGAGATGTAAGAAAATGAATTCAAAACAGCATCTGAGCATCTGCACCTGGAGCTGCTAAAATCCATCTCCACCTTGGGAATGCATTTAAGCTGCTCAGTGGTTTGGGAGAAAGCAGACTTTGCAGTGCCTGTGGCAGCACAAGGGCTGGGATTTGAATTGCAGCAGCACCAAGAGAGGCAGTGTGCTTTATGAAGGTGTGCACAGAGCTGCAGGACTTACCAGATATCTTCAGGCCAGCCATACTTTATTAGATCTTCATCTGCAAGAAGAAAAATGGCATTAAGCAAAGCACAGGACCTCCAATCACACTGCCTGCTGTGATTGCTGATCTGACCAGAGCAAAAATCAACCTCTATTGATCAGCCAGAGCATGGGGATCAAGCAGAGGCAGAGAGGGTTTAGTGCACCCAGCTGCATGCAGCTATGCCAGGAACCAGTATGCTGAGAACACACAGTGTGTGTGAGAAGTGAGACTGAGGATCCCGTTTCCATGCCTTTCTCTCCTCCTGTCACACGTGGACAGTTTTATGTGAACATTTGTTTCTCCAAATATCAGTCTAAAAAGGAGACTTTCAGGCAAAGAGACAGCCCAGCACTTTGCATGGTGTGCACCATGGCTTCACATTGCCTCCTGATGTGGAAAAAGGAGATGCAGCAGAAGCAGAACCTTCACCTTGAGGGGAAGAACAGGCACAGGGAGCCTCTGGGCCACCAATGTTCAGTGGGGAGAGGAATAATAGAGGGAGCAGGGAAGGGGGAGGCTGACTTGAAGGATGTCATCAGACACGATCTGAAAAGGCTGCTGCCTCGGCTCATTTTTTCAGCTAGTTTAGTTTTCAGTTGTTTTGAAGCCAGTCATTGTATCTAAAGTTCATCCATCCAAGCTACAAGCAGCACAGTGGATTTCAGAGGATTAACTCGGAATGATTTGCACGGTTTCAAGCACATCAAATTAACAAATGAAGAGACATCCTTTCAAAATAACCTTGGGCACCCACAGGCCTAACCCCAGGCAAGCTGCCTCACCCATCAGCATACTCACTTTCAGCATACTTACTTTCATACTTGTCTTTTCCCATGTAAATGGTGTAAACGGTGGGAACAACTGAGGAACAGAAAGAGGAAAATAAATCAAAAGGGCTTTGGACAAACCGTGCTAGGACTGAGCCATGCATTGGCCATGGGAAAAGAAATTACACTGAAAATTGTTTCATGCATCCCACTTCCCTCCTCTAGGCTGCACGACTGTTTTGCAGCTCCTCCAGACCTCATCCCACACGCTTCAGAGATCTTTGGGGGCTCTTTCCAGTAGTTTCCACTGAAGATTATCCAACATAGAACAGCTGTCGGGCAAAACACCCTCAGCACCCATGTGGTTTGGATTATCCAATTACACAGATATAATCTGTCCAATTAAGCACGCAGGCTCTGAGCCAGGAATGCCAACGCTGTGTTTACAGTCTGCTGTTAACTCTCTGTGTGGTCAAGCAAAACAAACTCACTTCCCCAAAGCAGCAGCACAACGCTCACCTCCCTGGGGGAGCTGAGAGGATTAAGATCTGCAAGACAGCTGAAAGCCTGCAGCTAGCCAAACACCAGCCAGACTCGTTTTGTCTATCTGCATCCCTTCAGGGCACTTTGAGCAATGATGTTCTCTTCTTCAGGGTTCATTCCATAATGCAGGAAAGCCATTTTCAGTTCTGGCAAACCTGGATGGACAGCCAGCACAGAAGAGAGATGGAGGCTGCAGTAAGAGGGTGCCACAGCCAAGGAAGTCCTGCTGCAGCCTGCTTCAAAAACGCTCTGGCATTGTATATGGCAGCAGGGAAATCCCAATTCCATGGTGACTGAAACCTGTCTACCAGTGTCACAGTTCTAGCTTCTACACTGAAATTTGGCTTTCACCAATAAGGACCTACTTCAACACATAGGACTGCTGAGAGCAGACTGTCAGCTTCATGCCATTGCAATGCTTTTCAAAGGAAACCTATTGCTATTTACATAACGTTTGGCAATAAGGCAACAGGAAATAGAATCATTTCATATATTTGCATTTCCATATTGGTGAGAGTTAAAGATTGGAAAAAAAAAAATCTACCTTGAACACACAGGAAGAGGAGTGCAGAGAATGAGAGATCATCATGAACAGAGACACTGCACAGAAACATAAAATTATATGCTGAGATATGATTTCATGAAAATGAAGCCCATGCTGAAAAGAGTGGGAGAGCACTACCTTAACCTTAGCAGGTCAATGCTTCCAGCCCATATCATTTAGAAACATAGAATCAATTGAACTGGAAGCGACCTTTAAAGGACATCTAATCCAACCCTTCTGCAATGAAATGGGGCATTCACAGCTCAGTAGGATGTTCAGAGCCCTGTCCAGCCTGACCACGTGTGTCTTCGAGAATGAGGCATCCACCACCTCTCTGGGCAACCCATTTCAGTGTTTCACAACCCTTACTGAAAGATAAAAAAAAAACAATTTTCCTTATATCCAGGCTATATCTCCTCTCTTTTAGTTTGAAATTATTTCTCCTTGTCCTATCACAACAGACCCTGCCTGTCCCCTTCTTTCCTGTAGCTCCCCTTTACACACTGACAGGCTGCTCACAGGTTACCCACCAGCCTTCTCTTCTCCATGCTGCACAGCCCCAGCTCTCTCAGCCTCTCCTCACAGGAGAGCTGTTCCATCCCTGGGATCATCCTTGTAGCCCTCCTCTGGATGCATTCCAACAATTCCATGTCTCTCCTGTACTGAGGACTCCCAGCACTGCAGCTGAGGTCACACAGCACAAAGCAGAAGGGGAGGATCCCTTCCATGACCCTGCTGGCCAAGCTGCTTTAGGTGCAGTTGGCTTTCTGAGCTGTGTGGGCAATTAAACTCAGTGTACACATCAACTATAGTGCAACGCAGCTTAAACAAGCTACAGTGGCATTCCCACTGTGTCCTCTTCTATGACTAAAACACATCAGAAATCTTCAACTTACTACACGAGATGGTTTACACCATCAGCAGGTTTAACTGTGATGCACTATGGCAGCTCAGCCATTCCCAGTGCCATCCAACGCTGCTGTGCCCTCTACCCATTAAACCATGTCCCCTAGTGCCACACTGCCATGGTTCTGGAACACCTCCAGGGATGTTGACCCCACCACCTCCCTGGGCAGCTGTGCCACTGCAGCACTGCGCTTTCTGAGAAGATTTTTTTCCTCATATCAAACCTGAGCCTCTCCAGGTTACATCTAGGGCTACAATCTCTTGCCCTATTAATGGGATCCTCGGTGCAGATTGATGGGAGGGCTGCTGGAAGCACTGCTGAGCATTGCCTGAGGGAAATGGCATTCCTGAGCTTCTCTAGAAGGAAGTTCACCTCCAGAACTGAGGCAGATAATGCTATAAGAACAGAATCACAGAATAAGAATCACAGAATCACCAAGGTTGGAAAAGACCTACAAGATCATCCAGTCCAACCATCCACCTGTCACCAGCAGTTCTCACTAAACCATGTCCCTCAACACAACATCCAGACGTTCCTTGAACACCCCCAGGCTTGGTGACTCCACCACCTCCCTGGGCAGCCCATTCCAGTGCCTGACCACTCTTTCAGAGAAGTAGTATTTCCTAACATCCAGCCTAAATCTCCCCTGGTTTGGCAGCTTGAAGCCATTCCCTCTAGTTCTATCACTAGTCACACGAGAGAAGAAGCCGACCCCCAGCTCACTACAACCTCCCTTCAGGTAGTTATAGAGAGCAATAAGGTCTCCCCTGAGCCTCCTCTTCTCCAGACTGAACAATCCGGGCTCCTTCATCCACACCTCATAAGGCCTGTGCTCCAGACCTCTCACCAGTCTTGTCACCCTTCTCTGAACCTGCTCCAAGGCCTCAATGTCTTGCTTGCAGTGAGGGGCCCAAAACCGGACACAGTACTGGAGGTGCAGCCTCACCAGAGCTGAGTACAGGAGGACAATCACTGCCCTGTTCCTGCTGGCAGCACCTTTTCTGATGCAAGCAAGGATGCCATAGGCCTTCCTAGGCACACTGCTGGCTCACGTTCAGCTGAGCATCAATCAATACCCCCAGGTCCATTTCCTCTACACAGTCTTCCAGCCACTCTGCCCCAAGCCTGTAAACTTATAGGGATGCAGTAAAATCCACACACGGACAACACACTGCGGTTATACGTTGCTGTGAGGATCTGGGGCACACACAAAAAAAGATCCTTTCAGTGTTTAAAAAACCCAAACATTTCAGTACTTAGGCGGGAAAACTTCGGTGCGATATGAGGAGGAAAAGCCCATGCTGAGGCTTCCACGGGGAACACCACATTGAAGAAGGTCAAGGAGCCCCACCGCCGTGCAGGGAACGCACCATTCCCACAGTGACCCGCAAGGAGAGGCCTGATACCACATCCCCCCCTACTACAGACTCACCGCTGGAGGTGAAGTAGAACACCATAGCGGCGGCGCGGCCCACCCAGACCCGCCCGGGCTCCTCACGGTACCGCGGCCCGCTCCTGGCTACGGAGGCCGGAAGGGAGCAGTGCGCATGCGCACTAGGAGCCGCGCATGCGTTATATGTCATAAACATGCGCCGAGTCTCCCGGATGTGAAAGGAGGGGCGTTATGCGCATGCGTAGATGCTCAGAAGTGATTGGGCAAGATAATTTGGGCCTACGCTAGTCGCCGCAGTAGTGCTTGTACGTCGCTTCACGCATGCGCAGACCTTCCCCACCGCTCTGTACCAGGTGTTCGTTCGCGGTTGCATTTTCTCCCGGTCTGAGGGGAGGCGGACTCGGGTCTCGGACCGGAGCGTTTTGTTTTGCTTTATATTTCTTGAGTGTGTGGACCACTGCGTCACGGAGGGCTCTCCACAGTCCGGTCCTGTCAGCTCTCTCTACTTAAATCCTTGTAAATTCCTCTAGATTGAACGCCTAAGTCGAACTCCGAGATACGAGATCTGTGGCAGGGCGCGGCACTGCTTGGGCAAAGCGCTTCCCAAGCTTCCGAGTCTCAGCGTGCATTACGAACTACATTTCCTAGCGTGCCTCGCGCACCGCCCCCCCCCCCAGAGGCGGCTCTGTTCTCGCGAGGCATGCTGGGAGTTGGAGTTTCCGCCGGGGGGGGGGACAACCATCTAATTGGCTGAAATGTGAGTGGCGGGCCGCAGTCAGACCAATGGCCCTGCGAGATGTGCTGAGCGGCAAGGCTCTCGGCCAATGAGAAGCGGATGGGCGGCCTGGCGGGTGAACGCGCGCGGGTTGGAAGGCGCGGGACCGTTGGTGGCCGTGATGGAGGCGGCGCTGAGGTGAGGGGGAGTGCGGCCGGCGTGTGCGGGGCCTAAGGGGTCTGGAGTCGTCCTGAGAGGGGCTGAGGGTCTGTTCCCTTCTTTCTTATCGCCCTTCTTTGGGTATCGGAAGGGTCTGGTTAGGACTCGAAGCAGAAATCTTCTCTGTGCTGTTATTTACTCTCAGTTAAAACATTATTCCGATTCCTGCCCTGTCTGAAAACCGCTTTTATTAATCGTTATTGCCAGTTCCCAACTTCTCTTCCTTCGTTAACTGAAAGCTGTAACTAAAATCGATTTCACCTGATTCACAATGCCTTCCTGCAGGTGCTCGGCTGGTGACATGGCAGCTGCGAGCTCACAGAAGAGGAGCCAGAGCCCTACTCAGACGTATGTTAACTACGTACAAACCTCTTTTTTTTAATGTTTCCTTGAACGTAAATTCGTAGAGTCACAGCATGGTTGGGTTGGAAGGGATCTTACACACCCCTGCTGCCATGGGCTGGGTGCCCCCCATCAGCTCAGGCTGCCCAGGGCCCATCTGGGCCCATGCTGCCTCTGGGTAGCAATGCCAGGGTATCACTGCCATCTGAATAAAGAATTTCCTCTTTATATCTAATCTGAATTAGTTTAAGGCCATTCCCCTTTGTCCTATTGATAGTGGACTGTGCAAAACATCAGTCCTCATCCTGCTTGTAGGCTCCCCTCAGCTACTGGAAGGCCTTAATGAGGTCTCCCCAGAGTCTTCTCTTGTCCAAGCTGAACAAGCCCAACTCCATCAATCTGTCCTTATAGGAGAGGTGCTCCAGCCCTCCAATCATCTTCATGGCCCACCTCTCAACCTGCTCCAACAGCTCTGCATCGTTCCAGTGCAGGCCTGGGCACAGTATTCAAGCTGCAGTCTCGCAAGGATAGAATAGAGGTGGACAGTCACCTCCCTATCTCTGCTGGCACCCTTCTGTTGATGCAGCCCCGGCCTTCCAAGCTGCAGGAGCACACTGCTGGCTCATGTCCTGCTTTTCATCCATCAGAACCGCCAAGTCCTTCTCAGGACTGCTCTCAGTGAGTTCTCTGTAGATGAAAAAAACATGGAGGTACAGGTGGATGGCAGCTGGCCATGAGGCAGCACTGTGCCCTTGCAGCTCAGAAAGCAAACTGTATCCTGGACTGCACCAAAAGCAGTGTGGCCAGTAGGGTCAGGGAGGGGATCCTGCCCCTCTGCTTTGTGCTGTGTGACTTCAGCTGCAGTGCTGGGAGTCCTCAGTACAGGAGAGACATGGAGTTGTTGGAGTGCATCCAGAGGAGGGCTACAAGAATGATCCCAGGGATGGAACAGCTCTCCTGTGAGGAGAGGCTGAGAGAGCTGGGGCTGTGCAGCATGGAGAAGAGAAGGCTGGTGGGTAACCTGTGAGCAGCCTGTCAGTGTGTAAAGGGGAGCTACAGGAAAGAAGGGGACAGGCAGGGTCTGTTGTGATAGGACGAGGAGAAATAATTTCAAACTAAAAGAGAGGAGATATAGCCTGGATATAAGGAAGATTGTATTTTTTTTTATCTTTCAGTAAGGGTTGTGAAGCACTGAAATGGGTTGCCTAGAGAGGTGGTGGCTGCCCTGTCCCTGCAGACAGCCAAGGTCAGGCTGGACAGAACTGTGAGCACCTGATGGATCTGTAGCTGTCCCTGTTCACTGCAGGAGACTTGGACCAGGTGGCCTTTAAAGGTTCCTTCCAACTCAAACGATTCTGTGACATATCTGGGGTTGCCCCAACCCAAATCCAGCTTCTCATATTTCAAATTCTTGAAAATTTTATCATGAAGAGGAAATAAGGTAGTTTTGAAATGCTCTGGAATTAGTCGATATTTATGACTTAATAGCATTTTATATTGTTCTGAGAGCTTTCAACTGATATGTAGGGAAGCTGAAACTGATCTTCCATCTAAAGCACAATCAGTGCAGAACTAGAAACAAGAAAAAGGTGTCACAGTAAGCTGGTGCTTTGCAGAGCCACGTTGGTGGTTGCATTGCTGTGTGCCAGAGCTATTACTGCTTTTTAATAAGCGTATCTTATTTTGGCAGTCACCTTTGTCAAATGTGTGACATTCACACACAACCCTAATGAGGTCCCAAAACCAATGGAAACCTAAAAAAAAAATGATGGCTTAGGAACCTAAGAAATAAAACTCTGATGTTTACATTTATTTGTGATAGAGTTTCAGTCTTTTCCAGTTTGTAAAAGCGTGCAAATGATCATAGAAGCACGGGCTGTCTGGAGCTGGCTGGCAGTGCTGGACCTGCTGCACCCCAGGGGCACTTTTAGTCCCCAGGAGTTCCTTTCTTACATATATCTTACAAGTATATCTGTTCCCACTAATGTAGCCACTGGCTGTGGACACAAAGCTGAGCTTACATCCCACAGAACAGGCTGGTCCTCTCCCTTTGTTACTTTGTCACGGCAGAACAGATTTCTCTCATGCTCCTCTTGTCCTTCACCCACAAAAATATTTCGGGGAGGAGACCAGGGTGAAGTTTTTCTTCTGAATTGGACGGACAAATTCCTGAGATAGTGAGATTTTTTTCCTCACTAAATATTTACAGCAAGCAAATATGTTACAGCTGAATGTGTCCTTTGTGTAAAGTGGATCCCCTTTGGGCCCTTGGTGCAGCGCCGACAGAGTTTTAGCCTCTGAAATACATCGGTGTGAGAATTCAGTGCATGCCTTTCAGAACCTGCTGTGAAATACTGTGGGGTTTTTGCTTCCCCCCCTTTGAAAGCAGAAAACAAAATGGCTGTTGACAGCCTTGGGTCTGTGTTTGTTAAAGGGCATCTAGTGGTGCAGGCAGCTAGGCTGAGTGGACTTGGAGCATGACTTAAGCACAAGAATACCTGAAAAGCTGCCAATACGTGACATTTTGCTTTGTTGTTGTTTTCATAGTGCCTTCGAGACTCCTGTGAAAAGAAGGGTGCTGGATTTTGCTGAAAGCCTCAAGAAATCAAGAGCTCGCTGGTTTTCTTCTCAGATCAAATGGTCACCTGGCTCCAGCGATGAGGAAAGTGGAGCTGTTTCTGTGAAGCCAGCACCACTGAGGAGGTTGGATGTGTCCCCACTGCAGGCTGCCAGCATCCCCACTGCTGCACGCACGGAGTTTTCCTCCGAGTTATCCCCTAAGCCTGCTGCCTCATACCAGCCCATCGTGCCCGTGATGTCTTTTTATAGCAAGGAAAAGCAATACCTTACTATTCTAGAGAGGAAACAGCTGAGTGAGAACGGAGCTTTTGGGGACAGGGGCAGTTGTAAGAGTCCCCTGGCTGCCAGCAGGACTGAGAAAGTTAATGTGAATGTCAGCAGGAACACGAATTCGAAGCCAGCCAGGCCTGCAGCTGGTTCCAAGCATGGCAAAACTGCCCCCAAAGCCCTTAAGAAGCTGAAAGCAGATGCACCCCCTAAAAAACCTAGTGTGGGGAAAGAGAATACTCCTTGTCTAATTAAGAAGAAGATGGATTCACCCTTCAGAGTCCTCAGCATGACAGTGAAACCAGCTCTGAGGCTTCAGTCGGGAGCAGCATTCTTTTCTGCCAGCAAGAAGTCGCACTCTAAGAAACCACCCTTAGACCTTAAGCCTCTCCAGACTCCCCCCAGGTCTCATTCAGCTGATGCCAACAAAAGCCTCGAGGCAGACAGTGCACAGAGAAGTACTTCTGTGCCTCAGAAGAGAGAAAACAACAACAGAGAGAACTTTCCGAGTTGTGTAAATCAAGAGAGAAATACTGCACACGAAGGAAAGGCGTCTCTGCAGCAAAGTGCAGGCAGCACTGTTGTTGCTTCTCATCCTCCTGAGACTGCAGAGTGCAGCCATGCAGGGAGCACGGTGAGTAGAGGTGCCAGCAGGGTTCAGGTGACATGAACTGAGTTTGCTAGATCTCACGCATGCTCTGGTTACTCAGCCCAGATGTTCATTTAGATTTGACTTAAAAAGAACCTGTGCAGGTTTGTTTGTATTTATAATGTATTATGAAGGCATAAAGCAGTGGTAAAACTCCAGTTTGTTGTCATCCCTGTGTGCTGCAGTGAAATACTCTATTTAGGGTGGCTGAGAGGAAAGCTGCCTGTGCAGTGTTTGTGCTGACAGCAATCTGAGTCATCGTGATAGAATCATAGGAAGGCCTGGGTTGCAAAGGCCCACAGTGCTCATCCAGTTCCAACCCCCTGCTGTGTGCAGGTCACCAACCAGCAGACCAGGCTGCCCAGAGCCACATCCAGCCTGGCCTTGAATGCCTGCAGGGATGGGGCATCCACAGCCTCCTTGGGCAACCTGTTCCAGTGCCTCACCACCCTCTGGGGGAAAAACTTCCTCCTCAGATCCGACCTAAACCTCCCGTGTCTCAGTTTAAAACCATTCCCCCTTGTTATTTCTGCGTGTGTGTGGTGAGGAGCAAAGCTGACAAAGAACTACACAGGTGTTAGGTGGGAAAGGTAAGGGTAGCAGTGGAATGCAGTAAATATGAAATCAGAGCAGGGAGTCACAGAGCTCCATTACACTTAGTGTCACATCTGTGTTGCTGTGTTCTGGCATCTAAAATGCGTGGAGGTGGGAAAGGCTGCTGGGGTTCTACTGCAGTGTTTAATAGCAGGCACCAGAAGGAAGCAGAGAACAAGATGGGAAGCTGTTTTTATAGAGCTAATGTGCTTTATTGAACCAATGCATGATTATAAAGAACAGTTTATTGCCTGCTTTGTTCACCTGCACTGTATTTATTAGTGTGTCTCTCACACACCAATCTTAATTGTCAATATGTCTTTACTAGCTAGCACTACTAAAACACAAATGTTAGCTTGCACAATCCAATCTTGCACACGCAGTTAATATATAACTTTCTAAAGCATTTCACACTGCTGTGATTGCATTTTTTAATGGGTGAGCTGTTTCTCAGAGGTTAATCAGAAGTACGTAGCATTGGAAAAAGAAACTTGGTGACTTTGTTATTGCAAAATGAGCACAGGGAGAGTTTGGCCTTGATCTGGTTTCACATTGTGCAGTCTGGTGACCCTGAGGAGATGGGGAGTAACATAGTCATGTTATGACAAGGGCAGAGCTGGAGGCAGCAGTTGGTTTGGCAGACTTTGATTTTAATAGAATGCTTGCAGGAGGCTTCCAAAAACTGTTAAGACACATAGATATAAGCAGAAAGTGAAGCTGAGTCCCAGGCATGCTAAGCTGATGGTACAAAGAAGAAAACAAAGCACAAAACAAATGCAGTGATGAGTGAATCTGTATACAACATCAATTAATGCTTCTTCAGGAAGGGAGCCTGCACTGTGTGTGGTTCTGTAACTGCTATGTGAGAGCTGTGGAGTTTTTGCCCTAAAAGATTGTCTTAATTTACAGGATGGTGGTGAGATTAGTTCTTCCACAACATGCCAGTCAGATGATTGCATTCCTTCCAGCCAATCTCCACACGAAGGGAGTAAGAAGGGTAAGTTGAATTCTGTGCATCTCAGTCTTCTCGTGCACTCAGTGTGCACAGTACACAGGCACTGCATCTGGGAGATGCTTCTGCTTTCAAGGAGGTGGTAACTCAAGGGTTTGATAGCAGCTGCTGCCCAGAGAGTCGACCCCTCTCACTACTTTTGCCCCTGCTTATTGTTAAGTGGAGCAGTTTCCCTTCTATCCTTACTTAGGAGTATGTTTTTCCAACCCTTTTCAATGCAAGAATGCTTTTTAATTTCAATTCTTACATGTGCCTGTCTGCTAGCTGAATATCCACAAGGCTGTATGCATGAAGTTTGTGCCCGATGGTGACCTAGAAAACTCCCCTCTGCACTTCTTTAGGCAGTGAATTACTGCCAATAGTGGTTTGAATGGGATTTAACTGAGTGTTCTTCTTCTGAAGTGTGCAAGTTGGAGTGTCCTTTGTATCTTAATGATGCGAATGATCTGCTCACAAGTTGTTCTTTCCTAGTTTGTCACCTGGATTTCACATTTCCTCACCAAGCAGCAGGCACTGCCAAGTCTTCCTCTTGCTCTTATTGAATGCTTTCTTGGCCCTCTAAGATCTCACATTTCTAACAAGTCTGCGGCTTTATATCATTTACTGGAGCCTTCCTTACCTCTTCTGATAATAACAAGAGCCATTTTATTGTGTCCTGTTCCTAGAAACAACATGTTTGTCTTCTCATTGTGTTCTTTGGAGGCTGTCAGTGCTGCTTTTCTGCCTGTGCACTTCCTCATGTTTCTGTAATTGCTGAGGAGTCTCCATCCTTCAGCAAATGCAGTCAAAAATCGTGAAAGCAGCAAACAGTTGAGCACTTGAATTATTTATGCTTGATGGAAAACACTCCTAAGCAATAATTCACTTAGACTTACTGTGATCTATGCTGCATTATCCTAAAACTTGCAGATTGTGTGCTGTAACTTACGGTAAGACTTCCCACCTTCTTCTGTTTCCATGTATCAACGTGTTCTGTGACTGAAAAATGGCTGTAAGCCACTATAATGTCACTTCTCTTTTCCAGCATCTTCGAATGCCCTTGTCTACCCCATATTCAGTGGGCCCCCTACCAGCAAGAAGAGGTATGTTCATCTTTGCAGTCTATCAGGAGTGTCATATTGACAGAATAATTGTTAAAATATGCATGTAATCATTCTAAAAGCCCAAGTTCAGCCTTCTGTCTTGGTGCAGGGCAACAAGAGAGGTAATCCTTGTTGGCTCTGGGAAGCAGCTGCTTCAGAAGTGAACCTGTCGTTAGCTGCTTCTCTCAGGTGCTTGTGGCTGATAAGTTTCATGCAGCAGCACTCAAACTTCTGCCCTTTTGATCCAGGTGCAAAAGACAAGACAGAAGTTGTAACAGAGATGGGTGAGGATTAATTAACAGAAGCCTCTGCTTCTCTTCTCCTTTCCCACCTGAGTGGATCTTTCAGAATTGTACTTGGCTGTGTTTCATGTTTAGTGGGATGTAGATAGAGCACGAGCATGTGAGGTTTGCTTTTGGATTCTGTAAGATGCATGATCTCCTTGCTAAATGACTTCCAGCCTCCGTGCTTCTCTCTGTACTGCTAAGGTGCTGATGTTTGTGCTTCTGATTAGCTTATTTCCTTAATTAATTTCTGCCCTACTCCAAGACTTCCAATGGAAAAAGATTTCCCATGCAAGAAAAGCTGCTGGTCCCCCTCCCACACTGAATCAACTCCTCGATATGTTTTGTTAACAGTCAAAACATTCTGAGCCTAGTTTATTGTGGACATTAACACACACACAGCCCCCAGTGCTTGAAATCATTTCAAATTGAGCCAAAACAAACCTTCCAAAACTTGTTGAGCTATGGTAGTCCTTTGCCACAGAGGAGTGTTGAAAGCGAGATCTGATTGCAATATTTGCTTTGCTTCCTCATGTGGCTTTTCACATACCTTCCGTGGTGCAAGTGGAACCCTGGAATATGTGCAAAGCCTGGTGTTTGTGATTAGCTGCGCATCAGCCTTGGATCTGCTGTTGTCTCTTGGGAAGCTGATGAACACAAGCTTTTCCTATGTGAAGTTTCTGCTTTGGAAGTTCTCCTTAGCAGCCGAATCTATAAAATGGTTGGGTGTATCTCTGAGTTCCGTGTTCACTGCATGACACTAAGAGTTTCCCACTTGGAGATTGCTTAAGAAACTCCATGCTGTGGAAGTCTGAAGGAAAACTGTGCAGTTAATAACAAGTTGCAGTGGGTCTCAGCTAAAGTTTCTCCGTCTAGATCAAAACCCATAGGTAATTGGAGATCAATCTTTTTTTCTCCTTGAGAGGGAAGCGTTGCTGATGCTGCGTGTGATTCGTAGTCAGCTTTCTTCAGCACAGGAATACCTGAAGCTGTGTAAGATAATCTCAGATGACGATGCCACTCCTGCTGAGATGGCAGAAGAGGACCCTCGTCCTTGCTTTGTGTCACAGTGTGCCCAAATCCAGCTTGGATCAGGTGTCCTGAGCTGCACACACTGAGCCCTCACACCAGGGCTCACTGAGTTGTGCATTGAGACATGAGTTCCCTCTGCCAGCTGCACTTATAATCACAGGTGTTCGGGGCTGCATCCCTTCTGCTCATCACCCTGAGCCCTGCTGGGGATGTTACAAACCCACCAAGCTCCGCAGGGCAGCCTGGTGCTCTGCACTCACATCTTTGGCATGGAGTTTCTGATTCAGCATTGTTCTGCTGCTGAAGTGCTGAGTTCACCATCCAAGGGCTTGGTGACAGTGCTCAGCTGCTGCAGCCCTCTGCCAGGACTGTGGGTTTGGTGTGCTTTGCCCCAGAGAAGGAGGTACAGTTTTGGAGACTTGGAGTGTGGCAGTGAACTCTTCCTCCACGGCTGCATTAAGGAGGGCTTCTCTTCAAGCATGATTTTAAAAGCATGATTTCAGCCATAAGTTTATGTATCAACTTAATAGGAATATATCAAAGGGACTCTTTAGGGGATGTTTTGTTTCTTTGGATCCTGGACTTGGTGAAGTTTCCAGCACTGAGCAGCTTGCTGAGCCTGTGTGGGACTGCCTAGCTCCAAGTAAGCCATGGTTTGAGGCTGGAGCACTGGGCTTGGGCATGTATTTCTTCACCTCCAGTTCTCATGCTGCATGGACCTGGCCCTGTCTCCTCTGTTGTATCCCTCTGGCTGGGACTGCTGAGTTCCAGCTAGTGGCAGTGTCCCAGTCTCCTGGAGATAGGATGGCTGTGCAAGTGAGAGAGTGCTTAATCATGGGCTTGGTAGCTGTGCAGTTCCTGTTCTGCCTTGAGCCCTCCTCACTCTCCAAAGAGCAGCTGGCAGCACAGCTGTCAGCAACCTTTGCTGTATCTCAGTTTTGGGGTGTTCTCTTATAAAAGTCACAACCTTGCCCTGGGTGTCTGATGTGTGAAGCTAACCTTTGTGTGAGTGACCAACTGACATCTTTCTGAAATGATTTTCAGGGCACTGGATGAACTGAGTTCTCCATTTGGATCCAGTCCACCTGCAAAAATGCCTCACGGTGTGCAGAAAAGCAAGAAAGCGAGAGAACTCTGCAAGCAGTCCAACGATCAGATGATCATTGTAAGGATGCTGGGTCCTTGGGGTGGCTCGTGGCACAGTGACAAGGAAATAAGACATGTCTTGAGGCTAAGCAATAAGCAGATTTCCTTACATGTAAGCCTCAAACAAACCACACTGTGACAACTGTAGCAGCAAATGGCAGTCAAGGCAGCGTGGAAATGTGTAAGCAGGGGCTGTGAACACAGAGCTGTGAAGCACATCTGCCTTCCTGCTGCTGCTGCCCTTCAGGGTGAAGCACTGATCTGATTGCTGGGTGGTTACACAGAAGAGAGAAACCCAGATGAGAGCAGCAGTACGAAGACAGCTGCAGCATTTACCCTGCACTGGTTGTTCTGAGTGTGGCTGACTTGTGGGCCACAAGCTCCAGCCCAGCCAGTGTACAGCTCTGCTTGGGGCCATGATGGAGAGGGGGTGGATAGCAGGTGCTGAGGGACAAGGGCAGCCTGTACTGAGAGGGCACAGGGAAGGGCAAACAGCCTGTGCAGGAAAATAGAACAAGTTCTAAACAAATGGGCCTTCAGTTCTTGTCACCACTTAGACATCAACTTGCTGTTTATAGAATCAAAGAATGGGTCGAAAAGGACCTCAAAGATTGATACTAGTTGATTGATCATCTAATTGAAACTAGGTGATCATTATAGTCCTTTTCAACCTTGGCCATTCTATGATCTAGTTCCAACCCCCTGCTGTGTGCAGGTCACCAACCAGCAGCCCAGGCTGCCCAGAGCCACATCCAGCCTGGCCTTGAATGCCTGCAGGGATGGGGCATCCACAGCCTCCTTGGGCAACCTGTTCCAGTGCCTCACCACCCTCTGAATGAAAAACTTCCTCCTAACATCCAACCTAAACCTCCTGTCTCAGTTTAAAACCATTCCCCCTTGTCCTATCAGTATCTACCCTTGTAATCTGCCATTCTCCCTCCTGTTTATATGGTCCCTTCAGGTATTGAAAGTTCTTGCACAGCTGACATGCAGTTCCTTCTCCCTGTGTCCTGACAGAGCTATGAAAAAAGTTTTTTTTATTATTATTTTTTTTTATTTTAGGTGACTGGCAAAAAAGGGCTGTATGGTTTTCCTTTGGTTTTGTGGTGTTCTTGTACATTGTTTGCTCAGCATGTTGCTGACCCATCTGTTTCAAGGCTTGTTCCAAATAATGCATTCTTTGTATAACAACTTTATGCTAGGTAGTCTTGAATATTCTACAAATAAGCAAAAGCTCACGCTCCTCCTCAAAAATCCAAATGTAATCAAAATATTTTAATCTTTGATTATTGTTGCTATAACAAATTCTTAACCTCATTCCTTTAAACTATATGTGGTTTCGACCTTCAGAGCACGTGTCATTCATGCTTAACTAGCTCTGTTTCTCGCTAGGATGCAGGACAGAAGCATTTTGGTACCGTTGCCTGCAAGTCATGTGGCATGATCTACACAGCTGCCAGCCCTGAGGACGAAGCCCAACACATCCAGTACCACGAGAGATTCCTCGAGTGCCTCAGATATGTGGTAAGGCCTCAGCTGCATTCACATCTCTTATGGACACAGGGGAATCCTAGAATGTTGGAAGGGAGCTTAAAGATCGTTTAGTTCCAACCTCTGGTTGCCCCCCACCAGCCCAGCCTGCCCAGGGCCCACCCATGGCCTTGTGCATCTCCAGGGATGGGGCACCCACAGCTCTTTGGGCTGCTGTGCCCGGGCCTCACTGCCCTCTGAGTAAAGAGGAAGCAGCACATATCATCCAGGTATTAAGTTGAGACAGCTGCAGGCTGTTTTGTCAGCCAGATGGGAGGTTAAAGTGTAAGTAGCGTGCAGTGCCAGCAACTGTGTTCATCAGTTTGATGAATGTGATTTGACTTTATTCCTGAAAGCTGAGGTGGTTCAAATTACAGCTACATCTGCCAGAGTCTTCACTGAATCACTTCCTCTCTTGCTAAACCACTGACTTGTTTTTTTTTCTCCCCCTCTCTGTGGCAGTGTTGGAAGAAAGAACGGGTTGTGGCAGAGTTCTGGGATGGGAAAATCGTATTGATTCTTCCAGATGACCCAAAATACGCAGTCAAGAAGGTACATGTTTGTTTATTTTGGGGTTTGTATTGTAGATTCGTTTTTTCATGGCTCAGATCCCTGAATGCCTCAGTTCACACAGTCATACATCGCTTGGAATGCAGAAGGCCTACAGGAGGGCAGAGCAGGGTCACTGTATCACATAATGGCTGCTTTGGAAGGGACCTTACAGACCCACGCCCTGCCGTTGGCTGGGTGCCCCCAGCAGCTCAGGCTGTGCAGAGCCCATCTGTGGCCTTGGGCACCTCTAAGGATGGGGCACACAGCTTCCATTGTCGTGGCAGCTTGCATTTCTACAGTGCAGGCTGCTGTGGTCGCTCATCCTGACTCTGCTCTCCATGCTGATGGTCTGGTTCTTAAACATTCAATACAACGTGTTGAAGGATTCAGGTGAGAGGTGGGTGTGCTCTGAGGGAGATACAGAGATGAGAATGCTAGTGAGAGCCTGTTCTTTTTTTTTGTCTTTTTAATATAACAAAACAAAAAAATCCTGCCAGATTAGCTGTGTGTACAGTGAGAGCCACCAGTGTCAGGTAAAGCTGCAGAGTGCTTCAGGGCTGCTTCATGAAGCCTGGCTTTGTGTAAGCATGGGATTATTTGGGGGAAATGAGTTTCATAGAATCATAGAATGGCCTGGATTGAAAAGGACCACAATACTCATCCAGTTCCAACCCCCTGCTGTGTGCAGGGTCGCCAACCAGCAGACCAGGCTGCCCAGAGCCACATCCAGCCTGGCCTTGAATGCCTGCAGGGATGGGGCATCCACAGCCTCCTTTCATTCCTGACAGGTTCATGCTGAGCTGAAGAATGCTGGTACCTAATGCACCCCTCCTTTTGTTTCAGGCAGAAGACGTGCGAGAGATTGTAGATAATGAGCTGGGCTTCAAGCAAGTTGCCTTGAGTTGCCCAGCCAAGACTAAAACCTACTTGTTTGTGTCCAATGAGAAGATGATTGTTGGGTGCCTGGTGGCTGAATCAATTAAGCAGGTGTGTGTTAATTGTGTGAGGAGAGGGGGAAACTGCAGGCTGGTAACTGGAGCTCTTGGTGTGTTTTGGAAATGTTAACTTTCAAAGGAGGAGGAAGGGTAAAATTAAGAAGAGGAAGAGTAAAATTAAAGAAAAGCTTGTGCTTTTGTCAGCTGGTGATGTTGCTAGCAGGAGTTGGGTTTGCACAGCTGGTGCTTGAGCAAGCTTGCACATGGTTTAGGAGCTGGTCTGCCCTGTAACATCATAGAATGGCTGGGGTTGAAAAGGACCACAGTGATCATGTGGTCTCAACACCCCTGCTGTGTGCAGGGTCGCCAACCAGCAGAGCGGGCTGCCAGTAAAAGGCAGCAGGAAGTTCAGCTGGCATTACTTGGTGGCTCTGTGTCCCTGAGAGGAACAGCTCAATGCTTCCACTCATCTCTGCAGGCTTTCCGGGTGCTGTGTGAGCCCAGCACGACTCAGAGCCCTGGGCAGGATGTCCTGCAGCAGCAGCGGGCATGGCGCTGCTCCACGGAGCCGGAGCCTGCAGTGTGTGGGGTCAGCAGGATCTGGGTGTTCGGCCTCGCACGCAGGAGGGGCATCGCACGGCGCCTGGTGGACGTGGTCAGGTATGGAGCTGAGGCGGGGTGGGAACTGGGAGAGGGAGGAAGGGATTGCAGAGAATCATGAGAAGCTTTGTCCTGCGGTTAGTTTGGCCCTGAGGAGGCTGAGAAGAGGCCTCGTGGCGGCCTGCAGCTTCCTCCAACGATAGGATCCAAAGGAACGGCGTAGAGCTGCATCAGGGGAGGGTGAGGTGGGGGCTAGGGAAAGGTTCTGCCCCAGAGAGCAGTGGGCATGGAGCAGCTCCCCAGGGCAGTGGGCACAGCCCCAGTTTTGGAGCTCAGGGTGTGCTGGGACACCACCCTCAGCCACGGGGTTTGGGTGTGGAGCCAGAGGTTGGACCCAGTGATCCTTGGGAGTCCCTTCCAACTCAGGGTATTCTGTGGTTCGTTCATGTGTACAGACACATCTGCAATCCCATCTTCATGGTGGAGGGCTACTGAGTGGGCAGGTACTCTGTTATGTAGTACTTAAATGATGTGTATCTGAAATCACAAAGGTGAGCCGAGCTGTTATGGCTGAGTATAACTGGAACACACAGCTACAAGGACTGGAATTTCCAAGGGAAACTCTGCTTGTTAGGAAAGAGTCCAAACACCAAGTCTTTTCCAGGCAGGAAATTCTGAACTTTTCAAGTGTGTTTGGTTCAAGAGAAACATGGAGGAGGACTTGAAGGAAAAAAAAAAAAGTAAAACAACAAGGAAGCATCCCCTCAATCTGTTCCTAGGGTCTGCCTCCAGGCTCAGCTTGGCCCATGAGCCTGTAGTAATATGTAAGCATTAATACATAATATATACACACTGTATGCATAATATAAATGTGCACAGGATGGATATGCATACATCTCTATTCATACATACATAAATATATCAACCTACTCCACTATAGTTTGAGTTCAGCATTCTGAAAGTCCATCACTCGGTGCTCATTTCCCACTCCCTCTGTGGGCAGTGCTGCCCTGAGCCATGGGGACCTCAGTGGTCTGGATTCAGTATAATGGTCTCCTGGTTCCTAATTAAACCACGCTCCAGGAGGGCAAAGTGGCATCAGCACTGTCCTCTGCTGTTTGAAAGCAGAGCTTCATAAGGGGGGGGGGTCTCCCACCCTATTTTGGTTCTGTATCAGCTCCCTGCAGAGAGGGGCTGGGGTGATACTCCCCTGGCTCACAGCGTGGCTCTGACAGCTCTCTTCTCCCCCAGGAGCACATTCATGTATGGCAGCTACCTGAGCACTGAGGAAATTGCCTTCTCTGACCCCACACCAGATGGCAAACAGTTTGCAACCAAATACTGCCAAACACCCACCTTCCTCGTCTACAACTTTGTTTATGGCAACTGACTGGACTTGATTACCACTAGCTGTGAGTAGCTCCAATCATTTACCATGACTGTGTTGCTTTTAAAGTAACGCTTTAATGTTAGGGCCTGGTGAACTCTGGCTTCCTGCTGAGCACTCGTTTTTCCTGCACTTGTGGGAAGCCAACACCTTCTGTACACTGGTGGTGGATGCTGTGAACGCAAGGAAGCTTGCTTGGATTGCAGATAATTTTCTTTCTAAATCGAGGTTTTATTACAAATAACTTTATTTCTTTAAGAGTTTGAATTAATATAAAGCTGATCGTTTCTCCCCCTGGATGTGTGGGTGTTTGAACTCTCCATGCATGTGCTGGAGAACATCCTGGGGGTTGGGAGGGTTTGATGTGCACTGTTGTGAGAAAGCTGCTTGAAACTATCTGCTGAACGTGCAGGAGCTGAATGTAAAGGGCTGGGGCAGAGGCAGTGGTGGGAAAGCTGTCCCTAAATTTGTGCATACAGAAGCGTGACAACAAGAACACGGGGCAGGGTTTCCCTCAGCCTCCAGTGCACAAAGTTTGGGAACCTTTGAAGTGTTGTGCTGCAGAGATTGCTTGTTCAATAAACTGTTCAAAATGCTGCTGCTTGAGCTCATTTCTGTGCACAGAGGGGTATGGAAACAAAATGCTCCTAGTTTACAGTTTGGAGGAGGAGGAAGCAGTAGCTTCCAACTGCCAAGAGCTGCATGTGGGAGCAGGACCAGCTGTGGTACAGCTGCCACCTCCAGTTAGGTGCAGGTATTTCCTAAACATGTCATGTTTTGGGTTTTTTTTTCTTTGCCTCTCCCAACATTCTTTTACCCATAGAGGATTCTGTGCAGCAACTTGTCATATCAGGAAACCTTTTCATCAGGCTGCAGCTTGTTTGTAGCCCCGCTGTTAGCTGGGAGTGCTGACCACCACCACCCTGCAGCACCTGGCATGGACACCCACACCCTCAACTCACAGCCTCTGCAGAAAGAATATCACTTCCACACCAAGGTAAAGAAGAAAGTATATTTGATACCTGTTACAAAAACACCAACTGAAGAAGATTGAATCAACACAAACATAGAAAAGATTTTTAAACTGCTAACAGCAATTAAGAACACGGAGCTTATCGCAAACTAAAGTGCAGGCTGGAGAGGATTGCTCTAGAACTAGCAATCCCTGCTCTCCAGTGCTAAGATGGGTCATCATTTAACACGTTTAGGCTCTGTTTTTAAGCACAGAGCATAGAAGGATACAAACTACAGGAATAGCCTTACCCTCGAGTTCAGGCCCTGAGCTCTGGGGGCAGGCTTGCCTCCAGGACTGCCACAACATGAGCAGCTGAGGGACGCTTCTTTGGGTCCTCACTGGTGCAGATAGAGAAGAGCTCAATCACCTGCTGGTAGGATGAGTCCAGCTCATCCATGTTCAGGGCTGGACGGGTTCCCAAAGCTGCATAATATGCTTCCTCATCAAAGTCATCCTCATCAAAAGACTCATCTGGCCAAAAAAAAAAAACCAAAAAACCCATAAAACAAAAACCATCAACCACATCAGGAAGGGTGCAGCACTGTGAGCTGCAGACATTTGAGGGCTCTGGCCCAGCTGGAGCCCAGCTTTCACCCTTTCTTTAGGGATTAGGAAAGATGCTGGACGATGGGGCTAGGAGGAAAGGCTGCAGCCAGGAGCCACCAGGCTCTGACACCAGGAATGTGAGCAAGGTGCCTTGGCAATTGAGTGTGTTGGTTTGTACCAGCACTCCTGGAGCAAGCAGGAGCCCAACCCACATGGTTTTAGCTTTGGGGCACACTCCCCCCAGGCTTCTATCTCAGGTCTGTCCCTGCACATCCCACCCATTCCTCCCACACTCTGCCTCGTGTGCTTGTTGTAACTGAATAAGGGCACAGACCTCACTGGGGCAGGCAGGAAGAGCCCATATCAACACCAACTGCTTCACCCATTGCCTTGTCAGAAGAGAAACAACTCCCATGTGCCCTCAGCACAGCAAACTTGCTCTAGTGTGTCTTTTCCAGCCACTTCAAATGCACCCATCGTAAGAAATATAGAAACAAACCTTCATCATCAGTGCTGCTGCCCAAGTTGAGGTGGGGCACAGACAGGGTCATCATTTCCCAGAGAGTCAGCCCAAAAGAGAAGATGTCAGCCTTGTCAGTGATCACACCATCATCACTCAGAGCTTCCTTGGGCTTCCAGGGCTCGGTGCCAATGTAGTGCACTGTAGGGTCACTCACTGCAAGGAATCAATGCAGTTTGGGTGGGGTGCTGCTAGGACCAACACAGCAAGACGTGGCTGCAGCTCACTACACCCCAGGATTCAGCCTGTTTGTAGCATGCAGAACCCACAGAACTGTGGGATCACAGGGTGGGGTTTTGCAGAGGACCGAAGCCATTTTTCTTTCCCATCTGTGTGGCCTCAAACTTTGTGACCATGGCTAGCTCTGCTCACTGCCTGACACTGCAGAGGGACTGCAGAGACCTCGCCAAGGGAGGAGATGTCACGGAGGAGCATGTGACAGCATGCAGGGGGAGAAGCACTGAGGGTCAGGGCTGTGCTCTGCAGCTTAACCCTCCCATAAGATGCCCTGCAAGAAAGAGACATCATTTACACCTGGTTGTTTCCCTTCCTCAACCTAACACCCCTGCGAAAGGAGCAGGACAGAGGAGACAGTAGTCCCAGGTCAACTTTCCCCTTTGCCTTTGGCCACACTGACCTTGCCAGGGGAACAAAATGAACCCCTGCAGTTCACCAGGCTCCATCAGCCACCACCAGCCACACAGTTGGGCTTGGTTTATTCAAACACAAATCCAATTCTCACCACTTTGTTCAATTTAATGCCTCGGTGATCACAACTAGCCTCAGGAGAGCTGAAATGCTCGCTTCTCAGCTTCAACGTGAGAAGGAAGCACCAGGTCTGACTTGATCCCTCGCACCCCATTCGTGTTGGTCAAACCAGTAGTTACAAGCAGGACAGTGCCAAATTTCCCCCAGCTTTCTCTAGCAAATTCCTGAGCTGCCAGCAATCTCAGCTACTCCAGAACCTTTATTTCAGTGCTCATCTTCCAAGCCCTGGCCTGTAACCAGAAGGGAATGCTGAAATCCCTCAGCACTTTGCAGCCCGATGCGTGCTGGTCCCTGGCAGCCACACAGATCTCAGGACCAGCATCCTCTTGCTGGCAGTGTATGCTGTCTCCTCGAGACCAGGAGGAGACGAAGCCAAGATGAGGGCTGAACAAGAGGATGGTTAAATCGGCCCAGAAATCGATACTTTAACCACACTCCTGTCTGGAAGATTACACTGGGGCGCTGCCTCCAGCTCTCTTGCTCCTTATAAAAGGGAACAGCTACTAATAAAAACGTAATAGAGCAGCTTTATAAGTTATGAGGCTGTTGCAGGCCCAAGCACTGTGTAAAGCAGCATAGAAAAGCATTCTTGTAATTAACCCAAACACATTTCCTGCTGTTCACAGCCAAGCCACGACGCCATTAGACATCTGCTTCTCATTTACATGAAGTCTTTATAATGCTTGCATTTGGCTCGTGCTTCCTTCCAGCCCTACAAGAAACATTCATTTACTTTAAGCTCTGGCAACAGCATTGCCTCAGCAGAGTCCAGCAGGGCCTCATCCAGCATCCCCCAAACAACAGCACTGCTGCCCACAGGGTGAACATGGAAGGGTACAGGACAACAAGCTCTGAGGGATGAGATCTGGGCCTTGTGAGAGCCCCTTCACCCCACAAAATGCACCCAACACCCCCCAAGGAACAACAAGGGTGTGTTGGTGCTGCTGCTGTGGCCAGGCTCTGGCAGCCACCCAGCTGCTCTTCCCCATGGCCCAACCTACCAGTCAGGTTCTCATCCAGGGGCAGGGATACTCCCACGTCACAGATCTTGATGGCTTCAAAGTCACCCTTAACAACAACATTGGGAGACTTGATATCTCCGTGGAGCAGCTTCTTGTCATTGTGAAGGTACTAGGAGGCAGAGAGAAGCAATTAACACCTATGGACATTCATAGATTCATTAAGGATTGAGAAGACCTCGAAGATCAAGTCCAACCATTGACCCAGCACTACCATGCCCACTTGTAGAATCACAGAGCCATCAAGGTTGGAAAAGACCTCCAACATCACCAAGTCCAAACGTTAGCCCATCACAACCTTGCCTACTAAACCAATATGCCTATGGGGAGTCTGCTGGGCTGGGACCACCCAATCCCTCTGCTTGCTTTGAAGGTTTTTCCCCAAAGCACCCCAGAGCCCTGTGGGAGCACTGCAGGTTGCAGGCAGAGCTGGGAGAGAATTCTTCATAGGCAGCCCCAAATCTCTGCTCCTCCTTGTGTCCAGGAGGACATAAAATACTGAATTCTACCTTGGCAGTATCAGTCAGCTTAAAGGTATTGTCCAGCCTTGCAGCAGTTCCCAGCTATATAGAGCTGCTGCTAGAGGATAACAAAAGGAAGTCAGTTGCTGAGCTTGTGAAGGGCAGGCACAATCCCTACTTCTTCTGTTACAAGGTAAATCATACTATGAAAAATATCTCCTACTGCTGCTCCTTCTGACACAGCACTACTGAAACAGATAGTAGATACATGCAGGAGCAGCTCCAATGCTGCAGTAGGAGGTGCACAAGTGGCACCACCTGGCAGTCACTGCTAAGCAAGAGCAGCTTTCTGCAAGAGCCTGGCACAGCATGGAGCTGGCAGCAAGCACACAGGCAGGCAGCACGGAGCCAGCAGGACACGTGTGCCAACGACTGCTGCTTCACATCCAATGTGACTCTGATCACAAGCTTCTGGAGTGAGAGGGGCACTTGAGTGTGCACGGCACCCAGGTTAGAAAAGCTCCAGTGCCTTCCACAAAGCGTTACAGCATCTGCTCTCCATCTGCTGGCACTCGGCCTTCTCGCACACTGCATTCATTTATTTTTCTGGTAGATGCAACCCCATGTGGAACAGCTGTGGTTTACACTGAACGTACCTTCAGCCCCCTTGCCATGCTCAAGGCAACTTTGGAAATCGTTGCAGCAGGGAAAGGGCCCAAACGAGCTGCATTTCTTTCTTCAATTAAGTCATTGAGAGATTTTTCTCCTCCAAACTCCATGACAAGACACATGCTTCCATCGTTGGCCTCGGTGAATGCACGGTAACCTTTCGAAAGAGAACATGTTGGTTGGAGAGCTGGGAAGGGCTTTGGGCACTATGGGAGGTGTCCCTGTGGCAGGGCTTGGGGCTGAGAGGGTTTTAAGGGCCCCTTCTGACCCAAACCATGCTGTGATTCTATGAAATTCACACCCTGAAAAAAACCTCACGGCACGTCTTTGTGTGGCAGCTTCTTGGAGTGAAGCCACAAGGAGCATCTGTGGAGAGCCAAGAGGCCCCAGTCCCAGGACAGGGGCCTCAGACTTCGTGTATAGAAGGAAGGAATCTCCCACAGGCTTCCACTTCCCAGCTCAGCTTTGTACCCCTTGACAGGGCAAGGGATTTATCCTGATGTCCACAAGATAAAGAAGCGAGAGCAGGGAGGGAGGAGTGCAGCAGGTCCCACAGGGCTGACACCTGCAGATGGACAATGAGGAGCCAGAGAGCAAAACAAAGAGCAGGGGGAGGTGTGGGGAAGCAAAGCCTTCCTCTCACAGGGCCTATTTCACAAGTTAAAGCTAACTATGGGTGTGTAACCCTTCTTCTTCCACTTCTCACAACCACCCGTAAACAGGTGATGAAGAACAGTACAGAAGTCTCATCCTGTCAATGATTTACAGCCCTCCTTACAAGGGAAAAGAAAAAGCAGTGCACTGTTTGCAACATGAAAGGTCAAGAATACCTTTGCTTTTAAATTCCTGCCAGAATCAAGGCGCACGACTTTAGTGATACAAACAAAATTCCTCGTAGCTAACGGCATCTGTAAGGCATCTGTAATTCAAGTGGCCACGGTGAGGGGGTTTAAAGCACAAATAAAAGGAAAGTCAAACAAAGCTGCTGTCCTGACTGCCAGCAGAGATGTTACACGAGATAAGGGCAGAAGTTAAACACAGACCAAAGCAGTTTCTCAAAATATTCCTACCACTCACAGCCAAGATCTTGACAGAGCCTCAATTGTCACCCCCAGCCTGGAACAAAGGTGTGTCATAAGGGTGGAACCCAGAGCCCAATTCCACACATAGCACAGATCTCAAGATGCTGATTACACCATGCCCTCTCCATTCCCTGAGGTCATAAGTTAAGACTTCAGTAAGCACAGCTCTGGTACAAGTGCTGTTTTTTCTCTGGTTCTCCCCCCACAGATAGGCAGCCTACAGCTTTCCTGTGGGGTAGCTCACCCCAGAGCCCTGCCAGCAGCTGACACTGATCTCAACAGTCAAAGAAACACCAAAGGGTATTTCCTGCTCCAAAACTGATGCCCAGGAGCACTCCCTAGTCCCTGCCATGTAGGTGAGACAAAGCTGTGGTGCTCCATCCCTGCAGGTGCCCAAGGCCAGGCTGGATGGGGCCCTGGGCACCTGGTGGGGTGCACCCAGCCCATGGCAGGGAGTGGGGCTGGAGGAGACTCAAAGGTCCCTTTCAACCCAAACCATTCTGAGATTCTCTGATCCACCAGCCCCAACAGCCTGATTTGCAATAAGAGCAACACAGGCTGTGATGGAAACTTACCCACAATGTTGGGGTGCTTGAGGCTTTTCAAGATCTTGGCTTCTTCGTTCAGTCTGGACTGATAGATGTTTTGCTGATTCTTATTGCATTTGGAATTAATTTTCTTCACAGCCCATGGGGATCGAGATAAACCTCTGGGAGATCTGTATGGGGAAACCCACATGTTTCAGTCAGAATCACTGCAAGCAGCACAGTGAATGCTGCCCAAGTCACTGAGGACCTACTCCAGAGAGCATCTGTCTTTAGTTTATGGAAGGGAAAAAAAAGGGAAAGAAAAAAAAGAAAGAACACTAAAATAAACTATAGCTTGCCAACCCAGCCAGTAGTGACAGGACAAGAGGGAATGGCTTTAAACGAGAGCTTTAATGGCTTTAAAAGAGAGATTTAAGGTTAGATGTTGGGGGGAGTTCTGTACTCAGAGAGCAATGAGACATTGGCACTGCTGCCCAGAGCTGTGGGCAGTGCCCAAGGCCACGGGTGGGCCCTGGTCAGCCCCAAAAAGGTCCCCATGGCAGGGGTTGAGACTGAGTGTGCTAGAAGGTCCCTTCCAGCCCAAACTGCTCTCATATTCCTTAAACACACACACACTGGAGGTGTAGAGTAATGTTTTGCCCATATATGTATCACTCTTACAATGAATTTTTAAGTGCTGCAGAAAAGGAGATGTGGACCAGCACTTCTTCCAGGTAGAGGAGCTGAGGCCTGAGGGGGGAAGCAATTTGCTCCACAGGCCAGAGCAGAGCCAGGGAGAGTCCCCACATACCTGAATTCCAGGCCAGGGAAAGGCAGGTGGGTTACCCCAAACTGACAGGTCCCTTTACAGCTCTGAGCCCTCTAGTGCTGTGCTGGCACACACAGGACAGCTGGGAATGCCACAACCCTTCCCTAATTCTGCCCATTCCAGTCTGTATTTTCTTACACAGAACCCAACTGCTTCCTAACGCCTGACTTATAGAGCAGGAAGATGCCAGGCCCACTCTGAGCACCGTGTCCCTCTCACCTTTTCATCAAGTAGACGTTCACCCCAGTGCCGTATCCAAGCTTCTGCATGGAGGGGGAGGCAGGAATAGTGATAGAAGCTGGCCCTGTGTTTGAGCAGAACAGAAAAATGCAGCCTGATGAATGCCCACCTAGGGACGGCAGGCAGCAGCAGCCTCACACTGCTAGGAGCTGTGATCCACTTGTGACTCCACATACGTGCAGCTGCAAACTCAGATTGAAGAAAAGCTCCTTTCCAACCCCTCCTTTTCCCCCAGTATTTCAATGCATCCAACACAGGTCTCACTGAGATGCCCCTTCACCACTCCTGTTAGGTGTCTCATGCAGGACAGACCCTGGTGAATTTTGTTTCACGTTCTACGTTCGAGCTGATGTTAGATTACAAAATAATAGAATGGCTTAGGTTGGAATGGACCTTAAAGCCCATCCAGTCCCAACCCGTGCCATAGGCTGCCTGGCTGCTGCCCACAGCCCCATCCATGACTCTTGCTGTGAGTCAACCACAACAAGGCACAGCTTTTTGGTTCCCATTCTCTGGACTAACCCACCTTGATGGAATTGGCTCACTACTGGTTGGATGAACATACATCAATCCAAGGCACTGAAGTGTAGGGCCTGAAGCCAAGCATGGAAACCCATTTTGGGGTTAGAATAGATCCCTTTCTACTCTGCCCTTATGAGGCCCCATCTGGAGTACTGCATCCAAGTGCTCCAGTGTAGATCCAAGTCTGAGCACCCAGCACAGGAAAGATGTGGGAGTCCAAAAGAGAGCCACAAAGGTGTCCAGAGAGCTGGAGCATCAATCCTATGCAACAGGCTGAGGGAGCTGGGGATGTTCAGCGTAGAGAGAAGGAGCTCCAAGGAGATCTCCATGGCCTTCCAGTACTTAAAGGGAGCTTATAAGCAGGAAGAAAATCAACCTTTTACACGGGTAGATTGTGACAGGACAAGGGAGACAGGTTTTAAACTAAAAGGGAAGAGATTTAGGGGGAAATTTTTCACTCAGAGGGCAGCGAGGTGCTGGCACAGGCAGCCCAAAGAGGCTGGGGATGCCCCATCCAGGGAAGGCTAGGTTGGATGGGGCCCTGGGCAGCCTGATAAAATGGTTTGCATTCTACCTGCATGGTCAGCAGCAGGAGGGGGTTGGAACTACACGATCCTTAAGGCTCCCTCCAACCCCAAAACCTTCTGTGATCTCTGGAGGTCTGTGCCAACGCCATCCCACAACTCACCGGCTTTCTCCTGCTCCAGGCTGCTCTGACATTTCTTGGCTTCCATGGCTACAAACCGTGCCGATCGCTACAGCAGAGAGCAGAGATCTCATCACACCCCCAGCACAAAGAAGGGGGCACAGACAGCTCCGGGGGGCGGCGAGCCCAACGCTCGACCCCGGGCCTCTGCCTGCAGCCCTCAGGTGCCTTCCCCGCCCGAGGCAACGAGATCCAACCCCCCCAGCCCACCCCCCTCACCCAAGGCCTCTCCCAGCCCCCAAGGCCCCAGCAGCTGCGGATCCCACAGAGCAGAGGGAAGCGGTCCCTGTAGGCTACGAGAGGCCTGCGGGATCTGCCGCGGCGCGCCGCCCGCTACCTTCCACCTCCGCCGCCGCCGTTTGAATGCAGCGCGCGCGGGAGCTCCTCCTCCTTTCAACCCACCGCAACGGCGGCCGCGAGGGGACAAAATAAGTCGGAATACGGAAAGGGGGCGTGGTTTCGTTGTGGGCGTGGCCTTTCTGATATGGAATGTGGGGGGGGTGGTCTAAAGGGGCGGAGCCTGCAAGGCGCCCTCAAGGGGTGCTGAGGGGAAGAGGAGTTTTTGGGACCCCTATGACTTCTCCAGACCTTTTTGGGGGGTCAATGTGGGGTCTCCAAGCCCTTTCGGGGCATTTCTCACAGTTTCCATGAGGTTCCCAAGCTTGTGGGGGTTCCCGTGGCGTCTCCAGACCCTTTGAGGAATCAAAGGCCTTTGGGGTGGAGTTGTCTTCACAGGGTCCCCAAATCCTTTGGGTGATCAATGTGGGGTCCTTAAGTCCTTTGAGAGATTTCCATCAGGTCCTCAAGCCTCTGGGTGGGTCCCAAGTGAAATCTCCAACAGCTAATGGGGATCCCCATGGGATCCATAAGCCCTTTGAGAGGGACTTCCATGCAGTTTCAAGCCTCCAGTCCCTATTGGGTGTCCATGTGCAGTCCCTCAGCCTTTTGGGGGTTCTCCCCAAACCCCTAGGTGTTCCAAGCCCCTAAGGGGGGTTTCCATGGGGTCCCCTAGCCCTAGATCACCTACATTTGTGTCTCCAGCCATTTCAGTGGTCAGTGTAAGGTCCCTAAGCTCTCCATGGAGTTTCAAGCTCCTAAGGAGGGGGGTCTCCATGGGGTCCCCAAGCCCTTCCGGAAATCAATGTGGTGTCCTTAAGGTCTTTGGGGGATCTCTGGTGTCCCACAAACTCCTGGGGTATTCCCTGTAGTGTTTCCAGGCTCCTAAAGGGGGACCCTATGGACCCTGCCCTTTGAGAGATCTTCATGAGGTCCCCAAGCCTCTGGATGGGTCCCAAGTGGAGTTTCCAACATCTAAGGGGGATCCCCATGAGGTTCCTAAACCCTTTGGGAAGGATTTCCATGGAGTTCCAAGCCCCTAGGGAATTCTCCATGGGATTCCCAGCCCTTCAAGGAGTTGTGTTGCTACAATATCCTCAAACCCTCGGGGCATCGCGTCCCTATAAAGGTGCCACGTGGGGGCAGTAGCTCCACACACCCCTGGAAACGTCCTGCCTCTCTGCAACACCCCAAACCCTCCCTCTGACCTCCCTCCCTAATCACACGCCCACCAGGGCCGTTCCCACACCCAAAACATCCGAGATGTTTTTCCCTCATTTCCCACAAGCGTGGGTTGAGCTCCGATTTCAACATGCCAGGCTGACACCTCCCACCTCGCCTTGCGGGGCCCCCATCCAGCCACCACCTCTCTCTGTCTGTCCCTAAATCCCATTTGGATCAGGACTGCACGGATCCCCCACAGACCCCTGATCCCACCTCAAACACCAGGAGCCATCGTCTTGAGCGCTGGGCTTGGAGAACCCTAATAAGGAACTCGAATAGGGAATCCTAATAGGGAACCCAAATAGGAAGCCATAATAGAGAAGCGTAATAGAGAATAATAAAAAAGCATTTATTTTTCCAATAAAACCTTTTGGGAAATGCAGGTGAGGAGCACTGGGTGTCCTCACTGTCACGGCGTCACACACTTGACGCCCGCATCCTCTGCGTGGCCGCAGTTGGTCTTGCCCCAGCTGGAGAAGCTGCAGAGCAGCAGGCTGTCCTCAGTCCCCTTGCAGGAGACGTCGTCCATCCAGATCCTGCCCGTGCCTGTGGGATGGGGATGGAGAGGAGTCAGCTGCAAGGATGGGGATGAGGTGGAGTGGGGATGGGGTCGGGAACTGGGACCAGGGATAGGGATGGGGATGAGTCAGATGTGGGAACAGGGATGGGATGGGATGGAATGGGAATAGAATGAGGATAGGGGTAGGGATGGGAACGGGACAGGAATGGAGATGGGTATGAGGACAGGGATGGGGTTGGGGATGAGGATAGGGACAGGGATGGGGACATAGATGTGGTTGGGGATGAGGACAGAGATGGGGATGAGGATAGGGATGGGATCAGAGATGGAGATGGAATGGGGATAGGGATGGAGTCTGGGATGGGAATGGGATCAGGGATGGCAAGGGGGATGGGGATGATGATTGAAAATGGAATAGATATGAAGACAGATCAGGGATGTCAGTCAGGGATGGGGACAGGAACAGGGACAGGGATGATGATGGGAGAGGAATGGGAATGGAGTTGGGGAAGAGGGATGGAGAGGGACAGGGATGGGATTGGGGATGAAGTTGGGGACGAGGATAGGGAAAGTGACAGAGACACAGATGTGGTCAGGAATGGAAAAGGAACGGGGATGGGGACAGGGATGGAGATGGGATGGGGATGGGGATAGGGATGAGGATGGATTGGATGGATTGGATGGGGATGAGGACACAGATATGGTCAGGGATGGGGACAGGAGTGAGGATGGGGACAGGGCTGGTGATGAGGTCAAAGTTGGGGTGACGAATGGGGACAGGGATGGGGACAGCAATGGGGACAGAGCTGGCTGCTCTCCATGCCCTGCACTCTTTCCAGCTGGGGCACTGGGGCACAGCTGCAGGGCCACCCCTGGGGTCTACCTAAGCTGCAGAGGCCACCAGCTCCTGGAGTTCAGGACGTCTTCATGAGGGTTGGTTTCCAAGCCAAACTCCCGCAGCCCCGGTGGTGGTGCTGTCCAGCACTGCCATCTCAATGTTGTCACTTGTTGTCACCCTCTGCCACCTGCTCACCTTGGCCGAAGCGGGCCATGCGGTACACCTCCTCGGCGCCTCGGAAGCCCAGCATCCGGCACACCACGTCCCCATCCTTCTTATCCCAGCCATCATCGCACACCGTGCCCCAACGGCGGTCGTGGAAAACCTCCACGCGGCCCTCGTGGGGTCCCGAGCCGTTGGCCAACCGGATCAACCCCTCCTCGGCAGCAGCTGTTGGGGACAGAGGGGATGTCAGGGGACATGGGGGGACACGACGGGACACAGGAGTGATGGGGGGGTTGGTGGGGCATCACCGTGCGATGTGGTGTTGGAGATGTCCCACTGTGGTTGTCACCAAGGCCACCCCAATGGCTCACCATAGACCTAAGGATCCCAGTGGTACCTCATGGGCCCCTACGGCAGCCCAGTAGAACTCTATGGACTCCAACAGCATCCTACAACACCCCAGTAGCACCCCATGGACTCCTGTAGCACCCTATTAGAACCCTACTGCATCCCAGTAGCCCCTAATGGGACCCCAATAGCCTCCAGTACCCCCAGTGGCACCGCAACAGCACATTACAGTATCCCAATAGCCCCTCACAGATCTCTATGGGGTGCTAATAGAACCATATGGATTTCTATGAACCCCCTCTATGGTATCCCGATAGCACCCCATGGACCCCTGTTAAGAATCTCCTGGGCCCTAATAGCACTCCTACAGCACCTGTGGATCCCAGAGCACCCACAGACCCCTTATGACACCACTCTGGTACACCACAGACCCCTATGGCAGCCCAATAGATCCCTACAGTACCCCAATAGCACCCTATGGAAATAGAAGAGCCACTCAGGACCTCCAATACCACCCAGTATGACCCCATGGACCCCCAGAATCACCCCAGCTGAGCACCCCATGGATCCTAATAGCACTCCAACAGCACCCCAATAACGTCCTACGCATACCTATAGTCTATCTTAGACCCAGCAGCCCCCTAATAGCACCCTATGGGACCCAGAGTCTCCCAGGAACCCTATGGCACCCTACAGCATCCCAATAGCCCACTGTTGGACTTCTCTGGGATCTCGATAGAACCCTATGGATCTCTACGGAACTCTCAAAGCACCTCAATAGCAGCACCTCAGTGGGACACCAATAGCACCCTATGGATCCCAAGTGAGCACCTCATGGTCCCCAATAGCATTCAAACACCTCCATAAGGACTCTGAGAACACTGCCAGAACCCAACAGCCCTCCAGTAGCACCCTATGAGACCCCAATAGTCCCTCAGGACCCACAGGAGCACCTCAATAGAACACTATGGAACTCTAGAACCTCCAAGGACTCCTATGGCACCCTACAACATCCCAATAGCCTCCCATGAATCTCTGTGGGATCCCAGTAGATCCCTGTGGATCTCTATGGAACCCCCAGAGCGCCCCAATACCATCTCATGGACCCAGAATCCCAGCGTGGTTTGGGTTAGAAGGGACCTTACAACCAACCCAGCCTCAACCTCTGCCATAGGGACACCTCTTATACACCAAAGCTCCATCCATGGCCTTGGGTATCTCCAAGGATGGGGCACCCGTGCTCCTTTGGGCAGCAGTGCCAGGGCCTCACTGTGAAGAATTTCCTCCTAGCATTTAACCTGAATCTCCCTCTTTTCATTTCAAGTCATCACCCTTTGTATCAGCCAAGTGCCTCATACTCAGTAAGCCCCCAAATCATCATTCCTCATTTTTTCCTGTGTGTGTTTGCTTTCCCTGCACCAATTCCTTCCGACCCCCTCAATGCCTCCCTCTGACCTTCCCTCCCCAGTGAAGCCAAAGCAAAACAAGAAAGGAAAAGCTGAAGGGGAGAAACAAATCCTAGTGGCTGTGAAAACAAGGGCTGAGTCTTTGCAGCTGCACCGAGATAGCTTTGCTCTAATAGAGAACATCTGCCTGGTGAGGAGGGGGGACAGGATGCAAACCCACCCCAAGGGCCATGCAGATCCTTTTTGTTTGGGATAAAGATGCACGCATCCAGCTTCCAGCCGGGTCTGTGCTGGATGCACCCATGCCATGTAACCATGTCCCATTTTAGGGGCATGAGTCATTGGGCATGGTGGGGATGGGTCAATGGTTGGACATGGTGATCTTGGAGGTTCTTGTCCAACCTCAGTGGTTCTATGTGTGAGCATGGTGGGGACGGGTCAATGGTGGCACTTGCTGATCTTAGAGGTCTTGTCCAGCCTTAATGATTCTGTGATTCACCCTGGCGATGCTTTCCCAGCCTCTGATGCCCCAGGCTTGTTGCCTTGGTTTGCCAAACTATTTGGCTAATCCAAGATGCTGAGGATAAGGAGCAAACAGCATCAAAACCAAGAGCAGAGGGACCATCCCCAGCGTGTCCTGTGGGGAAAAAGCAGCAGGGAACATCCATGGACACTCACCCATGTCGCTGCCACGGTCTCCCTTCTCTCCCTTTGGTCCTCGGTCACCTGGGAAGAGAAAGAGTATGGGATATCAGCTTTGATGAAAGGAGATGTGTCAGCCTCTAGCAAGGCAGTGGCTGCTGAACATGGAGCTGCTCTTGGGAAAAGAGCAATTTGCTGAGATCCCTCCCCTTGGTGGTGTGGGTGGAAAATTTAGGAGGAAAATAGATCTTTCTATCCCTTCCCAAGCAGAAGTGGTTCTGCCTCCCCAGCTTGGCACAAGGTTTCAGTGGGGTTGTAATGAGACGATCCTTCAGGTCCTTCTCAACCCAAGCCACTCTGTGACTCTGTGACCTCCAGACACAACTCAGGGAGCCCCAGATCCATGTGAAACACCCTTAGAATGCTGCATCGGCTGCTCTGTGGCTGTACACAACAGCTCCGGGTGCAGATAAAGGATGAGAAGCAGAGGGGACCCCAGGGGCTGAGGGCGATGCTCCAACTGTCCTTTGGGATAACGGGAACCAAAAGCAGTGAGGTGCTGGAGCTGCTCCCCGAAACGAGAAGCCCTCGTCCCTCATCTGCCTGTAGGAACAACAACCAACACGCATGCACGTTTGGAGGAAAATAATAATAATAATAACAGCAAAAAAAAAAAAAAAGAAAAAAGCATGCAGGAAATTCTTGCCCTTTAACTTGGAGGCTCTGGGAAGCTGAGATCGCTCCCCCCGGGCAGCCCCAGCTGTGTCAGCTGGAGGAAGGCTGCCTGCAGCCCGCACTGCTGATGGGAACCAGATGGCAGCAGAACCGAGAGCAGGAGAGAGGTGGGGGTGGGACATGGCAGCGTGGGATGGTGTACGGGCACAGCCACAAGTGCCATACTGTCACCCTATTGTGGGGGGCAGCAAAGGGGTTCCCAGGTCTCCGTGTTACGAGGTCACAGAGAGCTGAATTGAGGTGCACGCTGCAATCCCTGCAGGGCCCTACAGTGCATTGTATAGGGATTATCAGGGGAGATGCACGGGGGAGGGTGAAACTCGAGGAACAGAAATGCCATCTGCAGCGCTGGGCAAAAGTGTCGTGGTCTGAAAGTCCCAGTAAGGAATGTGGATCTGTGATCTATAACCAGCTTGAATCTGTGACTCTATGACTGCAGCACTGAAAACTTTCAGAAGAAGAAGATATTCAGGTTGGATATTGTGAAAAAGTCTGCCCAGAAAGAGAGTGATGCAGTGGGCACAGCTGCCCAGGGAGGCAGTGGGGTCACCATCCCTGGAGGTGTTCAAAGAGCAATGGGGATGTGGCACTGAGGGATGTGGGCAGTGGGCACGGTGGGGTGGGCTGGGGTTGGGTTTGGGGATCTCAGAGGGCTTTTCCAACCTGAGTGATTCTATCATTTGATGATCAGCTTGCAGAATAGGAAGGTGAGTAGAAAGATCAGTTCACAATAGGAGCTGGATACCAAAATGAACATGGGCCATCATGTGTACTTGCTGCTAAGGAGGCTCACGGGGATCCCACCCATGGTCACGGCCATTTCCCACCCATAGAATCATGGAATCATGGAATCACTAAGGTTGGAAAATTCCTCCAAGATCACCAAGTCTGACCCCAAGCCATCCCCATCATGCCCACTGACCATGGCCCTCAGTGGTCTGGAGGGAGGAAGGGATGCCGTTAGGGCGCCTTGATGGATGCAGCTCTTGCTGCCCTTTAAATTCAGTCCCAGACAGAACCTCCTGCTTTGCCTGCATGAAGAGGAACCTCTCATTGCCCCAAATTTCCCCCCACCTCTGGTTAATTTACTGCTTTCCCTCCCAAGCACGCTCCCTGCACAGCATTCCCTGGGACAGCATAAAGACAACTGATTTATGCTCACTTTCCAGAATGGCTTTTCCCATTTGGAAATGGGGGAAATAATCCCTTCCTGGGGTGATTTGGAGGGAAAATACATCGAGGATAGGAAAATAGTGATGAGAGGAAATAGGCAGGAAAGGAAAGCCATCCCTCAGGGTGTCTGCAGCGTTTGGTACATTTTTCTCCAATACTGTGAACCAGGAATTTTGGGGAGAACTTCCTATAGTGGGGACAGCCGGGGTTTTTGGGGAGAGCCTTGTTGCTCACCCCTCCTGCTATAGGGTTAGGGTTGTGACAGGGGTGCCTGGTGCCTTTGCTTGAAGCCCCAGCTTGGAGCACTGCCTCACCCCGGGTCTGTTTCCTATAAATTTCAGAGAATCCCATAAACCGTAGAAATTCAGCACTTGCTGCCAACGTGCTTTGTGATTTATTGGAGAAGGGTTGGGGAGAAGCCCCCTGATCCTGAAAGATTTGGGATTTCATTGGGACCCGGGGCTGCCACAGGGTGGGACATATCTGTCACGGAGGGGTGGGACAGGGATGGGACAGGAAGGACTCAGAGGTGGTGGCATCCCTGGATATAGGGATTGCTCCATAGCAGCAAGGAGATGCTAGCTAGAATCAGTAGACACCCATATACACACACATATAGATACAATTAAAAACTTCACCACTGCCTCTGGAGCCATCCAACTTTCTGCTTTCCATACCCAAGAGCAGAAGTGCTCAGTCTCCCTGGGCAAGGGGACTGGAGATGCAGAATGGCTTTGGAAATGTGTTGGAGAGCTAACAGGGGAATCGTAGAATCATTGCAGTTGGAAAAGATGTTTAGGATCATCAATCCCAAAGCCAACCTATCAACACCATGGCTGCTCATAAAATCATAGTATCGTTAAGGTTGGAAAAGACCTTTAACATCATCAAGTCCAACTGCTGCTGAGAAGTGGCCATGGTTCCTGCTGTTGTAGATCCAGAGTCCCAGAATCCCAGAATACTTTAGGTTGGAAGGGACCTCCTGGCCTGGCCCCAAGCCCTGACCCAACCACCATCACCATGGAGGTGCTCCAGAGGATCAGGAACAGACTGAGGGCATTTCACCAGAGGAAACCGGTGCAGAAAACTGCTGGAAGAGACAAAGAACGTGGATGGGGACATCCCCAAAAAGGGACAGCTGGAGCCAGGGCGGTGCCACATCCCTGGGCTGGGCTCTTCCTGCCTCCTCCATTTTGGGATGGAAAGAGCCTGTTTTGGGAGCTGGCATCACCCATCCCGATTTAGGCCACAGCACTGAGGAGTTTCTTTTAAAAGGTCCCCTGGGTGTGCCTTGCCTTGCTGTGTGCGGGCGCCTTCCGTGCTCAAACCACAGCGAGTCAGGAAGGGAGCACAAAAACAAAGCTCTTCACTCCTGTTGCTTTCTATAGGGAGCATCCCCACGCTCAGCCATCCCAAAGCAGAGGTTCTGTGCCCCCATAGCGGTGCTTCCCCTCCATATCCAAGAAGCCCCTGATGTGCCCTTTCACTCCCGTGGTACTAAGGGATGTGGGTTAGGAATAGCATTCAGCAGGTCAAGCTGATGGTTTGGTCAACCTGAAAATCTTTCCAATCCAATGACTCCATGGTTTAGTGAGTTGGTAGTGATGGGTTGATTTGGTGATCTCAGTAGTCTTTTCCAGCTTAATGACCTAATAATTCTATGTCCTAGAGGCTGGTCCTTACCTTTGATCCCAGTCCTATTGGTCCTTACCTTTGAATCCCCGCATCCCAGCTGGACCCATAGGGCCGAAGTCTCCTTTGTCCCCCTTCAAGCCACGTGGTCCTGGTAGTCCTCTCTCCCCAGGCATCCCTGGAGCAAGGACAGAAGCAAAGGGGTCACGGTGCAGCACAGGAACCACTCCATGAGAGCCCCCCACCCTCGGCACTGAGCTGAGCCCCTCTTGGGCTGACCTTTCTGGGAATCCCAGGGTTTTCCTCTGGTTTGAAGAAGGAAAAGCCACCGAGATGAACTTGGGTTCCAGAGGACATGGGGACTGAATTCTGAGCTGCGCTATGGGGCATCACAGCGGGGCAGGAGCTGGCCCTGATTTGGGGGCAGGAGGGCAGAGCTGCAGCGCTATGGGGATTTTACCCCAACTGCATCCAAAAATGCACTGGAAAAAAGCGAGGTGGAGAAAGACCCCAAAATAACAGCTCTTCCCATAGGTGAACCCTCCAGAGACCGTTTTGTTTTTCTGTTTAAAGAAAAAATAAAGAAGGAGAAAAAAAAAAGAAAAAAGAAAAAAAAAAAGAAAAGGAAACAAATCAGATGATGTATTTCTGATGCTTGTAACGCCCAAGAAAAACAGCCATGAATCTGTCAGCACATAAAAAAAATATATCTGTTGGTGAAAGGAGTGTGGGCAGCCAGCGCTGGGGAGAGCAGCTGGGTTTCCACCACCAGGGGGATGTAGGGCATTAAAACAGGGGAGGGGGGTGTCCAAGGCTCTGAGCCCCTCTGCTGTGACACTGGCAGCCCCATGTGGGTCAGGGTGATGGGATCCTGGCACTGCTGTGCATCCGCATCCTGTACGTAAACCCATCACTTCTGGGTTGGGCTGAAAATGAGAACCAGGCTCACAATGAGGCCAATTTCCTAGGGTATGTGAGGGTCTTCTCTTGTATTTTAAATTGAATTTGTCTCGGAAACAATGGTTTGAATTAAGAAAGGCGGAAAAAAAAGCAAAAAAAAAAAAAAAAAAGCATTCTTGGCATTGAAGAAAGCATCCTATGAAAAGTCCCTAAGCATCAGTGCCCCACAGAAGGAGGAGCCCAGGGGCTGCCCCATAAGTCCTTACCTCGCAGGCCGGGTGGGCCGGGCCGGCCAGGCTCCCCCTCCATCCCTTCATGGCCAGGGTCTCCCTTGGGTCCTGGGGGCCCTGGAATGCAATGGGGTTGGTTGCAATGGTGTCCATGTGGGGTCCCTTAGCTCTGGCTACAGGGCACTGCCAGCAGCCCCGTCCCCTGCTCTGTGCAAAGGACCGTAGTAACTCCATCAACCCCAGCTGCTTTGTGCATATAGATATGTATAGAATTATCGTAAGTATCACCCTATTTTTCCTCTTCCTTCACCTCGTATCTTCCACCTGCATGTGACCTGAAAGGAAACTTCGGTTTTTGCTGGAATTTCCTTTCGAGCAAAATTTGTGACATCTCCACTGAAATATCTTCCAGGAAAGAAATAATAAATAATAATAATTTTTTTTTCTTTCTTTTTTTTTTTTTTTTTTTTTTTTTTAAAGCTCTTTGGAAATACTGAGATGAGCCTTTAGGAGTGGATTTACAGCACAGACATCACCCCTGGCTGGGAACAAACCATTGGTGATCATTTTTGTTGTGAGTGAGCAGAAAGTCCAAGCAGTGACAGAGCCTTGCAAGGGGCCAACTCCATGAAGCTGAAAACAATTATGGGCTGAATCTGCTGGAAGAACTTGGACAGAAAAGAAATGATTCATGGGATAACTGAAAATAGGGCAGAGAGAGGTCTGGAGGGTCATTTGGTCACTGTCCTACCACGCCAGGGTGATAATTGGAAACCATAAAAGTCTGTTTTCCTAGAAACCCAAAAAGCCACAGTCTGACAGTTGTGCAGAAAAACAACAGCCAGCCGTGGCGGTGATGAGGGATCACAGAATGATTAAGGTTGGAAAAGACCTCTAAGATCACCAAGCCCAACTGTTGATCCATCATCACCATGCCCACTAACCACGTCCCTGAGGGCCAGGATTGGGAGAGGGGGACACTCAGCAGTCCTAAATAAGGTTAAGGATTTATGAAACTAAGAAATTAAAGGATTAAGAAATTAAGAGCAGTGCCCTGTGGTTTGCCATGGGGATGACGTGCAGTGGGGTTGGCAGAGGGATGCAGGGAGTGATGCAGCAACATGGACACCCTGCCATGGGAATGGGTCTGCTGGGAAAAACAGAATAGATGGGTCAAAAAATTAAGAAATAGGAAGGATATGGATGCATGTATGGGTGGTGCTATGTACAGCCATTGATTTTCTGTGCCCTGAAAGAGCAAGAGGGAGGCCATGTCCTGTTCATGCACCCATTATGGGCACCTCTTGGCAGGGTGGTTGTAACTGCTTCAGTGTAACACTTCTCATCCTTATCTTCATCATCTTATCATCTCATCATCACATCATCACCATCACATTCTCTCAGCATTATCTCATCATTATCATCTTATTCCATCCCATCCCACCCCATCCTATCTCATCCTTTCCTATTCCATCTCATCCTATCCTATCCTATCCTATCCTATCCCATCCCAACCCATCCCATCCCATCCCATCCCATCCCATCCCATCCCATCCCATCCCATGCCATCCCATGCCATCCCATGCCATGCCATCCCATGCCATGCCATCCCATCCCATCCCATCCCATCCCATCCCATCCCATCCCATCCCATCCCATCCCATCCCATTCTATTCTATTCTATTCTATCTCATCCCATCCCATCCCCTTCCCCCCTCCCTCCATCCCAGATAGCCTTCCATGGAACATCAGGGAGGCCAAGGGCATAGACAGGTGAAGATAGCACAAGGTTTCATGGAAGATGGCCATGGGCGACTATCAACCATGTCTGCTCCATAAGACCTGGGGACTGGAGAACACAGCCAGGGACAGGACGTGCTGCACTTGTCCCACATTCCCTTTCCCTAAAACCAGAGGTCAGACACAGTCCTGGGGGACAGCAAATCTGTTAGCTGGCTCCAAGATTTACTCATCCTTCAAAGCTGTTCCCACCACAATGAGCCCAGTGATCCATCAGCCTCCACAGCATATCCTAGAGGACAACCTGATCTAGTGGGTGCGATCCTGCTCACAGCAGCTTGGGATTAGTTGATTTTTAATATCCCTTCCATCCCAACCATTTCATGATTCTATGATTCTGGGACTCTCTGACCCTTAAAGATCTTTCCAACCCAACCATTCTATGGCTCTATGATCTTTAATGACCCTTCTAACCCAACCATTCCATGGGCTCTATGATCTTTATTGACCCTTCCAATCCAACCATTCCATGGCTCTATGATCTTTAAGGTCTCTTCCAACCCAATCCTTTCTGTGGTTCTAAGATCTTTAAGGTTCCCTCCAGCCTAATCATTCTATGATTCTATGATTCTGCTGTCAGGTGGCTGAAGCTGCTGCAGCTCCAGATGCTGCAAAGCCACATTTGTCCCCTCCTGGCTCAGATAACAGCCAGACAGATCCAGTGTCTTGGCAGCCCCTGCACTACCCATCTGGTATTTTGGCAAGGAGCACCAGGAAAATGCTCATCGTGGACTGAGGACATTGGAATTGGGAGCTGGTGTGAAATGGATCCCACTGAACCTGCTCATGTTTCAGCCAATGAAAACCCATCTGTCCATGATGTGACTGAGGAGCAGCAAGAGGAGCACCTCTGTGCTGGGTGTGCATATGTCACTGCCTAAGACAGTAATATCATAATTGGCAAAAAAGGATTTCTGCAAAACTAGGGGCAGTGGTCAAGAGAGGATGGGTTGGTTATTTGGTATGGGCTGCAGGTAGAGATGAGAACATGGGAAGGGAAACCTGCAAAAAAGAAGATCATAGAATCATAGAACGTCTTGGGTTGGAAGGGACCTCAGAGATCATTGAGTTGGTTGCCAACCATTGAATCAGGCACTACATCAGCCCCCATACATGACCCTGGGCACCTCCAGGAATGGGGCACCCACAGCTTCTCCGGGCAGCAGTGCCAGGGCCTGACCACTCTGTGAGTGAAAAATTTCCTCCAACATCTTATATGTGTATACATAATAGAGATATCTGATAAGGATATGTGGTTAAGCAAGTGATGTGATGGGTGATGAGTGAAGGCACCTGGTGGGAAATGTTCTGCTTGACCACTGCAGCAGCACACAAAGACCTCTGCCTGCTGCACTCAGCCCGGTCTGTGGTCAGCAGGGACCTGGCAGAGGTTTAACCAGTGAGAAAATCCCAGGAGCTCCCTAATGTGGACCAGAGAGAACTTGGAGGGACACTAATAGAGCGTCCAAGGCGATGGAGACACCTGGACACCACACAGACCTAGAGTTGGACTAGATGTTCTCCAGATGTCCTTTCCAACCCCTACGATTTTGTGGTTCTGTGACGGATTTGGTGCATGCAAGCGTTCCTGAGATGCCCCCAAAGGAAATCCCCGTGCCACCAGGGCCACCCAAAGCACCAAGGACACCCCCACTGCAGCGGAGTTGGACCAGATGGCCTTTAAAAGTCCCTCGCAACTCAAACCGTGCTATGATTCTCAGCGCCAACCAGGATGCTGCTTACCAAAGGACCTCGACCTACCCCGTATGACGGAGATGTTCTTCAGCGCAATGGAGTGCTCCCAGTCCTTGAGACGCAGGTCCTCCGTCACGTTGCCGAGGATGGCCAGCTCGTGCTTCAGCTGCTCCTCCATGGCGATGTGGATGAGCCGCATCCGCCGGGCGTCCTCGGTGGCATTGCTGATCAGTACCTGCAGGTCCTGGATGCGGCTGTGGTGGACGTTGACATCGTAGGAGAAGGTCCTGTTCATGGCATCGGCGGCTCCGCTGACGGCTGTCACTTGCTCGCTCAGACCCTCCAGCCTGCTGCCCAAGTGGCTCAAGAGGTGTTCGTGGTGTTGCAGCAGCAGCCGGCTGTTGTTGCTTTCCACTGAGAGCTTGTAGAGCTCCTGCTGGGCTGCATCGCCCTGCAGGGCCAGGCTGTCCCACAGATTGGCCACGGCCCTATCGGTTTGGCCAGCCTGGGTCTGCAGGCTCCACAGAAGGCCTTCCAGCTTCTGCAGCGAGCCCGTCATGAGGAACAAGGAGTCCGAGTGGTTCTGGAGAAGGTCCTGGAGCCTCCAGATGTGATCCATCACATCCCCTTTCAGAGGGAGGTGCAGCAGCTTCAGTTGCATGTCCCGGAAACTCTCATTGAGGCGGTTCACATTCCCCATCAACGCCTTCAGGTCCTCAGGAGAAGTCTGCGGCCTGGAGACTGCGAGGGAGAGAAGGGAAAGGGGCATCAGGAAGCACCCCAAGAAGATGGGGCTTGGCAAAGGTGTGCACATAGCATTTGGGCATCTCCCGTTCTGAGGTGCTCCACTGATCCATCTATCCACCCATCCATCCGTCCACTCATTCACCCACTCATCCATCTACCCATCCACTCATCCACCTACCCATCTACTCATCCATCTACCCCTCCACTCATCCATCTACCCATCCAACAATCCACCACTCATCCACTCATCCATCTACCCATCCAACAATCCACCACTCATCCACTCGTCCATCTACCCATCCACCCATCAATCCATCCATACATCTACCCATCATCCATCCACTTATCATCACAGAACCTCAGAACCCCAGGGTGCTTGGGGCTGGAGGCACCCGTGGATCTTTCTGGTCATTCCCCCCTCATCCCCACCACTGCAGGACCACCCAGAGCAGTGTGCCCAGCACCACAGCCAGGGGCTGTGGGCGATGCCCAAGCAGAAGTCCCCTCAGCTCTCTACTCCCTGTGCCAGGGCTCTGGCATCTGCCTGCACACCAGTGCTGCTGATGGGCAGAGAGGAGCTCCTGAGCTCCAGGCTACACCCAGTGCCCCTGAGCAGAGCCCAGCCCTTTCCCCTTGCACCTCCTGTAGGGATTTATGGCCATGATGGGATCCCTCTGAGCCTCCCTGCTCCAGGCTGAGTGGTTTCATTCTGTGCCTTTCCCTGCAGCCAACTGGCTGTTAAAAGTGTCCGCTTCCCTCTGCACACACAGATCCCTCCCCAGACACAAATCTCCAAATTACTTCTTCCCCTGCAGAGGTTTTAATTTTAATTTAACAACCAGGTTTCTCCCCTGGCTGGAACACAAAGCTCTGCTCTGTGATGCAGCCCAGTGGGTTGGCTCTGTGGTCCCTGTGGAGGAGGAGAGAGGGAGGGAGGGATGAAGGAATAGAAGGAAGGACGGAGGGATGGAGGGAGGCAGAGAGAAAGGGATGCAGGGAAGGATGGAAGGATAGAGAGATGGAAGGAGAGATGAAGAAATGGAGGGAAGGATAGAGATGGAGGGAAGAATGAAGGGAGAGAGAAGGGGATGGAAGGAAGGAGAGGTGGAGGGAGAGATGGAGAATTGGAGGTAAGCATAGAGAGATGGAGGGAAGGATGAATGGAGAAAGAGCTGGAAGGAAGAATGCAGAGATGGAGGGAAGGCTGGAAGGGTGAAGGGATAGAAAAACGGAGGAAGAGAAAGAAATGGAGGGAAAGATAGATGGAGGGAAGAACGGAGGGAGAGAGAAAGGGATGGAAGGAAGGATGAAGAAATGGAGATTAGGATGGAGGGGAAGAAGCCATCAGCTGGGACATCCATCTGCCCTCAGGCCCCACATCTCCCTCCAGCAATGAGGGAAAAAATGAGAAGCCCTGGAGCCCACAGACAGCTGGAGGCAACGTGTCCCTTGTGTGCTGTGTGCAGCTCCCATCCCATCTCTCCATGCACACAGCCCCGTGCCAGCAGCCCTGTGCTCCCACAACCCCAGTGCCATCAGCCACCGCTGCCAGTATGGTCCCATTGCTGCTGCTCCTCCCTTGCTGGTGACAAGCAGATGGGAAAGAAAAGGCTTTGTCCCAAGAAAAGGCATGAAATATTGAGCCTGATAACACAGGGCAAGTCCTCATCCAGACCCATCAGAAGGGAGGGGAATGGCTGTGAGTAATGAGGATGAATGTGACACCACTCATCAGGCAAAGTTGCAGGCATTGGGCTGAGCCAGAGGAGCACAACATGGGTGTGTTGGTCCCACAGCCTCCTTGTTTGCTTTTGTTTGCTTGAATGCTGGACCTGGGAACTGGCGGGTGTTTATCAGAGCTGCCAGGAGCCTGCAGCACGCACACAGATGCACACACGCAGCTTGTACACGTGCACACACAGACACACTAATGCATGCATGCACACAAACACACTCATTTATAGAGCACAGCTGCATGCACACAGTGTATACACACAGTTGCACGCAGGACAGACCCACATGTGCAATGGTACCAGTGGCGATGCACACCCATCTGCACACAGCACCTGGCAAGGCCACCCCAAATACCACCCTGCTGCCAGCTCCAGCATGAGGCCTGGCAGCGCCAGGGCTGAGCTCATGGTCCCCAAAGGGCTCAGCAAGCAACTGTTCCCTCCCTGCTATTGTGTTGTTGGGACATGTCGTCTTTCTGGCTGCTATCTCCAGCATCTCCTGGCGCGGCTCCCCAACCCCAGATCCTGCCCTGGGAGCACCCATGAGCTGCTATGCCCTGCTCTTTCCCAAGGAATTGCAAGTCCTTCCCCAGGCACTGCTCCAGCTGCAAGCTGCACGGTGCTTGCACTCTCACCCCGTGCACACGTGCAAGCATACAGAAAGGTGCAACTTGGAGGGGGTGCATGAGGAGCTGGGAGGGAGCACAGCCAGCGCAGCTGATCCCAAGAAACCAAAGGGATGCTCCACAGCATCGTGCTCAGCAATTGAAGTGGGGGAAAGAAGGTGGAAGAAGGGGATTTTTGAGTGGTTGGTTGCATTTGTCTTCCCATTATGAGGTGCACGCGTGGCAGTGGGGTGCAGCTCCATCCACCAGCCCGGTTGGATGCCCTCACCGAGGCAACTTCAGTGCATGCAGAAGTCAGCTGCACCGCTGGGATTCAACCAGCAAAAAAGCTGAGAGCAGAGTCCATAAGAGTGCAACCAGCTCAGGCTCCGTGCTCTTTTAGGGCACGAGGAGGCCTCAGCTGTGTTTTCAACCCCATAACCCCGAGCTCTGTGTTCCCCAACCACGTGCCCTCAGCTCCAGCGCGTGCCTGCGGCCTGATCCCACCCTGCAATCCATTCCCCCTTGGCAGCCCCGCTGATCTCTCCCTTCCACATCGCCTTTCTGCCGGTGCCTGGAGGAGCCAAGCAGGAGGGAGTGTGCATCCCAGGGGCGCAGCCAGAAAACCACTACAACAAACTCTTGCAAAAGAGGATATTAAAAGCAGGCTGCGTTTAGAGCACCGTGCCTCTTGTTTTTTTTCTCCCCTGCTTTTTTAATTTTTTTATTTTCACCCAAAACATCCTGTTTCCTCAGTTCTTAAGTGGTTTATTTTGTTTTGTTTTTTGTGGTTTACTCATTTTCTGCCCTTTGCCAGCTCTGGACACACACCTAGCTCAGTGGGATGCAGCAGGGCTGTGCCTGATGCTGGGCACTTCAAGGCATGGGGTGGGCTGAAGGGCCTGGCTCTCCCCCCCCCATGGGCAACTGGGACTTGATTTATGGGTAGAGCGGGGATCTCTGTGCCTGCAGGACATGAGGCCCTGAAGATGCCCCAGATGCAGCTCTCCCTGCCCCTATCAGACACCGCGATCCTGTTCCTGTTATTGCTGGAGCTGCTTTCAGCAAACAGCTGCGCCTCAGACCAGGATGAGCGTGCCTGTCCCGAGCCCTTTGCACAATTCATGGCATCCCCAGCGCGGGGTTTCTCGGTCCAACAACAACATTAAAACAATGTAATGCAAGAAATCAGTGGGAGAGGCTTCAAAATTCCAGCAAAAAACTCCGCTGTCCCTTCCTCAGCCCACAGAAAGCGAAATCCACCCTTTGTAAAGAATGGTCCTTGGGGTCGCATCTCCTGTCTGTGTTTTGGAGCAGTCCTGTGCTTGTTAGGGCTTGGAGATGGATGATCTCTGAGGTTCCTTCCAACCCAATCCATTCTCTGACTGTATGATAGCTGTTGTGGTGTCCCTGCCGTGCAGGGCCATGGAAAGGGATACAGACTGCTGCCCAAACTGAGTCCAGGACTTTGGGACAAGGGAGGACAAAAGGTAGCAGTGACACAGGGCAGAGCCAACCCCGTGGGATGTGTGCATGGGGCTGAGGTTGCAGTGTAGGGTGGGAGCCTGAAGTCCATGCTGACTCCCACAGAACAGAACAAGAAGAAAGGAACTCATGGAGGTCATTGTCCAAGCCCCAGCTCCACACAGCACCACCCAAAATTAAACCCTGTGTCTCCTTGGGAGCCATGCTCACTGCCCTGGGGAGCCCATTCTGTGCCACCTCCCACAGAACAAGCTGCCCACAACCCCATCCAACCTCCCTCCAGGGATGGGTCCAAGCCTCACAAACAGCAGACCCCATCGCCGACCCCTCTCCCCTGAAGGGATGCCATCAGCAGGTCCCCATCCCATCCTGCTCAAGGGAGCGTGGCCCCTCACTCAGCCCTTACCTGCAAGGATGAAGACACCAACAAGGATGAGGAAGACGAGGAGGTAGAGTCCCAGCACAGCATACTTGAGTGCTGCCAGGGAACCCAGCCGCCCGCAGCGCCCGGCTGCCTTCATCCTGTGCCCGGCACCTGGGGACAGAGTGGGTGTCACGGGGAGCACCGGGCCAGTGTGGGTCCATCATCTCCAGGAGCCAATCTGCCAACGTCTCAGCTGCCATAATGCTGTCAGCAATGCAGCAAGTGGGGCTGGTCGGATCCTGCCCTCTCTCAGCACTCCAGTGCACCCAACTGGATGCATCCAGCAGAAAGACTGAAGTGGGAGAAGCACGGTGGCCCCAAAGACAAACCCAGTGAGGAGGAGACCACACTTATCCACGCCCATGAACAATGCCTGCATCCAGCAGAGAACATCACAGTGGGGCTTGGGGAGCCAGCCCCATCCCATTCAATGGGCACTCTATGAGACCGAGGCGGGGACATGAGGGACAAGGAGCTGGGCTGTCCCCTTCTCCTAGAGGTGTTCTCCAACCCTAACAATTCTATCGTTCTGTGATCCCATTGCACCCAGACCTTCCCCAGCCATGGGCGGTGGGTCCCTCCTGCCCAGGTTCAGGGGTCTCACGAAACCCTCCAGCCAGCAAAGGACAACGTTGGGTGTAGGGCTCAAGACGGAGCAGATTTATGGCAGAGGGAGGTTAGTGACCAGGCTCTGAGATGATGAAGTGCTATGGTCCTGCTGGCTGATCCCAGGACCCCATGGGATCCCAGATCTGAGGGCACCCAGAGCAGCGGAAGGTGCAAGGGCAGCTCTCACCTCCCAGCAGCCTCCCTCCCTGTAACATGCAGCTCATTACCCGCATACGGTTCCCATTTGCTGCTCGGGGCATGCTGTCACCGGCCAAACAGATGGAACCGAAGGTTTCATAATGAGCAAAGCTGCAATATTTTTCTGACATTAACACTTATATCAGGTCCTGGGAGGCTCCGGGAGGAGCTGGCCCCGAGCCCTGAACCACCCACTCCTCCCTGTTCACCACACGAGCAGCCCAGGGCTGTGCTCCGGCTCGTAACCAAGGGGAAAAGCAAATATTTCTCCCCTGCCCATCCCCGGGGGAGCTGAGCTGTGTGCTCTGCCCGGCCCCAGAAGAAGGTGGGGACTGAGAGCAGGGTTGATCCCCAGTCCCATTTAGAGGTCCCTGTGTTCCTATCCCAAAGTAGGGGAGCAGTGTTTGCATGCATCCCTCCTCATCCTCATGCTGGGATGAGCCCTGCCTTGTGCTAAAGCCTCACAGGCTCAGGGCTGACCTTGTCTCTGCCCAGGGAATCATCCCATGCGGCTCCAGAGCGAACACAACCCCCTGGATCCCACAACAGTGGGTGGGGATCAGGTTCCCTGCAGTGAACTCTGTGCATAGGGAGAGCAAGGGAGGAGAGGTTTTGGCCCTGGAGACACAGGGGTTGTTTATCCAGCATACGGGGCAGCACGCTGCTGCTCAGTGCTGCAGCCAGGGCTTGGCTGCAGAGAGCTCCAACCCTTCCAGCTCCTGCTCCGTGCCAGCACTGAGCTCTGCTGGGGTGGTCCACGTGCTGCGGGGTCAGGGGGAGCATTGCAGGGTGACATCGGGTATGGGTAGCAATACTACCCATGTAAATGCCATGGAAAATGACCCACAGACCCAAAGCTGTGCCCATCCCAAGGGCTGGAGCACCATAGGAACACCATGGCTCTTCTTGCCTTGAGCCACCTGCACAGCGTGAGCATCCACACAGCAATTTGGCAGTGCCTGGATGCAGCCTGCCCGGGTTCCCCATTACATCCAGGGCTGCCCCACGTGTGTGAGCCTGGGAAGGCATCAGTGATATAAGCAATGCTCTGCCTCCTTTGGGAGAGACTGTTCCGTGGTACTTGATCTCATGATGGAGACCAAGCCAGGACTGAGTGGAAGGAGCACTTTGTAAGCCAAGAGAAAAGAAAAAGGGCATCCCTGGGCAAAAACACTTGCATGAGAGCTGGAAGCTCAAACTTTCCCCACTAAAAGAAGCACTTTGAGCACAGCCCTGGTCAGCAGCAGAGCCCATTGTGATCCTACAGGAGCACTCATCCCCCCATGAGACCAGAAGGGACAGACAGAACAGCAGAGGAGACACAGGGAGCTCTGTGCAGTGGGATTCCCAGAGCACTTCTCCTAAAGAACTGCAGTGGAAGGGGAGCTCCCTGCTCGGGATGGGTTCCTGCCCCCAAATGCAGCATGCAACACTCACCATCCTCGCAGAGGTTCAGCTTGGAGAGGTTCCTGCCCTCGAAGGGCTCCTCGAAGATGGATCCATTCTCCCTCTCACTGAAGGTGTGCAGGTACATGGCCTTGTTCTCCATCCTCCCGCTGCCTGTGGGGCACGAGGGGAAGAGTGGGGAGGGCTGGAGCCGGGAGCATCGCATACCGCTGTTCTCACCCGGCAGCATCCCCAAGGGGAACCAAACCAAACCGGGAGGGATGCTCGGGATGGAGGCACCGGAGCCTGCGGGCACACATCGATCCCCACACATTCCCCCGGGCTGTCCATCTTTCTGCTTCCCCCCGCCCTCCTTCCATTCCCGGGAAGTTCCCCACTCACCCACGCGGGACGGGATTCCCGTGGCTCTCAACACCCCCAGCGCAGTGCGATGGCCGGGATAGGAAAAGACAGCGAGGGCCCGGCGACCTCTCCCCGCCACCCACCCGAACCCCCCCAAACCTCCCAGCCGCCTCCCATGGGCTCCCGGCCGGCAGCGGCTGCGGCGGAGCGAAGAGAGAGCTGAGCTGAACTGAGCCGGGCCGGGCGTGTTTTGTAGGATAGGGGCGTGAGGAAGGGGGGGACGGGGGGGGGGAAGCCGGGTCGGAGCCGTCCCCGCCCCGGGGCGGGCAGAGGAGGGGAGGGGGGCAACAGGAGGGAGAGGCCATGGGGCGAGGGCATCGCTGTAAGGCACTGCTCTGTGCTGTGGCACTGCTCTGTGCTATGGCACTGCTCTGTGCCACGGCACTGTTGGTCCTTCCGGCACTGCTGCACACCGTGCTATGACACCACGCACAATCTGGCACCAAGCTGTATCTTTTATTGTATTACATGTTTTATTAGATCTCAGGCAAAGAACTTCCAGCAGAGTTGCCCTTTGGTGGGCATCTCCGTGCACCACACAGCCCATTTTGCAGCGGTGCCTCAGATACACATCAGTCTGCCTCTGCTGGCTTCTACCTGAGAACTGAAAGGCAATGGGAGAAGGCATTCACCTCTGTAAAAAAAAATAAGTACAAAAAAAAAAACGACACCTGACCTACAATAAATGTTTCATACAAATGCAATCAATCACATACAGGTAATCGGTGGTTCTATTCCTTGACACGCCCACATGTGGTGGCACCTCCAGCAAGCACCAAGGCCACCAAGGGGGAAAGCCCAAGGAGGGCTGGGATTTGCCATGGACCCAAAGGAAAGCCACACCTTCCTGGATCCTTAAGAGCCTGCTCCATTGAACCCTTACCTCCTTTTAAATCCCCCCTTGCAAGCTGGCCACCATAGAAAAGCAATGAACAGATTAAAAAGCAATAAACATAAAAAAAGCTAAAAGAAAATTGGGAAGAGAGCTTCTTCTCGCAGGACCTTTCTGGTCATTCCAGTTGTCTCAGCGTTCTCAGCAAATTCTGGATTTCTTGGCATTCCCCCTGAAAATCTGAAAGGAAAAAAAAGTAAATCTAGACGTTTTCCTTAGAGGAATGCTAACATGTGATGTACAGCTGAATGGAGAGGTGCGAGGCCCCAGGGATGTGCACACCCCACATCCGTCGCAGCACCTGCAGCCCCATCAGAGCCCGGCCCATACCCGGCAGTGCGCCCATCAGCTGGTCGTTCTGGCAGAACGCGACGCCCAGCATGCTGAGGAAGTCCTTGCTGAGCTTGGCGGTGATCTGCTCCTGCAACCAGAGAGCATGAGAGTGTCATTCTGCTGGGATGGCCAACAGGGGAATGTGAGAGATGGTACTGCTACGCTTGCTGGGGAAGCATGGTAAGGTGGAAGAGAGCAGAGGCAGAAATCAGGAAACGAATGGAACAAAGTAAGAACTCACAGGAAACGAGGGGATCGAGTCATAGCATCATAGAATCATTGTGGTTGGAGAAGACCTCCATGATGACCAAGTCCAACCATCAACCCATCATCACGCCCCCTATCCCATTGCTCGTCCATCCCAATTTCTGCTCACACAGCCTGGACTTCCAACAGCAATTTTTGCAGCGTGACTCACCGTCAGATCCTGGAACTGACTCATCATCTTCTCCTTTGCTTTTTCAAACATCGCCTTCCGCACCTCCAGCTCAATGTTCTGCACCAGCGTGGCTTTGATTCGCGCACAGGTATCCTTCCCACGTATATTAGCAGCCTCTGTTATGCAATGGTGGGAAACATCACAGTCGTGGAATCATCAAATCATGCAGGTTGGAAAAGATCTCTCAGATCCCCAAGTCTGACCCCAGCCCATCCCACCATGCCCACTGTGTCCCTCAGTGCCACATCGCTGCAGTTCTGGAACACCTCCAGGTTTGGTGACCCCCCACCACCTCCCTGGGCAGCTGTGCCACTGCAGCACTGCTCTTTTGGAGAAGAACTTTCTCCTGATACATAGAAGGCCTTTAGAGAGGAGCTGGAGTGGTATTCAGATGTAAAGCATGTGTTAAAGCCCATGAACCCTCTGTTGGTAGACTTCTACCTCTTGATCTCTTACTTCCCAGTGCTACATGTGCTATCCTAAAATATTCCTATACCCAACAGCAAAACTTCCTTCCAAAGCCCTTCAGGCCATACCCATTGTGGGATGGGACAAAGATACCAAAAATACAAGGAATTGCTGCAATAGAGTTTGGCACTCAGATGCTTTCTTCCCTGCTAGGATGACTGTGACCAGCTGAGTGCACCACACGTCGGCACAGATTCACACATCCTCCTTCAGAGAATTCAGGCTCTGCACTGAGAAGTCTCATCCGAGCTGGGAGAATGTGTCCTTGGCCATACAGCGAGCTCACAGCCTCAGACACTGAGTTAGTTAGGTGGAGAACCAGTCCTACCTTCATAACACGGCGACAGGATGGTTTGGATGGTCAACTCAAGAGATTCATAGATAGCCTTCTTTTTCAAAAGAATTTCTCTGTCTATAGCTCTCATGATGATGTCAGTCTGCAGGAATTAATGCAGAGCATTTACAGCATCTCCAAACCCTCAGTGGCCAGCAGCAGGAGCAAATAGTGAAACTGTCTTCAGGCTGTTCATTCAATAGCATGGCCTCCAACACATGCATCACACCCTGAATTTGCACCCCAAGATGGACTCTCCCCCCAGGAGCACCCTGCAGCATGGGGCTTTGTTATCAGTTCTGCAGCTTGGCATCAGATCCATCCTGATCTGCTCACCTGGGATTCCCATTTACTTTCCACTACCTGTAGGCAAGGCATCTGCCAAACCATAGTGGGTTTCTGAGGATGAAACTGGATCAGCATGAAAAACAATTCTACTACCCCTGAAGCTGGTTGTTAGAGGGTGCTCCAGACTTCCATCCAAAGCCGCTTACACACTGCAGCTCTGATTTTGCCCTACTTTGCATCCCCTGAGTCCCTGCCAAGGGGCTGCTGCCCACTCTCAGGTCTGTGCCAGCGACACAAGCTGGCATTAAGCTTCCCTCATCTTAAACTCACCTCTTGCTCGAGAAAGTTGAGCTTGGACCTGTTCATGTTTGTAACCTTCCCAAAGTCCATAAATTTGTCTTTTACCTCCTTGCTGAACTCATTGATTGAGGTCTGCAGGCTCTTCCTTGTGAGTGCCTGTTTTCTGTGTGTGTAAGACCACAATGACTGTTAGACCCCAGTAGGCTTTTCCCACCTTGCTGTCCCTCCTGGGCTCTGTTTGGCCAGGCACAGGAGGGTTCATGGTACAGGGCAGCTGGGGAGTCCCAAGGCAAAATATACAGAGGAGCAAGTTGCTGTGGCACTGACATGGTCAGTGGGCATGGTGGGAATGGGTTGGGGTTGGTGATGGTGGTCTTGGAACCTGAAGTCATAGAACTTGAATGGCTCTATAACTTTATTTATGGACACGGTTAGTGGGCATGGTGAGATTGGGTTGGAGGTTGAACTTGATGATTGTAGAGGTCTTTCCCATGACAAGTCCATCAAATATTTTGTGTAAGTAGGTGAATTATGGTGGGGCATCTTTAGTTAGTCTAGTGACTAGACAACATAATGCTATCTCGGGTTTCTTGGGGAGGAAGAAATATAGACCCTTATGCTTCCCAAACCAGGTTGTCTGCAGATGGCTTTCCAGGAAAACTCTTTTCTTTGAGTTTCCAAGATCACTCCCTGCTCACCCAGCATTCTCACCTGAATATGTTTGCAAACATTGCCCCAATTTCTGCATAGATGGGCTCAGCCAGGCAGTTGTTGATGTCTATGCGATTGAACACACGGGACACATACGCTCCCTTCCTCACACACACAGCTTTCAGGGTCCTGTGGAAGCCAGAGGACGTTTTGCCTTGCTGCAGAAGGAGAAAAACGGCTGGCATGAATAGAATCCCCAGCAGCAGTACTGCCCCAATGGCCAAGCTCTTCTCGTGCAACTGCAGAGCTTCATAAACTAGAACAAATAAGGCCTCATGAAGCTACTTCTTCCTTCACTAGCTGGAGGAGAAACCCACGCTCAGATGCTGGGCCTCCCATGCCTCTCCGTGTCCCAGCAGGACAGCCAAGCCATCCCAGCCATCTCTGGGCTCCACACCATCCCCATCCAGTGCACGTCCAAGACCTGGCCAGTCCTGTTGGCATGTAGCCATGGAGTAACTTGGGCAGGCAACTGGCTATTGTGTTTAGGCATGGCATCTCCTTAACATGTCCGTATTTCTTTCCCTGGACTCAAACTCTCATTGCTAAGCTAAAGTAACACTGAATAGCAGCAAGAACATATCTCTTAACCCACAAACTTCAAAACATTTGCCAGTGATCAGTGAGCAAGAGAAAGTCAGCTGATAATAGAGTCACTGAATCGTAGAACTATAGAACCACAGAACAGTAGAACCAAAGAACTACACACACAGAATCACACACACAGAATGGCCCAGGCTGGAATGGACCCCAAGGATCATGAATCTCCAACCTCCCTGCCACATGCAGGGCCACCAGCCTCCACATTTAATATCAGACCAGGCTGCCCCATCCAACCTGGCCTTGAACACCTCCAGGACTGGGCATCCACAGCCTCTCAGTGCAGCCTGTTCCAGCACCTCACCACTCTCATAGTGTGGTGACATCCAAACTAAATCTTACTTCTTTCAACTTAAAACCATTTCCCCTCGCCCTCAACAACAGAACCGAAGAATCATAAAATCAAAGACTCATAGAACCAAAGAATCATAGAATGGCTTGAGTAGGGAGGCACATTAAAGACCATTCAGTTCCAACCCCTGCCACGGGCAGGAGCAACTCCCACCTGATCAGGGTGCCAAAGCCCCATCCAACCTGCCTTTGAACACCTTCAGGGATGGAGCATCAGCACTTTCTCTGGGCAACCGGTTACTGGATGTGATGGCAATTGCAGCACAGAAAATGTAATAATCCTATTCAGCCTCAGAGAAACCTATGCCACTCACCATGAAGACCTTCTCAATGTTTCTCTTATACTTGGTTCGGGCAGACCTCACCCCACTGATGAGAGGCGCATCCATGTGCCCAAAAGTGACCTCAGTCGAATTCTTCAGAGACTGGATCTTCTCTGACATGAACATGCTGAGCTCTTCCTTATTCACAGATGGATTCTGCAAGAGCAAAGTGCCACAGCTGTTGACTGCAAAGTCAACAGGCTCTAACATTGCCCTTCCTGGCAACTCCTGGGTAGCTTGAATGTCAGCTCTGAGAGCAGAGGGGAAGCTAGAACCTGTCCTCTTATTGGCCCCATGTGAAAATGTTGAGAAGATGAGAAAGATGAGAGGGACAACTACCAATGGGGCTGCAGGGCTGGCAAAGCTCTCTCAATCTCTGCAACTTTCTTGCTTTTTCACCCTCTCCGAAGGGAGCAAAGCGGATAACCAGAAAATGGCTTTGCGGGCAGGCATAGGCCATGGTGCATCCTCACATCTGGGTGTACCAGGCAAAAGGCTTTCAATGTTTGAGGGATGCTCCTCATCACCTGGCACTGCTGAATTTGCCCACGCATGCAGCAAACCTCTACTTAGGGCAGCAGGAATAGTTCTACATTTGTTTGCCAACGTTAGTGCTGCTGCCTCCAGCTGTGACCAGACATACCGGGCTGAGGTGTGTGGAATGATAAACATCCACCAGAGAGAAGACAACAAGGATTTCTTTTATGTAATCTTGTAACTGACTTCGTTTTGTGTCCAGGAAGAGCCTCCTGATATGGGCTCTCAGCCCGACGATTTCTGGAAGATAATAGAATTGCAACTTATATCCCATTGCTATCAGATATCAGTATAAAGGCAGCAGGATTGCAGCAGACCCCCAGCCCACCCAATACCTGTATCCTCCTTCCTGAGGACTGTGGGGTTCCAAAACTCCTGGGCACTGACGGGGAAAACCAGCTCCTGCTTTTGCAGGACCTCTGCATCACTGGGTAGATTCCTCTGAAACATGCAAGCGTGCAGCAACAATGTGCAACATGAATCATAGAATCATTCAGGTTGAAAAAGACCTCTCCAATCTCAACCCACCCCCCACCATGCCCACTGCCCACATCCTTTAGTGCTACATCCCTATTTTTCTCAAACATCTCCAGGGATGTTGACCCCACCACCTCCCTGGGCAGCTGTGCCACTGCATCACTGCTCTTTCTCAGTAGCACTGCCTGGGATTGTCCTGACCAAAGTGCAGGACCAGGCACTTGGTCTTGTTAAACTTCATCCCATTGGCCTCAGCCCATTGATCCAGCCTGTCCACGTCACTCTGCGGGGCCTTCCCACTCTCAGGCAGGTTGACACTTCCTCCCATTGTGGTGTCATCTGCAAACTTACTCAGGGTGAACCCAATCCTGTCCCAGGCAAACATCTTTGTAAGGGGGCTAACTCATTTCTTGGGAAAAGACACATGCATAAACATCAGCACTGTAACTGACGCTTTTGTTACCAAAGTAAAGACCAAATGATACTTCACAGCCAGCAAACTCTATAGAATGACTCTACCTTCATCCTCTCCCTTAGTGTTCTGGTCTTTCTTGCTTTCAGGTCTTGTTTCATCCCCAAAATGGCATCACGCTTGCTTACATCCCTCTAGATGGCAAATAGTAGTAAGTGTTACAAGGAGAACATCCTCTCTGCACCAAGGCAAAGCTGCAAGCAAGCCTGGTGCAGCCCCCAGTGCAGAGCCTCCCAGCAAGGGGCCAGTGCTCCCCCCATTACATCCATGGAAGACAGCAGCCATCTTCCAAAGAGAGACTATGCACTTTTGCTCTATGGAAATACTCAGTTAGAAAAGGGGTGTGGGTTTCCACCTCTGAAAGCAGCCAGCAGATACTCACTGAAACCTCTGGGTGGCTCCTGGGAAATGAAAAGAAGAAAGAAAAGGCTTTTAGCAGATACAGTGAAGTCGAACCCTATAGCACGTGCTGGTGTCAGCTGGCAGCAAGGTGCCAGCCCACAGCACTGCCACTGCATCAAAGGAGGAGGGTGGTCAGAAAGACCACGGTAAAAGCACAGGGGATGAATAGTGATGGGGTCCTGCTGTAAATCCCGGGCACAGATCTGGGTGCCAGGGCTTTTGAATGTGTAATAATTATAAAAGGAGAGCTATTGGTAGGGAATGCAGCTGGACAGGCAGCACACAGTGGGGATGAGGCAGCCTGTCCTTCTGCAAACCAGAACCAGCCACTGCCTACCTCAAGTACTCGTCCACATTAATCTTATCCATCTTGGTGATCACAAAGGTGATATCGCTGCACTTGCCGACCTGGCAAGCTTTAATTGCCTCTTGCACCATGATTTCATGTGCTTTAGCTCCAAAAACACGTTCAACATCAGCAACGATCCATATGGATGTGCACTGCAAGATGCTCTTGGGGGAACAAGGGGAGAAGAATCAGGCAGGATGCATGAGCACTGAGGGCACCTCCCTTATGTTAGAACCCCAGTGCTCCCCACCCCACTGCATTGCCCCCAGTGCCACTCACCTCTTTCCACATCTCATCTCTCTTCTTGTTGGCATCACCTGTCCCTGGGATGTCCACAAAGATGACACCTTCAGGCACCAGGTCAGATGGGGGGAGTGTCACTTGCACCTGTTTGATGAGGGGCCAGAGCCGCATCTGCTCGCTGCACTGGGGGTTGCCCACCAACTCGACCCCCTCAAGGCCATCCTGGTTACGGATGTATGGATCCAGCTCATTGGCGAGGTCTTCTGCCTGGGACAACATGAGCAGTTCAATGTTTGCCCCCCATTAATGATCTCAAGTTGTGCCAGGGGAGGTTTAGGTTGGATCTTATGGAGAATTTCTTCATGGAGATGGTGGTGAGTCACTGCAAGGGGCTGCCCAGGGCAGTGCTGGGGTTCCCATCCTTAGAGGTATCTAAGAGATGTGTGGATGTGGCACTAAGAGACATGGTTTGGTGGTTGTTGGGGTGATGGTTGGACTTGGTGAACTTAAAGCACTCTTCCAACCTAATGATTCACAGATTCTTTATAGAGATAAACCTTCCAAGCAGCCTGAAAAGTGCAAGCCACCAAAACAGCATGATAAGGGAAACAAAGACATGGGAATTGCTGTGTGCTGTGCTCACCTCTGTCTTTCTCAGAGTGATAACTCTTGAAGGAGGAATAGTGATCACAGGCTTGGATCTCATGAGGTCTTCATAAGACTTTTCATCTGCTCCTTCCCCATAGATAGCTGTCAGCACTTTGATGGCATGCTCCAGATCGCCATCAATCTCACTGTTCTCATGTCTGTTTTCCAGGAGCGTGACCAGGTTCCTCACCTCCTCCTTCCACTCCTGAGTGAGGAGCACATTATGCAGCACCATGGTTCCAATTTGTTGGGGCAGGAACAGCTTCAGTTGTGGGGAGCAATGGGGAGCAGCAGTGCAGGGGCTGCAAGGCTCCCTCTTGTCTGCAAGCATGGCCAGAGACCCATGGCCAGAAATCTCCATGGAAGTTGCAAGGGAATGGAGCTGGGCTCTGCTCTGCAGTGCCCAGGGCAGCCCAGGGGCACTGGGCACAGTCTGGAGCCCCATCAGCAGCACCGCAGTGCCGAGGAGATGCTGGAGCTCTGGCATAGGGAGCAGAGAGCTGTGGGAGCTCCTCCTGGGGGTATGTCCCCAACCCCATTGAGCTGGGCACCCTTCCATGGCAGGGCCCAGAATACACCCTTACCTCATCCGAGAGGAGAAAAATCTTGGCTTCATAATGCTTGCTCCTGCAGACACTGACATGGACCTGGCAGGACGTACACGTGCGGGTCTCTGACACCGGGAGGAAGAAGCGTTTCCCCAGGATGGTGTTGAGCAGAGTGCTCTTCCCCGCCCCGCTGCTCCCAAAGAGCCCAATGTAGAGGGGTTCCAAGGCAGGCCTGGAGTCGAGAGTGGTGAGGCGGTCCCTGGGGAAGGGGTGCACAAGAAATTCTGACCACTGCAGCACATGCAAATATCGAGGGAGTTTTCTCCTTGCAAGATGCGATATCTCCAACAAAAGGACTTATTACTAAGGCACAACCCATGATCTCCAACTTCCTTCATTTCCCTGCCCCAAACCCTGGAGACCCCATGCCAAAACGAGAGCAGATCCAGGGGCTCCAGCGATCCCTCCCTGACACCTCCAGGGGGTGCCCACAAGGACCCTTCAACCTCCCCACGGCACAAAGCCACCAGGGCACAACCTGCTTTGCCTTTGGGAATGCACCCTCCAGAGTGATCCCAGCATTGATTCCCACTTCCAATTTTCTCCCCAGTAACTGGTGTCTGTCAAAGCCTCAGAGCAGAGCTGAGCCTGGAGCCAGGCCCAGAGCATTGCCAAAGGAAAGCAAGTTTGGTGGAGTCTCTTTGGCCACAGACTCACCGGAGATAGGCCAGGTGCTCAGGCATGTCTTTCAGCAGAAAGAGATGGGTCATCTTCTGACAGGAGGTGCTCAGAATTTTTCTGGCCTTGCTCTCAATATTCTCATCTGGAAGGGAGAGGTGGTTATGTGGTCATTCCAGTGTGTAGGAACAGGGCTGCAGCCCCTCTCTGAATCTTGGGCCAGCCCTGGTGCCGTGCACATGGCTCTCAGCACTCACAGTTCCTGAGAGTCTTCTGTTCCTCCTGCTGGAAAGACAGCTGCAAGCGTGGTTGCTTCCGAGGAATCACAGCTGCACTGTCCCCATCTGCACTGAAGGGAGCTGAAAGGACAGAGATGTGAATCTGTGCTTCCAATACCCCAGGAACAGCCCAAGTGGGGACACGACAGCAAACCTCACGTCAGCCCCCAGATCCCCTTGGTCAGGCAGATGGCTGCTGGATGCGATTTGTGTTGGACACCAACAGAAAGAGCAGAAGGAGCAGAGCAGGGCTGGTGTAATAGAATGGCTAGCATTAGGTCACAAGTCTCCAAGAGAATGGGATTACATAGAACTGTAGAATCCCAGAGTGGTTTGGGTTGGAAGGGACCCTAGAGCCCACACAGCCTCAACGCCTGCCACAGGAACACCTTTCATAGACCAAAGCCCCATCCATGGCCTTGGGTGCCTCTGGGGATGGGGTACCCACAGCTTCTCCTGTTTCCTGGTTGCCCACAGCGGGATATCTATGGCAGGCAGGTAGATGGCTTTGCACTTCACACTGCAAAGAAAAGCTACAAAACTGGCCCTAAACATGTAGAAATCAAGAGGGGGGTGTAAACCATTTGCAATATTTCTGCAGAAATGGTATCAGGAATCTCAAGGACACCTCTTCACCTCCTGCCCGCTGCCATGTGACTCATCGCCGTGTGCATTGTTTTCGCTGGCTCCTCCTTTTCATTTTCTACCTTTCTTTTCCTGGTGTACAGTTTCAGGTTTTGCAGGAAACAGTGCCAAAAAGCTAGCTCCCTGAAATGAGTGTTTGGGTGAAGGCAGACGCGAACTTTGGGCAGAGCCTTTCCCTACTCCCTTCTGCTGATAGAATCACAGAGTAATTCAGGTTGGAAAAGACCTCTGACATCCCCAAGCCCAACCCCAGCCCACCCCACCATGCCAACTGGCCACATCCATCAGTGCCCCATCTCCACGTTCTATGAACACCTATGGGGTTGGTGACGCCACCACCTCCCTGGGCAGCTGTGCCACTGCATTACTGCTGTTTATCAGAAGAAATGTTCCCTCATATCCAACCTGAACCTCCCCTTTGTCCCTGCGTGAGGTGAAGAGGCCAATTCCCCTGTCAGGAAACGCAAATTAAAGCTGTGGCTTCCTCACTCCTGCCACCTATCTGTAGCAACCTGCAAGGAAGTGAAGGCAGAAGGTTTGGGAACAGGGATACGCACTCACCATTAGGATCTGGGGACCCCTCCATAGTCTTTCCACCACCAGGATGTGCTAAGTTACAACCAGCTCTGTGCTCCCACAGCCACCTGGGGGAGGAAAAAAGAGATAAGTATGAATCACGCAGCCCGTGCCTCTGGTGTCACACCCTCGTGTGTGCCACACCGCCCCAGGTGTCCTGCTCACACCTGGACACAGCTGCACCACTGATCGATTCACTGGTTCAGAGGTTGCTCTGGGTATCGAAGAAAGAACTCCATGCACTTGTTTTTATGATGCTTTGGGTTAATCATCAACCCACACACATCAGAGAAGGCATGGCTGATGCTTCAACTGCGGTGCCTTTGCCAGCTGTCCTTGCAGGGCTGTCTATCACAAGGAGCATCTCCCTTTTACTTGGGCAGGCAGCACCAGCCCACTGCCCCAGCTCCACCCCCAAATGTTTGCTTCCATGGTTGTTGCAGCTGAGCACTCCTCGATGGGCTGCTCAGATTTGTGCTCTGAGAGCACCCGCGGATGGAAACAGTCCCTCCTGCTATGGGCAGCTTCTCTCACCTGTGCTCCGCAAAGACTTCCAACCTCCAGGTGTGTACAGACAGGAGAGAGGTGGCCAAAGGCTTGTCTACGAAGTCATCCACAAGCAACCAGGAAATTGAATTTTGCAACCTTGCCTTCACCTTCCTCTTGCTTGTCTCTCAAGAATAGAGAAAGAAACGCTTACACACAAAGCCCTGCCCGTGCCATGCACCGCCCCTTTGGGCTGAGCCAGTTTCCCTTGTGCCCTGGTCTCAGTGGCTGTACCTGCTCACAGCAGTGACAACATTCTTGCACATTGGAGCAAGTTCTGCGCTGTGCAAATGCTGATGCAAGCACCTGCACTGTTCCTGGAGGTGTTCCAGAACCGTGGGGATGTGGAACTGAGTGATGTGGTCAGTGGGCATGGTGGGGTGGGCTGGGGTTGGACTGGGTGACCTGGAAGGTCTTTTCCAACCTGAATAATTCAACGATTCCAATTCTATGATTCTCACAGGGAAGGTTTCTTCTGTTTCTGGTTGGAGTTTGGAGCTGCTGAGACACCTCTATCCTCCCCCTGAGCCCAGCACATCTTTAGTACCTGTGCCCCATGCAAACCCATCACCTCTGCTTTGCACTGGATCTTTCTGCAGAGATAAGCACTTCTCCAGCAGCTGTATGGGGCTGGTTTTACCCAAGCCTGGCTTTCACAGGAGCACACTACGTGTACACAGATTTGTTTACAACACCTTTATTTTATTAGAAAAATCTGAAGCATGAAGAGCAATATAAGCCTGGCTAGTAAAATCAGGATACGTTTGGCATGTAGGCATGCAGGGAAGGGGCACTAAGAATTGCCCAGGACTCTTACTTAGTCAGTAATATAAAATGCATACAAAATATCTCAGAAATGCTTTGTAAGAGGAAACAAAAAACATTGGAGATAGTTTCCTATAAAGTCACAGGATAAAGAAAGCAAGCCACAACCACGAGTAATAAGACCACACCATCAGGGGCAATTCCTGCAGCTCTCTAAGACGTTTTGGCTGATTGCAGGGTCTTGTGAATGAAGCTGATGCTCAAGAATTCATTCTGCAAGTCTGCAAAACAGAGGAGCCTGTTAGAGTCAGCTGGACATCTGCCTCTGGAGAATAGGAGAGATTCCTCCATGCAAGTGCTCAAGAAGTTGGCGTACCTAGCTGGGATTTATTTGACCCCATCACTAAACCTGTGCCCATACAGATGTGTATGGATTTGGGGATTGTAGAATGGAGAGCTCTGGGACAAGCTGGGGAGTCCTGAGGCTCTGGCTGGGATGTGGGCACAATGCTTGCTTATGGCACGTCCCTCTGATGCCCATGGGAACCAAGGAAAGCACTTCATGGTGAGACTGCAGCTCTGAATGTCTGCATCACGCTGTCACCTTGTCACGCCCTCAGGAAGGGGATGTGGGACCAGCACAGAGAGCCCCCAACCCATCCATGGGGCTGTACCTGGCAGCTTGCCATCCAGTTGGTCCCAGGGGCAGAAGGCGAGGCTGAGCATGTTGGAGAAGTCCTCCTCCAGCTTCTTGGTGATCTGATCCTGCAGCCATCACATGACCAAGCACATCAGTAGGGGAGAGAAGTGGAGCTCCTCATCCCCCCAGTCTCAGTCAGTGCACCTGGTCACCTCCCAGCAGGGGAAGCACACGGGCAGCCACCAACCCATCTTTTCTTGGTCTGATCCCTCATGTTGGTGTACGAGAAGGAGAGGGCGGTTTGCAGCACAAGCCAACAGTTCAGAACAGAGCGTGGCTGTTCTGAGAAGGCAAATATTTCTAGAGCAGAGCCTCTTTGGGTAAAATAAAAATGCATTGTCCTGAGCACACTGAATGCAGAATGGTGAGGGGCAGTTCAACAAGGGCAAGTGTAGGGTCCTACACATGGGGAGGAACAACTGAACACATCAGTACAGATTAGGTGCTGAGCTGCTGCAAAGGAGCTCTGCAGAGAAGGACCTGGATGTCCTGGTGAACAACAGGTTGACCAACAATTAACCAACAGCTGATCAATGGTTGATCACTGGTTGACTGACAGTAGACCAATGGTTGACTGATGGTTGACCACGAGCCAGCAGTGCGTCTTTATAGCCAAGAAGGCCAATACAACCCTGGGATGCATTGCACGGAGTGTGGCCAGCAGGGCAAGGCAGGTGATCCTCCTCTCTGTGCTCTGCCCTGGGGAGGGCACATCTGGAGCACTGAGTCCAGTACTGGGCTCCCCGGTTCAAGGGGGACAGAGAACTGCTGGAAGAGCCCAGAGGAGGGCTGCAGAAATGGTGAGGGCCTGGAGCATCTCCTGATGGGGAGAGGCTGAGAGCCCTGGGGCTGTTCAGCCTGGGGAAGAGAAGGGAAGAGGGGATCTGATCAGTGTAATCAGTATCTGAAAGGTGGGGGTCAGGAGGATGCGGTCTTCTTGCTGGTGCTCAGCAACAGGACAAGGAGAAATGGGCACAAACTTAAACTCAGGGAGTTCCACACAAACATGAGGAATAACTTCTTTACAGTGACAGTAGCAGAGCAGTGGCACAGGCTGCCCAGAGAGGTGGTGGAGTCTCCTTTTCTGGAGATATTCAAACCCACCTGGACGCTTTCCCCTGTAACCTACTATAGGGAACCTGCTTTGGCAGGGGTTTTGGTTGGGGGATCTCCAGAGGTCCCTTCCAACCCCTACAGTTCTGTGATTCTGTGAGTGCAGCCAAAGAGTGCAGCATGTGAGCAAAATCATCACCAAGAACCACAAGTGAGCCAATGTTTCACAAGAAAACGCATTCCTGTTATCACACATGTACACAAGCTCCTTTTGGGGACATTGTCCTCTACTTGCACAGCTCTGCCCACAACTGTGAAGAGGTCCCCAAGGAACACGAAGGCACCTAACTTACCTTCATGTCCTGCAGGTGCTCTCTCATGCTGTTCTCAGCTCTCTCAAACATCCCGCTTTCCACCGCTCTCATGATACCATTGCTAAGGATAGTTTGCATCCTCTGGTAGGCTTGTTGTCCTCTCACTGCAGCAGCCTCTGTGGCAAAGGGGTCATTGTCACATTGGGGTCCAGCCCAAGAGGAGAGGGGGCAGTGCTTTGATTTAGGAAAGGGTCACAAGGTCATAGATGTGGTTTTCTACAGCAGGAGACCCATCTGCCTCTGCTCATGCCAGGGACCTGCATTCAACCAGCTGGATTTTAACTTTTTTGTTTCCTAAGTATGCCATCTACTGACAGGAAAGGAAGAAAGAAACAGATTAAGGAGCTTATTAGTTTTGCTTCTTCCTTCAGAGACACGAATAGGAATGAATCAGAGCTAGAAGATGTCTGTAGATTACAAAAATTAACAAATTGGTGTAAATCGGGCAGGTAAATTTCCATATTTGAGTATGGGCTACTTTGGACTTCTGAAATCTCTGTGAGTCAACGACCACCTAACAGACAATCCTTTTCCCTGTGGATTTCTTCCCAGCCTTTCTATAGGTAAGTTATAAGCCTGCACCCTTCTGCTCAGCCCTTAGTGGGGTCATCCTGTTAAAATGGAAAGAACCTTCAGGACAAAGGTGATGGTCATACCTTCATAGCAGAGCAGCAGGTCATTCTGAATGGATACTACAAGGGACTGGTAGATCTCTGCTTTTTTCTGAAGGACGAGTTTCTCAGCCTCACTGACGATGAAGTCTGTCTACAAGAATTAGTTCAAGTGCTTGCCCACAAGACAGTCATACAACCATAGAATGATTCAGGCTGGAAAAGACCTCTAAGACCCCCGAGTCCAACCCCAGCCCACCCCACCATGCCCACTGCCCACGTCCCTCAGTGCCAAATCTCCACATTCTTTGAACACCTCCAGGGACGGTGACCCCACCACCTCCCCTGGGCAGCTGTGCCACTGCAGCACTGCTCTTTTGCAGAAGACCTAAGCTAACGACTTCATACTAATAACCCCATAACGATGACCTAAACTGGAGTGTGGCATTTAACAGATGACCAGTGGGCATCATTTTTCCACTGCTCTGAATTAACATGAAGATGTCCAACTGGGAAGTTTTATTCCAGGACTCAAGAAAGAGTGGAAGAACTCCTAACCCTGCTGATGATCATGCTTGTTGAAGACTGCTCGTATCTCCCTCTGTGTTCTCTCCAGGAACTTCAAACAGAGCAAGTCATCTCCACAGGTCCTACACAAGCAGTGCTTTACCCCTTTCCATCTCCTCTTGCTCCCCTTGCAAGGCAAGTGTACCTCCTGCTTGAGGAACGCCAGCTTGTGTTCATTGTCAGCCATCAGTTTGATCTGGGCTTCCTGTAGTTTCTGCTGCACGGCCTCTTTGAAAGCATCAAGGCAGGTTTTCAGTGTGGAGCAGGTGCCCATCTGGATCCTGTCGGGGTAGGAAATTCATCAAAGAGGACAATGGCAATCGCTTTGTACTCCGTGGCCTCCCCACTCTCAGGATTCTATGATTCCATTCTAAGAAGCACCAGCACAGATTGCCCAAAGAGGTGATGGGTGTCCCAGCAGACAGCCAAAGTCAGGCTGGATGCGGCTCTGAGCACCTGATGGAGCTGTGGGTGTCCCTGTTCTGTGCAAGGGAGTCGGATCAGATGGCCTGTAAGGGTCCCTTCCAACTCAAATGATTCTAGGATTCTATGGAAACTGCGGTTGAACACAGGCAGGCTCTCACCTGAACACCTTCCCAAAATTCATGTCGATCTTTTCGTAGATGGGCTGTGCCAAGGAGCTGTTGATGTCTATCCGGTAGAAGGTGCGGGAGGCATAGACCCCCTTCTTCAGGCACACAGCCCTCAAGGTCTGGTGGTAGCCTTGGTACCCGTGGTTGCGCTGCAGAAAGAAGCGTGATGAGGCACAGCCTGGCCATGGTTGGAAGAGACCCCAAAGGATCGCTGAGTCCAACTCTTGGCTCCACATAGGACCATCCGGAGAGCATACATCTGAGAGTGGTATCCCAGTGCTCCCTGAGCTCTGAGCCTTGCCCTCTGCCCTGGGGAGCTGCTCCACATCCATTGCCCTCTGGGGCACAGCCTTTTCCTAACCCCCACCTGACCCTCCCCTGACACAGCTCCGTGCTATTTCCTCAAGCCCTGCCACTGTCAACAGAGAGCAGAGAAACCGATTTATACTCACACTGAGGATACTTCGGATAGCTGTCTTATAGGACCTCTTTGCTTCTTCTACACCTTCCTTGAGTGGCTGCTCGATGGGCAGAAAGCACTCCTTAATATCCTTCTCCAGATCAGCGATCTTCTGCACCATGATCTCTCTCAAGTGATTTCTTTTTGCAAGCTGATACTGACATCAGTGGACAACAGAAAGAAAAAATAATTATAATAAGATCACAACAGAGCCATAAATAACCCCACCAGAGCCAAACTACCTCCCCACCTTTCCCTTTAGCTGTTCCCTAAAGCCGCTCTGGGCGAACCTGAGCATGCTTGTTGGCCCGGAGACTCCAGATGAGAGAGAAAATAGTGATGGCCTCCATGGTGTGATCCATTAGCACGTTCCTCTTCTGCTTGACATAAAACCTGCGGACGTACTCCCTCAGCTTTGGGATCTCTGCAAAGCAGGCGGGAGGTTGGGTGAGCATGGATGCCCCATCCCTGCAGGCATTCAAGGCCAGGCTGGATGTGGCTCTGGGCAGCCTGGTCTGCTGGTTGGCGACCCTGCACATTGCAGGGGGGTTGAAACTAGATGAGCATTGCGATCTTTTCCAACCCAGGCCATTCTATGATTCTATGACAGCCCTGCATTGCATCACTGGATGCCACCTGCAGCCAGAAAACCCAACCATCACCTGTTTCCTCCTTGCTGAGCGTCTCCTCCTGCCAGTACTCGCGGGCGCTGACGGTGTACACAAGGTCAGCCTTGTGCACCACCTCCAAGTCATTTGGGAGCTTTTGCTGAAAGACATGAACACCCCGAGCGCATGTCAGCTGGGTTCTTCTTTTTCATGAAGCAAGTTCTGGTTAGGGGACATCTCCACCATTAAATTTCACACAATTCTTTCATAGACAGTGGAGAATTAAACTGGAGATGACCGGGGACCAAATGGACCAAACACAGAGCAAAGAAAGCAAGCAGAGGCTACTAGACAAAGAGCAGACATCATGGAAAATGTCTGTTAATGAAGAACAGTGCCATACAGACATATGCCAACCAGGTTCTCCGAGGAACATTACCTCAAGTTTTTTCTTTATCATTCTACTCTTCTCCTGTTTCACAGCCGCATTCCTTTCCAGGATAGCATCATGTTTATTTATCTGTGTTGGAAGAAAGAATAGGAATTACTACTGGCATTTCCCAGTAATGCTTTAGGGATCTTGAACTTCTAAGGTCAAATGGACCATCCAGAACAGTTTCTCCCTAATGAAGGACTTTCTTAACAAAGAACTGCACAGAGCTCCTGGTTTCTGTATCAAGCCCATCAGTTCTGTTCAAGCCACACTGATTCATATAGGAAATTCTCCAGTTTCCTTAAATGGAATCACTGCTCCTGGAGATGTTCAGGAATGATGGAGATGTGGCACTTGGGGACATGGTCAGTGGGCACAGTGGGGGTGGGTTGGGGTCGGTCTTGGTGCTTTTGGAGGTCTTTTCCAGCCTTCATGATTCTATCATTCTATGACTGGGCATGGTAGTAATGAGCTGATGGTTGGACTTGGTGATCTTACTGTATTTTTTTTGAAACCTTAATGACTTTACGATTCTATGATTCTGTGAAAGGGATGAAGAAATGTAAGGCTGAAAAATACTCACATTTTTTTTCTTTTTTTCCCTGAAAAGACAAAAACAAGGCAGAAATTATGCATTTGAATGATTTTAGCAGTCCCCATATCCTGCAAGGAGAAGGGATACCCAGCATCACCCACCCTACTTGTTTCATTACCATCTATATTCCTCTAGATTCAAGTCATCAGACTTGGTGGCCACCAAGGAGATGTCCCTGCACATCCCACTCTGGAAAGCCTTCATGCCTTCTCTCAGCAGCATCTCATGGATTTTTTCTCCCAGGATCCGCTGGAAGGAGTTGACCACCCAAATGACGGAGCATTTGTTGATGTTCTGCAAGGGGCAGGAGGGCCAGAAATAAAGGATGAGATTACACACGGGAGATGCTGAGCATTTTTTATTCCCATTAACTCACACATGCCACACCAGAATGGTGTGCACCTTCTGTTAAAGGTATCCCTGTTCCCCACAGCCTCATGGAGGCTCCCAGGCCTCTCCATCACTGATCCTTAGAGAACAGAAGTATGCCACGTGCAGAGAAGCAAATATTCCTGCCCTCCTAGTGGGGCAGCTCACACTCACCTCTTTCCACATCTCATCCCTTTTGCTGTTGAAATCACCTGTCCCTGGAATATCCACAAAGACAACACCTTCCGGAATCACTTGTGAATACGGGAGAGTCACTTCCACATTTTTGATCAGGGGCCAGATCTGCATTTTTGTGTCTTCTTCCTTCATTTCTCCTACTGCACTGGTTGGACTCCGGATATACGGGCACATTTTGTCCGAAAGTTCTTCTGCCTGGGCCATAACAAGTGAATAAAGTAGTGACCCCCTTAGCAAAGAACCTCAGAGACACCAGAACCCCACCAGGGTTGGATGAGGTTTGAGTATCCTGGTCTATGAGAGGTGACCGTGCCCACGGGTTGGAACTGGATGGGCTTTAAGTTCCCTTCCAACCCAAATCATTGTGCAACTGTGGGATTCCATGACATACAGGGGCTACTCACTGTTGTTTCCCTGAAGATGATACATCTTGAAGGGGGAATGGAAACGATGGGTTTCATCCTGCACAACTCTTCGTAACTCTTAGTTTCAGCTCCTTTCCCATAGATAGCAGAGATCTTCAAAGCAGCCTCACTTCTTTCACTGTTGTCCTCACTGTCTTCACTGGGGTCCACAAGTGCCACCAGACCCTTCAGCTCATCCTTCCACTCCTGGCAGGACACATTAGATGTGCACAAATTATGGCTTGGATGCCTGCAAGAAATCCCATCACTTCCTCCCTCCTGGCACACCTAAACCAGCAGGAACCAGCGCCAGTGCCCATCACTTCTTTGGGGACACATTGGCCTTTGGGTCACATCCTCCCCTCCCACATTCTTCCATCAGGTTGTGCTTCCCTCTGGAGAAGCCAGCTAAGCCTCTTTCCTCTCTCCTCTAAAGGCAAACATTGAATCACAGAATCATCTGAGTTGGAAGGGACCTTGAAAGGCCATCAGGTCCAACTTCCCACAATGAACAGGGACACACACAGCTCCATCAGGTGCTAAAAGCTCCATCCAACCCAACCCTGAGTGTCTCTAGGGAGACATTCAAGAAACATAGAGCTATAATCCATGCCTCATCTGCGAGCAGGTGAATTTTGGCCTCGTGCTGTTTACTGCGGCTTGTGTTGATCTGCACCACACAGGATGTGCAGGCACTGCTCCCCGACACCGGCAAGAAGAAGTTTTTGTCTATGATGGCATTCAGCAATGTGCTTTTCCCTGCCCCGGTGCTGCCAAAGAGACCAATGTGAATGGGGTCCATCAGAATGTCGGGCTTCAAGCTTGTGAGGCGGTTCCTGAGCACAAAGATAGAAAAAAAAGGAACATTTCATAGGATCATGGAAACACATCAGGGTTGTGGCTGCCCCAGAGAGGCTGTGGATGCCTCGTCCATCCCTGGAGGTGTTCAAGGCTGGATGGAATGGGGCCCTGGGCAGCCTGGTCTGGTATTAGATGTGGAGGTTGGTGGCCCTGCATGTGGCAGGAGGGTTGGAGATTCGTGATCCTTGAGGTCCCTTCCAACCCGGGCCATTCTGTGATTGGGTTGGAAAGGACCTCAAAGCCCCTCAGTCCAACTCCATGCCATGGGCTGTGTTCCCCTCACCAGCACAGGCTGCCCTTGGGCACTTCCAGGGATGGGGCACCCACAGTTCTCTGGACAGCAGTGCCAGAGCCTCCCCACCATAATTAAAATTTAAGTAAGTTCAATAGGCTTGAGGCTTTCAAAGGATGGCAGATTGGACATCAATGGGTTGGGATTCGACTTGGGGATCTTGGAGGTCTTTTCCAATCTGAATGATTCTATTAGGCAAAAGCTCTGGGCAGCCCTTTTCAGACAAGAATCAAAAGATGCCCTTTAAGGCAAAAAATACCCATCAACTCACCTGAGATATAGGATCCCCTCTCTTGCCCCAGGCTGGCTGAATATAGGGAGGAATTGTGACAGCTTCTGGGAGGACTTCTCCAGGATGGTCTTTAGTTCACTTTGCATCCTTTTACCTGCAGGAAGGACACTGAGGTCAGGGCTGCAGAGATGCATGTTCCAAGCCCAGGGTCAGTAGGCACTGTGCCTTTTCCCTACTTACAGTTCTTAAGAGTCTCTCGCTCCCCATCCTCAAGAATTAGATCTCTCCTGCTCTTTTTCTTGGGAGTCTCTTCCAGTGAATCATCATTGCCACCTTGTCAGAGGAAAGGGGATTTCTGGTTAGTGCTTCCGATCTCCAAATCTCACTAGAGGGTTTCTGAACTGAAGATCATTCTTGGCAGCTCTGGGGGAGCATCTCTTTAAAGCTCATGATGCTGAACTACAGAATCCCAGACTGGTTTGTGTTGGAAGGGCTCTTAAAGCCCACCCAGCACCAACCCTGCCATAAGGACGCCTCCCAGGGACCAAAGCCCCACGCATGACCTTGGGCACCTCCAGGGATGGGGCACATACAGCCCTCTAAGCAGCAGTGCCAGGGTCTCACCTCATTGTGAAGAATTTCCTCCTAATGTCTAACCTACACCTTCCCTAAATTTAAAGCCATTGCCATTTGTTCTATCACCACACTCCCTGACAAAGAGCCCCTCCCTATAGTCCACTTTGGGAAGTTCCACCTCAGGGTGGTCAGAGGAGTTGTTGAGAGTGGATCTGAGCCTCTTCTCCAATGGAGAAGCATTTAGGGGCATGGTCAGTGGGCACGGTGGGGATGGGTTGAGGTTAGACTTGGTTGAGGTTAGACTTTCCAACCATAATATTTCTATAATTACAGATTCAATGACATACACGGTGAAGGAAGACACAATGCAGGACCCCCTTAAACTCACCAGATGGTCTGGAACATCCTTCTGCCATTGTAACAGAGTAATGCCAAACCAGGGGTGACCTTGGCTGAGTAGCAGGGTGCTGTCCCTTAGTGGAACCAGGTCTCAGCAGCTCAGAAGGTGGTGGCCCCAGGACAGAGATGGAAGCACTGCAAGAGCCTCCTGTGGGAGAGAAGAACACAATCACTTCCTCCAGAGCCATGATTTGAGGATGCCACCACTGCCTCCTTGGGGGTCACAGCAGGACTTCCACAAGGATTCACACATTCTGGCTTCTTCACAGCACACCATGGCTTAACCTTAAGGTGTCCTTAGGAACGGGGAGATGCGGTGAACGTGAGGGTGGCAGAGGACAGAGACCTGCCAGCAACATCATGGGTGACAACAGACAGCCTTAGGAGAAGGTGTTGAAGGTGGAAGAATTTGCAGAGAAAACACAAAGTAGTATCTGCCTCTTGTGCCACCAAACCAGAGACGCCTGTTGTGGCACACAAAGTGTAAAGGTTGAGCTGATAATTATGTTAATTTGCTTTTTCAAGAATTCAGAGAGGTTTTTTGAGCTGAGTCAGACTGAAGCTTCTACCGGGAAACCAAGCCCAACAAACCGAGGCACGGAAGGATTTGAGATCTCCTTGGGAAGAAACCTTCCCCAGCATTGCAATAAATAGATATAGAAGAAATTAAACAGGTTAAAAGCTGAGAGCACATTATTCAGGCAGCAAAAGAAATCTGTTACAAAAGCAGTTTAAACACATGCAAGGACATACAACCTTTTATCTTCGGATTCGAAGGCTTTCCGGGTATTCCTCTTTTGCAGCAGAAATGAAACCTGGTAAAACTCCTCCCCCTGGAAGGAGGCCAACCCCCACCTGTTTCCTGCTTGCATTCATCATCAGTCCTCTAAACTACAACACAGCTATCTTCAGGTTGAGTTTCCAGCAGACCTGTACATTGAGAGCAGCTCAAGGCATGGGGCTCCAAGGGCTGCACCTCAGATGAGGCTCCAGCAGGCAGGAACTTGGGGAAACTCAGAAACATCACGTGCAGGAACCACCTGGCCTTTGTTTTTTTGCCCAAGATGCCGCGCTGCTTCCAGCCTCTCCCTCTTCCCTGACTCAACCCATTGGGCACCCCAGAGCACTTTCACCCTGCCTTAATCTTTTCCACTGGGGTCCTGGCCACTGCACGTTGGGCTGGGAACAAGCTGAGAAGTTGGACACAAACTGCATGTGTTTCAGTTTAGCCAAATTTTTAACCACCTGAGGTCGAGGGAAGCTGAAGCAAGCAAGATGCAGAGGACAAGGTCCACCCTGTGCCAGCTGATGGCTCCAAAAGCCAAAGTTCAACTGACCTTCAAACCACAGAATATCCTGAGTTGGAAGGGACCTGTAAGGATCACTGAGCCCAATTTCAAACCTTGCAAACATTTTCTACTTGACTCCACAGGGCACTAAATGCATTTTTGATCATCTGCCCATCTATCCTGATCTTAGAGGGGAATCCTCCAGCTTCTTTTTACACGATCATGTCCGCTTTCCCATCTTACGGTAATGGAAGTGAGGCCCAGGCCAGTGCAATTTGGATTGCTCCAGTGGGGACAATTTCTAGCAGAGACTGCAGCGTGGGAATTGCCCTGCTGGATCCTGAGGAACATCTCCCATGGCTTTTGGGAAAGGACGAAGTCCATCTGTCCAAGCATGGCTTCTCTTACACCAACACAGACGCAACCTCTTCCAATATCTGCCTGTGTTCCTCAACAAGGGGCAATGGCTTGAGCCCAAAGACCTGGATGGCACCAGCCTGAGCTGTGCAATGGGCTCTGGTCCCTGTGTCCAGCTCTGACTCAGGGACACCAAGCCCGTTCTCTGGTCCCCAGAGCTGGACACACCATAGCCACCTGAAAGTACACACTGAGGCTGGCTCTGCTAGAAAGCTCTTTATTCAGATGTTGGCTTGGACAGGAGACACTTGGAACTGTGCACATCTCAGGGACCCATTAGGAGCGATGCCAACACACAGCCCCATTCCCAGGGCCAGCCCATGCTGCCTGCCATTGCAACAGCTGGGAACAGAGCTGGGAATACAGCATTTTGGGGTCACCAAGGACTATGAGCTTTGGGGTGCCCTGAGAACCAGGGATGACAGCTGATTTCTCTTCCATCTCCTGCATTGTTCCATTCCTGTGCTGTCAGTAAAACACCTTTTCCAGGTAGGTGTTCAAGAACATCCCTGTAGGGTCCAGCTTATCCCGGATGGAGCAGAATTTGGGGAAGGCCGGATACATCTTCTCAAAATCTTTGCGGGTACAGCTGTGGGCCTACAGGAGAGGAAATGGTGGGGGGCTGCCTGTGGCTAAGGAGCACACTGCTGTGAAGCCCATGCTCAGCCCTCCCCAAGGGAGAAATCTGATGTGGGTGCCCTTCTCTGGCCCTCTCCCACCCAAAAAGCCCCCACCAAGAAGAGCCGTGATGGAGAAAGGGAAAGGACCCCAGGAAGAATGTAGCCACACATACCTTCGCCCAGTGTGGTCTCCCACCATACTTCTTCATGATGCCCTCATAGGTCAGCCAGTAATTGAGCCGGGGCACATTCTTCCCATAGGGCCTGGGGGAGCCAAGCAAGGGGGCATTGATAGGGGAATTTGTACACCCTCCCTGAGAAACCCGCACCAGGGGGAGCAGGGCAAGCCCAGGGGACCATCACGGACTCTTTGACAAGAACCAGGTGGTGGAAACCCTCTAGGAACATCATGGCAATGGCCAAAGCCAGGCCAGATGGGGTTTTGGGCAGCCTGGGCTGGTGGGGGTTGTTCCTAAGGAAGGGGCTGGGAATGAATGGGTTTTAAAGTCCCTTCCAACACAAAGCATTCTATGGTTTTATGTTTCTATGCCACTAACACTTGCCTAGCACCAAGTGGGGTGAGCAAGCAAAAAGTGCACAAGCTCTGCAGGGGCAGCTGAGAGTCAGAGGTGGTTGAGATGTGTGTGTTTCTCTGAGTACATATCCTAAACAGAGAGGAGAGGGCTGCTCACCTGTACATGATGATGTTCATGTAGCAGCTGTCCCGCTGGAAGCAGGGGCTCAGCCAGATCTCATCCGCTCGAGCAAAGCGCACCTCCACAGGGTAGTGGGCCACCATCTTGGGGTTGTTCTCCAGGGCAGCCTTCAGCTCCAGCAGTGCTTCCTTTGTCTTCTCACTGCCCAAGAGCAGCTCAGTTAATGTCAGCATGGTCCCACCCAGCAGTCTTTGGGTTTAAATGCCCCATAGCTCCATTCCTATGCTAATTCACCATGTCCCTGTGACATATCCCGGCATATCCATCCTATCACTTTGGGATCACCAAGCTCCAAGATCACAGAATGATAAAATGGCTTATGTTGGAGGGGACTTAAGGATCACTGAGCTCCAACCCCTGCCGTGTGCTGGGTGCCCCCTACTACATCAGCCTGCCAGGGCCCCGTCCAACCTGACCTTAAGCACCTCCAGAGGTGGGGCACCCAAAACTCCTCCAGACAACCAAAGATTGTATTGTGACATGATATCAGTACTCCAAGATATGGATGCAGAAGGGTCCCCACACTATGCTTGCAGATGGCAGTAGTGCCTGCTAGCCTGGTCCCTTTCCCTGTGGCTTTGCTCCTGCTCCAGGCAAGCTAGGCTGGGCAGAGCACAGGGGACAGCATGTATTTTGGGATGGGTCAGGGTTCTGCACGGCCATTTACATGGGGATGGCCCAGTCTTGCACATGCTGCTTGAAGCGGCACTCGTAGTTGAAGATCTTGTAGCTGACGTTGATGTTCTCCACACGGGAGCTGAAGAGGAGCCAGAAGAAGAAGCGGTTGATCCAACGCACCAAGCTGGGCACAAAGGTGCTGCGGGGGGAGAGCAGGAGGTGAGAATCCAACGGGGCAGTGCTCAGGGCTTATGGAGCCCAAGCCCCAACCCAGGGATGCCCTCTGAAGGGGCTGCATCCCCTCTATTCACCCCGGGTATCACATCCTCAAAAAGTTCCTATTTATTTATTTACTATTTTTTTTCCCTTGCAAATGCGCAGGCTGCTCCAGCTCTGTGCACACGAGGGCAGTGCAGCCCCAGCTATCAGCCCCAGCCCCAACGTGCTCCTGCACAGAAGGCAGTGGGCAGCCTCCTCTTCCCAGGGATGGGGGGTTCTGGGTCGCATCCTCCCCCCTGCCACCACATCCCCGAGTGCAGAGATGCAGAAAACAGAGAGATGAGGCTGCCCAAACCCTCCCCATGCTCCTACCTGATCCAGAGGAGAAACTCCAGCAAGTAGTACCCAACAGCATAATCCCAAAACCAGTTAGCAGAGGAAGAGGGGGGCTGCAAAGCCAAGCAGAAGAAGATGATGGTCATTAGGGACTGGCAGGGATTGCAGCTTTCTCCATCCCACTTTGGAGTGGGGGTCTGGAGAAGGGCACCCCAGGACCCCCACATCTCTCTCCCATGATGAAGTAGGGTCACATCCAGACCTGGGAGGAGACCAGGCTTTGGGATGCAACTTTGGTGATGGCCCTTCTCCCTTCCTCTTGGGGCCTAGTGGTACCTGCCTTGTTGGTGGGGTCCTGGTAGATGACGGTGACATTCTCACTGTGTGGGAACCACAGGAACCGAAAGTATTGGGATCTCTTCAGGTGGTCATCAAGGTGTTTGAGGACCTGCAAGAACCAGAGGAAACAGGGCTAGTAGGAGATTATAACCCCGAGAAGAAGGGACCCCACACCGTGCCAAGGTCCAAGGTTGCAGGGCAGAGCCTATGGGGCTGACTGGACCCCACCAGGGTAGCACAGCACATCCATCTTCCCCTTCACCTCCCAGCTCTCTGCAGCTTGGCACAATGCTGGATGCAGCCAGGATGTGCAGCATGGAACCAGGATGCACAACACAGTCCCATCCCAGAGATGCACCCTGCTCCAAATGCAGAATTGACAAATTATTCATCAAGACACAAAAAAGAGCTTTAGGAAAGGCAGCTCTTTAAAGAGGATGAGCTGCCTGCCAGCAGCTGAAGACAGCCAGGAACGGGGACAGCAGGGACAATGCAGGTGGGGATGGGGGTTGCTGCAGACCCAGGACAGCCTGTTCCTAAGGACACAGGGTCTCATCCTAGTGCTCCTTCAAGGAAATCCCACTGCAGAAATTAGAAGATATATCAGTCTTTGTTCCTGCTCCATGCTTGCATGTACAAAAACTTGTGCTCACCCTGAGCACAGTGCGCTACCACTCTTGCAAAGAGCACCCCCAGCTCCTCCTGGCAGAGATCCCTCATAGCTTTGCAGGAAAGCTTAAAGAAAACCCAGTGGGTTTGCTTGACACAAGGGAAGCATGCAGGCTGTGGTGACCCATGGTCATAACCCCAGGGAGGTCACGGATGCTCACTTCCAGATGGGCCATTTGGGTTATTTGTACTAATGAGCTATTAATCACCAGGCTGGGCTGCTTCAGCACTGAGCATTTTGCTGTGACCTCACCGTGAGGTTAAGGCCACTGCATGGTCACGTGGTACGGCAACCTCAGTGGTGGACAGTGAACAGCCATTCTTGCAATTAGTGGGAATTAATGACCTCACGCTGCTGTCATTAACTACGCATTCACAGGGCGCACTGAGCCGTGAAACCTCATAGAGAAATTCCCATTTTCTGGCTGGAGAAGCTCTTGTTTGCAACTCCATGACTCTCCAAGGAAGCAGTCAATGATTGTGCAAGCAGGAACAGGGCAAAAGCCACGACCCCATACATTCTCTGGTTTGTATTAGGAACAAGTGCACCGAGGAGCTAAAACAAGTTAGGGGGGAGAAGCGTGCAGAGGCAGCAGCTTTCAAGGTGATCCTGCAGCTCTTGCTCCTCCTCCTGAGAGCGCAAGCAAATTGTTAGCGGGGCGACCTCTTCAATGTGTGCCTTTGATCCCTCTGATAGAGCCAGATCAGCCCGGAGGAAATCAGCTGGAGGCTTTGTAGGATAATTGCAAAGCAGGCGGGAGCAGTGGGAGTCCTTGGGGACATCGCCTGGGTCGGAGGCAGAGGACGCACAGCGGAAATCTTCTCTCATGCCACGAAGATGGCCCAGGAGCACACTGAGCCCTGGGGGAGTTTGGCTCAGCTTCATTTTGCTTTCCTAGAACAAATCCCTTCGCTGCATAAAGGCTGGGTTGAAACAGGCCTTGGGGGATAAGGAGTGTGAAGCCACTGGCACATGTCCTCCAGGTCCATCAGAGCCAGGGAGCGTGGGGAGCTTGTGTTTTGGGAGAGAATGCTGGTGCTAAATGTCACCCTGCACCCACGCTTCCAAAGGGAAGATCTGCATCTGCACACTAAAGGCAATGTCAGCATTGCTGGGCAGGGGGGATCAGGTTAGGTACAGCATCAGGATGAGGTGCACAACGAGGTTTGGGTACCTGCACTCAAGGGACATGTCCTAGAGGCCTGGGACACACAGAATGAGTTGGGTTGGAAGAGATCTCACAGATTGTAGAATCATAGAACAGTTGGATTGGAAGAGTAGTTAATGATCACAGAGACACAGAATGGGTTGGGCTGGAAGGAACCTTAAAGATCATAGAACCTCAGTTGGAAGAGTCCTTACAACACCCCCAATCTCTGCTGGGCTGTGGGCCCTATCAGCCAGCTTAGGCTGCCCAGGGTCCATCCATGGCCTTGGGCACCTCCAGGCATGGGACAGCTTTCCGGGCAGCAGTGTCAGGCTCTCATTGCCCTCTGAGGACAAAATTTCCCCATAACATCTAACCTAAACCTCCCCCTTTTAGTTTAAAACAGCCCTTCCTTGTCCCATCACTATCTTCCTACCTCACAAGGGTTTTGGGTTTGGGTTCAGCAGTGGAGGGCTCAGAGCCTAACTTCTTCAGTCCTCCAGTGCTGGAGTTTTTGGGAAACTCATCAGTGGAACAAGCATCTTATTCTGGCCCATCCTCACCCTCTTTAGCTTCCCATCGGGTTGGGTTGAGTAGAGGCTGAACTCAGCCCCATCACCACCCCAGCACATGCTATGGGGCTCAGGTGACCTCAGCTGTGCCACCAATCCTCTCTATCTGTGCTTTGTTCCCAGTCACCATCAGCAGCCAGGGCAGCTGAGCATATTCCAATGATAAAGACAATCACGAGGCCAGAAAAGAAGGCAAGCAGATCTTACATAACCGCAAATCCAAGCCTGGCTCCTTTGACACATATATTATTTGCAACGTCTTAGATAACTCAGGCTTAAATATTTCAAGCAGCCTGCTCCCTTGCCATTATTCTCTTCCGCCTCGCTGGGCCACTCAACATGAAAGCTGGAGATGTGGAAGCAGGCGAGGAGCAGCGACAACAGAGGATTGATAATGGCATTAATATTTATAGGGTGCATCCCTGCTTTGCCCTGCTAGCCCTGAGGGACAGGGAAAGACACTCCAGCCCTACAGGGCTGTGGGCATGTCCCAAACACAACTGCTCTTCTTGCTAAAAGGCAGATTAGGAGGTGTAAAACGACTGGCACCTTCAAGGGCAGATCTGCTGTTAAAGGAAAGTCCAGTGCACTGCTAAGCCTGAGCACCGTTGCTCTGCCCATGTCATACCCAGCACTACAGCTCTGGGAGATCCCTGAGGATGAGACCCCATCACACAGGAGGTGATGGGGATGCTCAGCAGCAGGAACAGAAACCTGGCAGAGGGCACTGGAAAGGCACCTCATGAACAGGGGGTGGACAGATGACCTCCAAAGGTCCCTTCCAACCCCAGACACTTAGAGATTACTTGGCCAAAGGTGATGCCAGTTCAGGTGAAGGTCTGAGCAGTGCTGTAGGACAGATGAGGATCAAGCTATAAGGAGCCAGCAGATCCTACCACACTTCAATGCATTTAAGCAGGCAAACTCTGCCACAGGACACCAGGGAAGCTGCAGGTTGAATTATTCAATGCAAACCTCATCCCCTCTGCAACTGGAAACACCTGCAAGGAACTCAGTGCTGGCCAAGAGGGTGCCATGGGGAAACATCTCCAGGGATGCCCATAGTGCTACAGCTCTGGCTGCTCTCCTGGGTGATCGATGGAGATGCCACAGGTGCTGGGGTGGTGTGCATGGACCTTCCTGCCTTCCTTCCAGCTCAGCCCAACCACCCACAGCACAACTCGAAGGCCACCAGGCTGCTATGGATCAGGACTTGCAAAGATGATCCCGCTTCAGTTCACATTGCTGGCGGTGCTCAAGCCACCCCAATGGGGCACTGAATAATTCAGTCCTTAAAAAATTAAGGACAGCATTTCTCAGAGCTTTACCATCACTGCGGCTCTGATCAATCCTGCAACAAATTCCACTGTTGTGTCCAAGAAGTTTTCATTTTTCATGAGCTCAGCTTAACGAAGCTCTGCGCTGGTGTTAGCCAAAGCTGGAACTGGACCTGTGAGACTCAGATGGGATGACGGATGAAGATGCTGCTGAGGTTTGTACAGCAGCAGGGATGTCAGACCTCTTAGGAGGACACAGATAATCAGTGATTGGAGCAGATCCAAGCTCTCAAAGCTCTCCACTATCACTGATTTCTTCCATCTGTTGGACTCTGTGCCTCAGTTTCCCCATCCAGAAAGGTAACTCTTTCAGTGAATGCAGTCTGTCCTGATGAAAGGCCATCAGATCTCATAACAGTCTGCCCACAGGTGGTACAGTGTTGTTGGCTTTGGCCTCCAGTGATGACCTTCTGTTGGTGACATGGGACAGGTCATGTCTCAGCCCTGGAGGGGCCACCCCATCCAACACTGTGGCAATATGAGGGTGGGAGGTCTCCAAGGAAGTCATAGAGTCATAAAGGCTGGAAAAGACCAGTAAGATGATCAAGTCCAACTGTTCAAATTGCTGAGCTCTGTGCAGAGTCCTGTGGCTCAGCCCCAGAGCCAGCAGGAACCCAAGCTTCTGCTTTCCTCACTGCCCTTTCATGTGCCGTGTGCCATGGGGATGGGACATCAAGGAGAGGACAGGCAGCAGAAGTTGCCAAGAAGTGACACTGTGTGAAGTCTTCAGAACTGTGCAAGATGGGGTCAAGAGTCCACAGGATACTTCAGATGGGCCACTGGTGCCATACACCTTCGTTGTGGAGGTTGGAGCCCTTGGTAAGATGGAGATGAAGTAGGCAGTAGCAACGTGACAAATGGCTTAAAAGGAGTTTTTCACAGCTCCGTGCAGCTCCGTGGTTGAGTGCTGAGAAGGAATTTGTTAGCGTGGCCTGGAAGTGTGCCACCCATTGTGCCCTTTCATATTTCCCTGGAAGGAAGCGTGGTTCCTCTCAAAAAATAATGGTTAAACCCAACCTTTGTGCTGGAAGATGGGATCCCCATCTTGAAAATCCCCAGAACTTACAAACAAGAACGGACAAAGTTAGGACCAAGCTGCTCCCAGACTATTTTAGGTGGCCCATCTGTCACTGGGAAAAGCAAAGCTCTGGTTCTCAAGAGGCAGCACAGTGGAGGCAGCCCATCCCTGAAGCACCAGGTTCATGGTACCTGCAGTCATTGCTGGCTGTCAGGGATGCAGGGCAGTGCAGGCACAAGCTCCTCCCCTTCTTCTTGCTTAGACTGGCCAGCATACTGGCTTGGCAGCCTGGGATTTCCAGCCAGGACAATTTTCTCCAGCTGGAACATTAAATCTGCATCAGGCATTGCCTATGAGATACGGGAGTGACTGAAATCCACAAGATGTGGGAGTGATTTAAACCCACCAGGTGTGGGAATGACTTAAAATCAAGCAGGGTGATGCACAAGGAATGGGGGCTTTGAGCCAGGAAACCCGGGTCCCACCTCTGCCACCTCCGTGCTGAGTCAGAGTAATGCTGAGAGGCTGGGACACAGCCATGGGGCTGCACAGATGCTGGTCCAGGATAGTAAAAACCAGATACTTGGATCTCAGACTGGATAAAGGCAAAAAAAAAAATTAAAATATCCTCAATAGTCCAAACCAGTTTCAAAAGAGGAGCCTGGAAATGGCTGAAAGGTGAAATGTTATAGCAGTGAGGAAGGTGAGGCTTCCTTTATACCACTGAACTGCTCTGGGACAGATTCAAGGCTGAAAGCAGAGCTGAGGATGCTTGGGATTTGAGGTAACCATCTCTGGTCACCCCCTGTCCCAGCAGGGCCACCCAGAGCAGGGTGCCCAGCACCACAGCCAAGGGACTTGGGGAGATCTCCAAGAAAGAGACCCCACACCACTCTGGTCCCAGGCCCAGAAGATACTATTCCCACTCATGGGAAGTTAAAATGGCATTTCTCTCCCTGGCCAACCTCTCCTTGGTCATGCAGATCAATTCCCAGCTTAAAAGACACCACAAAGCACAACATGAAGACACACAATAGGTACAACCTATGCAACAGTTACCACCTAAGCACACTCACGCTATTTCCTACTACTTCCCAATCTCCCTCCAACTATTTCTGCCTGGAACTCTGCTTATTCCCAAGGAGGCTTCGGGAGCACAGTCAACACCTTACCTCAGTGAGGGTGGATGGAAAGGTCACCTCATGCAGGTGGAACTGGGGCACGCACTGGAAGGTAACGGTGAGCACAACACCCAGGCAGCCAAGGTGCAGGCGGGCAGCCTGGAAGATGTCTGCATTGATGGACTCAGAGCACTCCAGGATGTCCCCTGAAGCTGTCAGCAGTGAGAGCCCCACAACCTGCCAGGAGCAAAGTCAGGCATCAGTGAGCACCCAACCTTGTGTCCCAGACTCCACATCTCCTTCTGTCACCATTGGCGTGCTGATAAAAGGATCCTTCTGTACCTCAAGGGCACTGGGAAAAGCCATCTTAAAAGCCAACTTAAAGAAGTAAACCTCCCCCAAATGATTTCACATCTCCACAAGCATTGGTGGGATCACCACGTAGGATCTGAGATAGGAGAGGAGCATTTTCATAACTGTCCAGTTAACAACAGACCCGGACCCTGCAAAGGTTCAGCGTGGGGGGGGCTTCAATAAGAGAAGAACTACGTGCTTTCTCCTATTTCATAGAATCACAGATTGGAAGAGAGCACTGAGATGGCCAAGTCCAACCATCAACACATCTCTACCACTTTCAACAGATTACAAGACAATAAAGCACAGGGACAGAGGAGTCTGGGGCTGGATCATGTTCTAGGTGGCAGAAGAGGTCTCAGTGCGTCCAGGGGACGAGTTGGGCTGACCCATTGAGGATTTGGGCTCAGGGTCCTTCATGGGACATGCTAGCCCCAGACCAGGCGAGGGGACAATGGGATGGATCCCCTGTAGCCCTCAGAACCCAACATCCACACACTGACACTGTGACTCACCTGGGTGGGGAGGATGCCATGTTTGATCCCAGTGTTGTGCGTCCCTGTCCCAATCACACCAGCTGCTGCCACCTCAGAAACGGCTCCTAAGCTGTTGGCAGATGAAGTTGGGTGAGGACCTGAGTATGTGGGACATGGCATGGGGTACAGTCTACTGAGCTGGATGTTGACCCTGTGTGTTGGCACAGAATCCCCCAGAACATGTCCCCAGCCCCTCTGAGCAGGGTTTTCTGCTCTTCAGGGCACTTTGCAGCCATGAATGTTTTTCTTGACTATATGTGAACTTCTCCTTGGGTCAGATCTATCAGGATCCTGCTTTAGTTCACAGAGAGGAAAAGAGAGGTGGTCACCTCTGCCAGCCCAGCTTGTCCCAGCTGACAAGTCCCCATCTCTCCCCATCAGCCTACAGTGACTCACTGGCATGGAGAAATCTCCCACATTCTGTCTCCCCAGCCACAGCAAAAGCAGACACATGGGGATGGCAGAAGGCTAAAGTCACCTCTTAACGATGTGCTGTTCCTGCCATTTCTCCCAAATCCCCCTCCAGCTTCCAACAGCTGGGATACAGGGACTGCCTAAACCAGGCCCATTCTCTATGGATGCTGCAAAGCCCTTGATAGATTTATCCTCCATGAACGTCCTGCTGTCCCCACCCAAACCAGTGGTCATTTGACCCCGGAGGGCTTCTGAAAAACCCATCACTCATATCAACTGAGGGACGCAGGATACTGGAGCTGTTCAAGACCAGGTTGCACAGAGCCTTGGACAACCTGGTCTAGTAGCAGATCTGGAGGTTGGTGACCCTGCCTGTGGCAGGGGGGTTGGAACTTGATGATCTTTGGGGTCCCTTCCAACCCATGCCATTCTATGATTGTATACTGAGCCAGCCTGGAATAAACGAGCAACTTCTTCCCTGGGGTCAGCAGAGGTCAGCTTTCCATGAGTGTTTCCCTTTGCAAGCCCCTTCCTGAACACCACTGCAGGTAGGAGGTGGTTGGACCAGATGGGATCACTCTGCAGAGCCTCAGTGCCCCATCAGATCCCAAAGCAAACACCCATGCACTGCAGCATAAGCTCCCCAAACTTGCTACATCCCAACACCCAATTTGGGGCAAGGCTGGACACCAAGCAGACACCTAGGGATGGTCCAGCACAAGTATCCCACTCACTTGGCCAGCGCCAGCCCGTGCTTGTTCAGCTCCACGTTCAGATCTGAGAGGAAGATCCCACCTTCCACCGTCACCTGCTGCTTCTCCTTGTCCACCTGCAAAGGATGGGACAGCTTGCACTGCTGGAGCTGTGCATCCTGCTTCTGGCAGGCAGGGCCAGAGTTGCTCCCTAATTACCAGCAGTGATACAACTCTCAGAATTTTCTGCTACAGTCAAGATTTCTTCACCCTCTATTGCACATACACACACAGATATGCAGATACACATGTATATGCATTCACACAGGCCATTCAGCCCCAGTAAAAGCGCAGTGTCTCCCTGCACCCTCAGGTCTGGATGCAAAGCAGGAGAAACACAACAGCTCACATTGGATACTAGGGAAAATTTCTTTTCCAAAAGAGCAGTGATGCAGTGGCACAGCTGCCCAGGGATGTGGTGGAGTCACTGTCCCTGGAGGTGTTCCAGAACCATAGGGATGTGGCACTGAGGGACGTGGGCAGTGGGCATGGTGGGGTGGGTTGGGGTTGGACTAGGGGATCTCAGAAGTCTTTTTCAACCCAAATGATTTACGAGCATGCCACGGAGAGGACAATGTGTAGATATTGAGCCCTCCTCAAACACAATTTGGGAAGACATTCCATTCCCTTGCATTTTTATGGCAGCTCCACATGCTCTAAAGCTTCTACACAAGGGGAAAGCTTCTACACAATGCTACAAGGCTTCTACACAATGGGAAAACTCCCACTCCCTGTTCTGGCACCAACATTTCAGGGTCTGATTTGGGAGAACTCCATCCTGTGAGAAAAAGACCCCCTCATCCTCCATCCCAGGTAAGCTGGTGCCATACCACCCATCCCCATGCCAAGGCAAGTGCCACCATATCCCAGGGCCACCAACGCCTCACCTTGAGGACCTTGTTCATCCTCCCCATCTGGATCATGAAGTCATCAGTGCAGGCGATGTCAGAGGGCGAGTGGCCACCCCCCACCACCTTCACCCTCTTGTTCCTCTGCCGGGCCATATCCAGGATCTGTTGGGGCAACACACGGCCCCTGAGCACCCAACACCCCATGGATGGTGACGGAGGCACAGTACAACCTCAAGCCTCACCCATCTTTACACAGAGAATTCACCATTCAGGCCCAAAGCCACCCCTGGAACACTCCCAGCACAGCCGCCCTTGGGATCACCCCGAAAGAGGTGATGCCCATATCTGTGGCTCAGAAGGTTGGGCCACAACCTGGGGCTGAGGGAAGGATCCATGCTGTCATGGCTGGGAGCCATCTGAGCACAATGAAGTGGCACTGCCTTCACTGGCCATTCCTCCCCTAGTTCCTAACAGATCTGGGAGCTCCTCCTTACCTCCCGGATCTCCTCCACTGAGGTGGGCTGGAAGTACAGCTCTGGGGAAGAGCCGTAAGTCTTGGCCCAATTCTGGAACTTGACTCCTCCTTGGCCGTGAACCTGGGTCAAAACCAAGATGTGAAGCAGAGCAGAACAGATACTACAAGAAGCGATGGCCTCAAGTTGTGCCAGGGGAGGCTCAGGTGGGCTATCAGGAAACATTTCTCCTCTGAAATGGTTGGGAGGTGGTGGGGTCACCATCCCTAGAGGTGTTCCAGAACCCTGAGGATGTGGCACTGGGTGACCGTGGGCAGTGGGCACGGTGGGCTGGGCTTGCTGATCTTCTCCAACTGGAATGTGTCTGCAATTGTGTGAAATGCCTCCCCTGCTGTTCATCCTTTGTCAGTCAAAGCCCCCATACCAGGGCTGGGTTTCCACAGGAGTTGGTTACTGAGGGCACAGAAGCCCATCTCAGCCCAACACCCTGCTGGAGATGTCCCCATAGTCAATGGGGAGATGCGGGAGGATTGCCGTAGGCATCTCGCATGAGCACAACCCACCCCATTCTCCCACATTTTGCACAGCCTTTTCTGCACCAGTTTGATAGACCTGGGCTCAGCTCCCAACTCACTTTGCATGGGCATGCAAAAAGCAGACCCCATAGGAGGACACCCCAAATCTAACCAGACCTCTCCAGGGAGCAGCAGAGGTACCCCAGCTCCTCTATCCCCATCACCTCAGTGCTCCCATCCCAGCTCCTCCCGGGCAGGGCAGGGACACTGCCTGATGGCCCATCACCCTGCCCAGGGAGGTGACACTGCCTGGGGACAGGGCCATCAAGAGCAATGCTGATCCCACAGCTCAAAGCCCTGGGGGTGAGGGGGAGGTGGGATGAGTTACAGATGCAGAGCCAGGGTAACAGGGAGACTTTATGAAATACATGGGGGAAAAAAAGAACAAAATTGAGGAAAGGAGATGTTTGGTGGGTCAGAAAATCCTGTTCAGCAGCCACAGCCCGATCCTATCTCGTAAAGGGAATCTGCTCCCTCCCTCCCCCCTTTCTTACAATAAACCTTTCTGGCTTCTCACCACATCATTTAATTTGTTATCTGATCCTTATCAAAAGTCAAAGTAAATAATAGCCCCTCTCCACCCCAAATGCTACCCCACAGTGGGGTGCCCCCCTCCCCTCCTTACCATGCTGCTGGATGGAAAACGTGGGGTGCTGTGGGGTTTGATGCAGGACAAGGCAGATCGATGCAGGGTGATGTGGGGGGATGTTGTGGAGTGATGCGGGGTTGCTGCTGCCTGGCTCAGCAAGCAGCCCCTCCCCAGGCCCAGGGGGGATAATGAGTAACAGCCCTCTGCAGGAGGAGCAGAGGGGCTGTGCCCTTTGCCCCAGGCTAGGGGGGGATGCTGCAAACGCTGGGGCTGTGGGGAGGAGATCCTCCTGTCGAAGGGGACATCCCATGGGACTGAAGGGAACAGCCCTGCCAGCTTGTAGGTTATATGCATACAAAGGGGTTCAGGTTGGGTGTGCACACAGGCATTGGGATGCTTCACACTTTTGCACACTCGCCTGGCGCCCGCAATGCACTCTGCAGTCCCACTGGGAGCAGGACACAGTGCAACTGTGCAACCACTAATTGCTTTTAATTGCAGAGCATGAGCCTGGAGAACCTTTCTCTCTCCAGCACCTCCCTCAGAGCTCTCCACATCTCCTCCCATCCACCTCCAAATTTCCTTGGCCCACTGGCCACCTCGAACCCCTGCTGAGGTTTCCCTAACTGCACCACAGCGAATTAATGAGTAATTAGCCAGCTATGGGGCTGATTGGGGTCAACCACCTCCTCGCCCGCCCTGCTCACAGCTGCGGGTGCTCAAAGGTCAGCAGAGCTCCAAACATAGCCCAGAAATTACTAATTAACAGCAGAGGTGCAGCAGCCTCCCCCCTCCTCCATCTCCACTCGCCAGCTGGGTACCTGCAGGCTCTTGGCTGCACCCAGGGGAGAACACCATTGCTTGAGCACAGTTATTCGGTGCCAGGCAGGGCTGAGCTGAGGTTGCTGCAGTCCTCTGGTTGTGACAGAACCAGGGTCCTGCTCTGGGCCTCCCTCCAAAAACATTATGTTTGTGAAACCTGTAGGAATATCACACCTTTGCAGCCATTCTCCTCGCTGTCACGTCGCAACGCATTCCCCAACTGCAATGTGTTCTCCATTGCAACGCATTCCTCAATTGCAATGCATTCCCCAGTTGCAATACCCTTCCAAACTGCAGGGATCCCAGCCCAGGCTCTGCCCCGTGCCTGCAGAGTCTGCCCATATTGCTGCCTCCCCAGGGCTGGGTAAAGGTGAGGGGACCAGGAGAGCCACCAATGCCCCTATAACAAATGGGGACATATGGGGCAGCAGTGCTTTGCTGCAGCTCTCTGAGTATCCGAGAGTCAAGAATGATCTGAGCACTGCTCCTTCCAGCCAGAAACCGGTTCCTTTCCTTTCTTCTCCATTAAAAAATAAAAGACAGAATTTAATTACGGGCAGCTTTTATCCTTTACTTTTGCTTCTCAGTCTCCAAGGGCTTTTTTCCCTTTGCTCTGTTAATTGCTTCCATTCCCATAGCCAATAGGGCCTGCGGGGGGGATGGGGGGTGCCCACCACATCCTCACTGTACGGCCCTGCAGCCTTGAAGGGTTGGGGACAGACCCCATTAAAAGCAGAGGGAGCCACCCCACGATCCGGTGTGCAAAGCAGCTCGTTGGTGCTGAGATGTGAGCTGAGCAAAACGTGTAGGGCCCAGAGAGACCTTTGCACTTTGCAGCAAACACTCATTAACCCAGTGCTGCTGTTGTGTGTGCCAGCCAGCACCTAAACACTGCCAACAGCCCAGAAATACATCAACACTGATTTATGCTTTGCCAAAGCCAAACTGCTGACTCCCCATTCACTTTAGGGCCAGGTAACGATTTTTCTTCTTGATAATAATCCTGAGATTCATGCACCCACGGGAACAAGGATGCATGCACTCAAAGGAACCAGGATGCATGCACCCAAGGGGCTAAGGATGTGTGCACCCAGGTGAACAAGGATGCATGCACCCTTGGGGTTATGTGTGTGTGTAGCCAAGGAACTGAGGATGCACGTGCACAGGGTACACTTGCACCTGTGGGGCTGAAGAAGCCAACTGGGGCTGCAGGAGAGGGGCCCTGAGGTGGGGATTAAGGCCAGGGGCTGCTGGAGCAATGTCCTGCTGGAGCACCACCCTGCTGTGGCATTGTAGATGGTTTATAGGGCATGCAGCGAGGGAAAGGGGTTTGGGATCTCCCTGTGAAAGCCATCCCTGGGTGCTGCAGGGACTGGGGATACCGTGCTTTGCAGCCCTGCATACAACAGGATGGGGCTCTGCGAGGTGCTGGGGGTGCAATGGGGTCCTCCTACTCCTGCCCACCTCCAACAAAAACAAATGACAAAAGCAGACAGTGTTGCAACCCTTCCTGCAGCCAGACAAACCACAAATCCCAGACTGAAAATAACTGAGGGCTGGGGAAGAGTTGTGGGGGGGGGGGGGAGGGGGGGTGTGGAGGAAAGGAAGGGAAATACCAGGCATGTTTGCCCAGCCCTTCCACCATCCTGGCTGTCTGCTCCAAGCTTTGTGAGGCCGCAGCAAGGGCCTGGAGCTCAGCAAACAGGAATGGGATGAGCTCTGGCACTGCAGGGATGCAGCACCAACCCACGTCCTGAAGACCCCATGGGAGAAGCAGTGGGGGGCTGAACCCCATGGGTGCTTTATTTCTCTGTGTTACAAAGGCAGAAGGCAATTCCTGAAGCAGCAGCAGCGTCAGTGCATCCAGACCTCCTTACCAAATCCTCCCTTCCAGCATCACCCCAGGGCAAGGGGAGCCCTGGGATGGAGCTGCAGGGATGCTCACAGCCGAGATACCCTCAGCATGGCCCCATCCGGAGGGAGGCCCTCCAACCACTCCACCAGGATTTTGTTCAGGGCCGCAGGCCTGTGGGGGATGCAGAGAGTAGGGTTGAAGTTGGCATAGAGTGGGGATCCAGCCCTGGGTCCCCCTTTCCAGCCCTCACCTCTCCATCTGTGTCCAATGGCCACACGCCTCCAGGTGCCCCCGGCGCAGCTGTGGGATCTTTGGGGGGGAAGCAGGAGGGGGCTGGGCCAGGAGCAGACCCCCTCCTGCCTCTGCTGAGGAAGGAAATACCACCCCTTCCCCTCTAGGCCCCAGCTGATGCCCTCCTTATCCCACCCTTATCCCCCCATCCCCTCTTATCCCCCTTATTCTTCCCACATTCCCTTATCCCCTCCTTATTTCCCCCTTTTCCTTCCCTAACCTGTTTCTTATTTCTCCCTTTATATCCCTGTCTTCTCGTCATCCCCCTTTGTTCTTTCCATATTCCCCTCATCCTCCCTTATTCCCCTCCTTATCCTTCCCCCTTATTCCCTCCTGATTCACATTCTAATTTCCCTCTTATCCCTTCCTTATTCCTGTTTTAGTCCTCCCCATTCCCCCCTTATTACTCTCCCTTTATTCTTCCCTTATTCCCCCTTTACTCTTCCCTTATTCCTCCCTTATCCCTTCCTTATTCCTTCCTTATTCCTCCCTTATCCTCCCCCTATTCCTTATTTATTTTTCCCTTATTCCCCTCGGTTCCTCATTACCCCCTTCTTATTCCTTCCTTATTCCCCAATTATTCCTCCCCTTCTTTACCCACCCTTTATTCTTCCTCTTACCCCCTCCGCAACCCCCTGCAACCCTCCTTAACTCCCCACATCCCACACCCCAGCCCATATCCCAGCATAATTCCCACCCCCAGAGCTCCATTCCCATTGGAGCTCCCAGGGAAGCATCTCCACCCCAATGGCTTTGGGATGAGGCCACACGTACCCACTCCTCCATGCCCTTGCTCATGCTGGGGAACAACACCACATCCTTCCCCGCTGTCACCATCAGTGCTGGCATGAGGATCTGCAGAGGACACATAGGGTGACACTTATCTGAGTTGTGGTGGCCCCACACACTGCTTCTATGAGGGAGATCCCCATGCCCACCTTCCTGTCCTTGGCTGAGAGTGCCCAGTGCCAGTTGGGTCTCATGTTCCGGTACCAATTCAGTGGACCCCTGAGGCAAGGGAATGGGGAATTGGAGCACAGCTCCACCAATTCCATCGTCCAGCCTATGACACGGCCCTACAGAGGCACAGCACTGCTCCTACCTGAAGCCAGACCTCTGGAAGCGCTCGATGTAGTACTGCAGCACAGCACCATGCAGGATGAGGCTCTCAGGAATGTCCTCTGGGAAGCCGACCAGCAGCCCCCCTACAGCACAAAGCAAGGCAATGGGAGCATGGCCAACCCCCAGCTCAGTCCCACTGCAGAGCTGTGCCCCCAAGAAGCCCCATACCTCGCTCCTGGACACCACGCATGCCAGGTACTGAGTGCAGGCGGTCCTGAAAAGATGGCACAATGCTAGGGGGGGTCATCCATGGCCAACGTGGGGCTCTGAGCCCCTCCTTGCCATGAGTCAGCACCAAGCATTGCTGCACCCCAAAGGATGCAGAAACCATACCCTTCCCTCAATGTTCCCCTTCCCTCAGTGCATTCGCTTCCTCAAAGCACCCCCTTCCTCAAAGCACCCCCTTCCTCAAAGCACCCCCTTCCTCAAAGCACAGCTTTGCAGTGTCTCATCACTCTACAGGGCTGTGAGCCCCACACTGCTCACAGAGATGCGTTCACTCTGGTCCCTAGCGATGGCAGCTCAATGCAGGCTGTGCTGCAGGCAGAAAGGGCAGCAGACGCAGGTGGAGCATGCCTGAAGAGCACCGTAGGCAGTATCAAGCCATCCCCAAATTCTTCTGCTCACCTCCCCCCAGGTTTATCCTTTTCCCTCCCAGCTCCTCTCCTACCTCTGGGCGGATGGAACGGATAAGGGCTTTCAGGGTACGGCCGATGTCTTTCTCCAGCTCAGCCTCTGCGACACCCTGCAGTGTAAGATGGGGCAGTGGGGTGATATTGGGTGCCCCATGGCACTGGGATGGCACTGGGAGTCCAGCCATGGGGTAGGCAAAGACTGTGCACATTAGGGACCCCAACATGGGCAGGTCCCTCATTTCTGACTCACCGGCTCCTGGAAGTAGAACTGGTAATCAAACATAGGGAAGCTTTTCATCTTCTCCACGATGTCCTCTGTGGGGTCTGCTGGTCGGTATGGGGTGTTCAGTGAGGCCACGGCCCTAGGACAATGCGGGGAGCATAGTCACCATAGGGAGCAAAGCCAGGCACCCCCTGCAGGATGAAAGGCAATGGGGCACTCCCTGCAGAGATGGTTGCTGACCCCAAAAGGGCAGTGAGGTATGAACCCACCTCACTCTCTCGGGGTAGAAGAGGGCCATGTTCCAGACCACTACACCACCCCAGTCGTGACCGATGAACACGGCTTGTGGGATGCCCTGCAGGACAGGGACAAGAAGGGGGACCATGAGTGCATGCGTCCCCATGGAGAGCATTCCACTGCGTTCAACACCAAAAAGATCATCCTGCTGAGCATATCCCCAAGGAGGGCATCCCATTGAGTGCATTCCCAAGAGAACATTCCATTGAGCTCATCCTCATGGCGAGCATCCCAGTGAGCGTGTCCCCAAGGACAGCATCCCATTGAGCTCATCCCCATGGCCAGCATCCCAGTGACTACATCCCAAAGGAGAGCATTCCGATGAACACAAACCCAAGGTGAGCATCCCACTGAGTATATCCCTAATGAGAGCACTCTAGTGAGTGCAACCACAAGGTAAGCATCCCATTGAGCCCAATGACCCCCCTCCCCACTCAAAGCAGAGACTGGCACCCTAAGCACTGAGCATGGAGAGCTTTGCCTTCCCCAAAAAGCATTAAAAAAAGATCAGAGAACAGCAGTTTTCTCTTTCTTTTGGGGGGCTTTTCGCTACCAGAGGGATGAGGATGGAGGAGAGGGTAGAGCGTGGGGTTCTGCAGGGGGACTTATGGGGACCAGCCCCCAGGTGACAGTGGGATGTAGGGTTGGGAGGAGCTGGCAGCACCCTGCAGGGCAGCCAGATCCTACACCCACTGCTCTGCTCCCCACATTTCCTTTCTCCTCACTGACCCCCGCGGGCTCCTACAAACAAATCCAATTAAAAACACCAGCTCACAACAACGAAGCAGACGCTTTGTAATTAGCTGATGTTTAGAAATATAATTAAAACTCCCTTCCAGCAGCAAGAGCTCCCTGAGGATGGCAAGTGGGGAAGCTGAGGCTGGCAAGGCTCTGTGCTGTGGTTTAACCCTCTCCCAAAAGGGGGATGGGAGCTGAAACCCTATAAAAAGGGGATGGGTCTGTCAGGTCCTGCTGTGATCCCTACAGCAGATCTGCTGCGATTCCAAAGGGTTTGCCATGGGATGATGCTCCCGTGGAGGTGGGTACCATATCCCTATAATCAGCTAAAGACTGGAGGAGGCAACACAGAACAGGAGCTGACAGACCCTATAGGGATATCCCTATAGACCTTGGGAGACACGAGCATCCCTGTCCTGAAGTTCACAACTACAGCATACAGGGAGAGCACAAGCTGAAGAGATATGGAGGCAGGTGGTGGGGGGCTCTTACCAGTTTGTCCAGGAAAACGGTAAGGTCCTGGAGGATGGAGAAGATTGGGGTCAGAGGGTTCCACATCCGTGTTAAGCAGAGGCTGAGGTCCTCCCCATGGGTCTCACCCATAAGCAGTAGCAAAACCCAAGGCTCCAGCTCCAGCCCTCCCGTCTCCATTTGGCACCACAGCTCCTTACCTTACAGATCTGCTCCTGGGAATACTCTTCTATCTCTGCACAAAAGACAGAATTCCCATCATTGCAGCACTCCCTTTTATCTAAAGGGATCACAACAGCCCCTCTGCCTCCCCAGGGTGAAAGAGCCCTGTGCCCAACACCACCCAGCTGGGTACAACAGCAGACACTATGCCCTGAGCCCCTCATCCGGTGCAAAGGGATGGGAAAAACACTGGGATGCTCATGGTACATTCTGGTCCTATGGGGAAGGATGGGTACTGCTCACCTGGCGGTGCTGTGGACTCGCCGTAGCCCTTCATCTCCAAAGCAATGACACGGAAGCCAGCATCAGCCAGGGCAGGAATCTGACAAAGCAAGCAGGAAAAAACATGGAAACCTCCAAAAGGAAAGCAGAAAACCACAGAAACCTCCAAAAAAAGGCACATGGCAATGCCTGGTGTGTCACCACGCCAATGTGGTCATCCCATTTCCCCATCCCCTTACCTGGTAGCGCCAGGAGAGCCAGGACTCGGGGAAGCCGTGGCACAGGCAGATAGTAGGGCCATGCCCCATCTCCACGAAGTGCAGCTGTACACCGGGCTGTGGGGACAGAACCCTCAGCACCCAGCACCCTCAGAGCCCCCTGGGTGCTTCTGAGCCACATGCATGGCAGTAGGCCATAGGGTGGATGGGGAACACCATGCAGCACAGCCCCTCCAGCACAGCGCTCGCCTATGTCCCAGTGCCCTCAGTAGCACATTTGTCCCCACCACAATCTGCTGTCCCTCTTACCCGGATGGACACATATCCATGGCTCATGGTGGCTGGATCACAGGCAGTCGGCAATGGTTCTTCTTGCTGGAGAAGCTACGGGGCAAGGAGAGCTCCCAAGCTGAAGTACTGCATCTGCTAGTGCTGAGCTTCCAGTGTCACCCAGCACTGCCATGCAGGCACTGTAGCACTGGATGCAAGGTCACAGCATGATGCTCCACGAGTTGCTCATGGATGGAGAAACTGTGCCTGCTTCCTCTTCCCATCAGCACTGGACATCCAAAGCTGTGCCCCCACCCTAATACTGCTGATCCTACGTCAGAGAATAGCGATCCAACCTCTTCCCAGATCCCATACAGCAGAACCCAATAGGCTCTGATGAACCAGTGGGGGTCAAGGTGTCCCCAAGGAACCACTACATACCTGCACGCCTGACAGCTCCTGCAGCTCCTTCAGGACGGTGTCGGTGTCCCTGACGAGTATGGTGGCCATTCCCATCTCTCGGGCTGGCTTCAAGTTCTCCCCAATGTCATCCAGAAAGATCACCTGGAGCAGATCCCAGACAAATGGATTCAGAGATCCCAAGGGTGCTTGGGCCTACAGGCACCCCTGGGTCCCCATCTTCCCCATCCATAGTAGGGTGCCTAGCACCATAGGCATGGGCTTTGGAGCTCCCCAAGGAGGAGAGCCTACAGCCTCTCAGGGCACCATCACCACCAGCATCTTGGAAGCTGTAGGGGACAATGGTGACCCCGTACCTCCCGTGGCTGTGCCTGCAGCAGCTCCAGGGTGTAGGTGTAGATGCGGGGATCTGGCTTGTGCAGCCCCACACGGCATGATTCAATGACCAGGTCGAAGTGCCGCTGCAGCACGGTCAGCAGAGAGGAGGTGAAGAGCCGCCCCGCACTGTCATCCACCCAGTTGTTGGTGAAGACACAGGTCTTAAACCCTGGGGAAAGGCAGAGATGAGGGAAAGCTTCGTGACTGCGACACAGGCTGCCCAGAGAGTCATTTTAAAGCCGTTTGGATGCAATCATGGGTACTGTATTGTAAAGTCACTAAGGTCGGAAAAGATCTCCAAGATCATCAAGTCCAACCATCAACACATCACCACCATGCCCACTCAGAATCATAGACTCACAAAGGTTAAAAAAAGAGCTGTATGGTCATCAAGTGCAACCATCAACCCATCCCCAACACACCTACTAAACTGTGTCCCTAAATAGAATCATAGAATTGTTAAGGTTGAAAAAGGCCATCAAGATCATCAAGTCTGTCTGGCAATCCACTACCACCATGCCTACTTCTAGAATCATAGAATCATCAAGCTTGGAGAAGAGCCCTAAGAACATCAAGTCCAATCATGGATTCATTCCCACCATGCCCACTAAGCCATATCCCTAAATAAAATCATAGATTCACTGAGGTTAAAGAAGACCTCCAAGATCATCAAGGCTCTGCTTGGTAACAAACCAAGCACACCCCAACACTACCTAGGAGCACCAAAACCACTTAAAGGTGCAGCCTTTCCTGTCCCCAAGGACTGAAAGATGATGGCCTCAAATTTGCACCAGGGGAGGTTCAGGTTGGATATTAGGAAACATTTCTTCTCATAAAGAGCAGTGCTGCAGTGGCACAGCTGCTCAGGGAGGTGGTGGGGTCACCAAACCTGGAGGTGTTTCCAGAACCGTGGGGATGTGGCACTGAGGGACGTGAGCAGCGGGCACGGTGGGTTGGGTTAGGGTTGGACTTGGGGATCTGAGAGGTCTTTTCCATCCTGAATGAGCAGGGATACCCCACAGCTCCCCAGCACCCACCATTCCTCCGGAGCATGCTGGCAGCCCGCAGCAGAGGGGCATTGAGGGTGCCCTTGGCTGCTATCTCCTCAAACACACGGGCGATGGAAAAGCTGGTTGGTAACGTGATGCCTGCAGTGGAGGCCTGCTGCCTGCAACCCTCGTCCACCTCCGAGAAGAGCTGGAAAACACCCCCACATCCCATCAGAGACAGTCCTGTGGCGAGGCAGCACCCGCAGCCTCGCACCTCACTTTCACCAGCTGCATCCCACAAAACCAAAGGGTTCAACTCCAGACCCTTGACCCTTCCATTCCATATAGGGGCAGCTGATGGACCCCCCACTCTGTGCTCAACCACTCACCTGGGACAGGGTGATCTGCCCCCGCATCACCTTGTTGTGGGGGCTGTCAGAACCACCTGCAAACAGGACGTCCCGCAAGAAATTCCTACAAAAGGAAGAGAGGGGGGTGCTGCAGTCAGGGGACACTCCAGGACCTGGGGGTGAAAACCAAAACCCCAAAGCTTGGGGGTGGTATCCCTATGTCTGGAGGGTACCCCAAAACCAAGGGGTAGGCACGGCAAAACCAGATGGTGGGATACCCCACAATCAAATGGAGGGGGATACCACAAAGCCTAGAAGGGGGAATCCCAAATCTTGAAGGGCCACCTCAAAAGCAAAGGGGGTCCCCCAAAACCAAGGGGTCAGTACTCCAATACCAAGGGGGGGGGCATCCCAAAGCCTGGGGGTGCTCCCCAAAACCAAAGGTTAGGTACCTCAATACCATGAGGGCAACCCAAAACCAAAGGAGGAACCTCAAAGACTGGGGAGAGTACCCCAAGCCTCCAAAGAGGTGACCCCCTGAACCAAAAGAGGGCATCCTGAAACCAAGAAGGGGCATCCCAAAGTCAAGAAGGGGTATCCCAAAGTCACGAAGGGGCATCCCAAAGCCTGGGGGGCACCTCACTACCAAGGGGAGTATCACAAAACCAAGGGGAAAGCACCCCAAAACCTGGAAGGGGGCACCCCAGGACTGAACATTGGGCACCCCAAGACTGGGGGGGGGTGCGAGAGGTGCATCAGACGGAGGTGGCTCTGAGCACCAACCCCCTCCATCCCCATCATAGGGGCGCAGGGAGGCCGCCCATCCATTCCAGCTGGCAGCTCAATTACTTCGCATCTCAGTACAATGCAGGGCCGATTGGCCAAGGAGAAGAGAAAACAGCCGAGAGCGAGGAATTGTGCAAAGCTGCAGCTCAGGGAAAATAATTGTCCCTATCAGGAGCTCACGAAGGGCCTTCTGAGGCAGCAATAAAATAAAATCACAGTGCTGGCTCCGGGACAGAACTCCTTCGGGTCGATTTCCCCGTGCCAGCGAGATCGGTGTCGCCGATTTTTTTTCGTAATGAGGTGAAGGATGAAATGTTTCATCGGCTGATAATGAAGGAATTTATTGCTCCATCTGCTCCGCTGCATTTGTATTGCTTAACTCGTTGCTTCAGCTCTGCAAATCGCATCGAAATGCATCGCTGTGCTGAAATCCCACTGCCCTCCCCCCGCCCCGCACACTTCAGGTGGTGCAAACAGCCCCGACCTGTTCTGCTCACCCTCAGGAGCTGATGGCGTTGTAAAGTTACCAAAGTCAAATAGGGCAAAGGGTTCCCAAAGGTCTCTGGGATCAGAATGGGGTGAAACACCCCAATTCGGGCAGTGTGAAGGCTGGCACGGAGCACTTCAGGGGGTGCTCAGGCAGCGCAGCCCCACTGAAGGCATAAGGGAGGGGCTGATGGCTTCCCCCTTCCAAGTTGGGGTGTTTGGGGCTCTTCATGAACAAAAACATATTTATTTCCCCTCCCACACCCATCAGGCGCTCTTCTCCACCTCTACGTCAACATCCTCTATAGAAATCTCCAATTTTAGGGGGGGTTAACCCCCATCCTGCACTCCACCCCCTCCCCCGCCCGTCCCGTCGGATTTATCGCTGAGACCCCGCACACTCCGCGCGGGCGGCGACCGCACACACAACATCGCCGCTTCGTCTCCACGTGTCTCTGGCTGAGAGGCGCTCCGCTGTCAAGCGGGCGGGCGACTCTTAGGACTCCGAGCCGAAACCCACAGAGCGATGCCGAGCCGTACCTGGGCAAGGCGTAGCTCCGCTCGCAGGAGCCCAGAAAGTGCTGCAGGCCGGGCTCGAAGAGCACTCCGCCTAAATCGAACAACGCAAACCGCCGCGCCATGACTGCCGCCAGCGCCCGGTCTCGAACCCCTGACCTCCACTCAGCCGCCTGAAGGCCGCGCCATAACCACGCCCCTCGATGCTTAGGCCGCGCCCCCTGCCCTGTGACCACGCCCCCTCCCGGCAGCGCCGCGCAGGTCCTAGCGCCGCCGGCCCGCTCCCTCCGGCACTCAGCACAGGGGCGCTCACCCATAGGTGTATCCTTCCGGGGGATATCCCGACATGAGAACGCTCCTCGGCCCCACCACCGCCCTCTCGGGGCTGTGGGACCCCTCATACCCCATGGTTTTGGGGTAGCGGTCTGCCAGGTCCTCACGAGTGCCCAAATCTGTTGGCTTCTGCCCTACGTTACATTTTGGGGGGCATTAACAAGGAGGTCCTGCAGCCATTTCGGCTCCTGCTGCATCCCTCGGGTTTACACACGTATGCATCCATACATATGTGCATACACACCTGCACATACACGCATACACACCTGCACACCTGCATGCATGTGCACACGCACACAAACATGCATATCTGCATGCACATGTATACAAACACACACAGAAATGCAGGTCTGCATGCACATGCTTGCAGACACATTCACACAAGCACGCTCAGAAAGCACCGTATGCCCCATCAGTCACACGTGTGCACACTGAGCACATCCACACGCTTAGCACATGCGTGCACACGTGTGCACACTGTCTGGCCATGTTGCTCACAGCTGTACCCCTCCCAGCTTTGTAATACACACGGATCCCCCTCTGGGGGGCTGCACGACCCCATACATCCCACCCCAGACCTCAAAGCTTGGCCTGCTCAGTGCTGAGCACAGTGTGTGTGTGCACATGCGTGTGCACATGTGCGTGGGCTGGCCCAGCCTCCAGAGCACAGATCCCACTGCAGGACCATCGCCTCGCCTTGCAGTGAGTGGGATGGGGGCTATGGGGGGCGGGAGGGGAGCAGTGCCACCCCTGGTGCCTCAATTTCCCCAACTGCAAAATGAACAGTGGGGTTGAAATGCTGGAACAAAGGGGGGGTTGTAGAGTGTATGCTGGGGAAGGGGGGTTATTGCAGAGTTGCAAACAAAGTGTATGGGGGCCAGGGGCCATTCCCTGCTTGGGGGCTGGGGAGGGTGGGAATTTCTTTGGGTTGGGGGGAAGAATTGTTCTGGGTGGGATCTGAGCCCCCGTGAGCTGTGCTTTTCCCAGCTATGGGCATCCAGTTGCTTTGCTCAGTGCCCCCCACCCACCCATGCCCCACCCGGATTAAAGCTCCTTACCCAGCTCCTGGCAAAGCCTGGACCCCTGACAGGCAGTGAATTCCCCAAAGCAAAAATCCGAAAGCATTTTGGGGAGGAAGGAGAGGAAAAGAAGAGTTTTGCTGGCTTTGGCCAGGATGGAGCCCGGCTCTTTGTGCCAGCAGACGCTGTGCTGAGACCCAGCCAGTTCATGGCAGGGCCGGGTGCCATGGCGCTGCGGTCTCTGAATGGCATCTCCGGTCCTTCCCCAACGCTTCAGGGCGCTTTGCTTTGGTCTCCGCCCCTCCAGCCCCGCTGCCAGCGGTTTCCACTGGTTTCCAGCGTTGGTTTTGGAAGAGCCGAGCTGTCTGCTGCTCCCCACCGCGGCCCCTCTCTCCTCCATGGAGGGGAGTTGAAGGGGCAGGATCAGCTCCAGCCCCCTTGTGCCTCAGTTTCCCCCCCTTTGCATTTTGGCACATAGGATCCCCCAGATCCTAAATCCCAGCAGCCAAAAAGTTTGCCATCCCTTATAGGGAAAGAAGTGTCCCTGAGGGATTCTGCTGTTGCAAACTGAAATCTGAGGGTCCCTGGTGGGATGCAGAAGGGACCCCAAGAGCAAACCAGCCCCACTGCGGGGTGCTGACGCCCACCTCTCCCCATAGGACACCATGGTCCCGTGGGCCTGCTGCCTGCTGGTGGGGCTGTGCGCCCTGCTCCCTCGTGCCACCCCCCAGCAGGACCCTCCTGGGGACCCTGAGCGCTGTGGCATCACTTTCCATGCCCCAAACCCTTGCGGTCCACCCCGTGTGCCATCCCATCTTGCATCCCGTGAGGAGCTGGAGCACCTGCAGAGCCTTCTGCAGCAGAACAGGGCCACGCTGCAGGATGTGGAGGCGGCGGCGGTGCTGGAGGAACCTCAACCCCGGTACCAGGATGTGATCAATGAGGCACTGCCTGCAATCCGTGGGGCCAACCAGGAATTTGGGGAGAGCCTGGACAACGTGCGCAGGGAGCTGGAGGCTCACATGGCTCAGAGCGATCACCCGCAGGTGGTGGAGAAGAGGGAGAAGTAAGTGAGCAGCACCCCAAATCCCAACAGCCATCTGTCCTTATGAGCGTGGAGACAGGAATGGTTCTTGGGGAGTTCTGAAATCTGGAGGTCTCTGATAGGGGAGAGGCAGGGGAGATGCTCCCTGCAGGTGATGGGGGTAAGAGGAAGCATCACCCCAAATTCCACAGGTGGGCGTTATGGGCAACCAAGCCAGAGTGCTGCTCTGCGTGGCCCTAAGGATGCTCAGTGCTGTCAGTGAGCACATGTGGTTGGTTGGTGGGTCTCAGGTGGGGTATGGAGGCCCCACCACCCCACACCACTGATACAGAATTGTAGAATCACTGGGTGTTCAACAGACCTCCAAGGTCATCAAGTCCAGCCGTTGATCCATCCCCACCACGTCTCATGCCACTGATATCCAGATATTTATCCCTTGCCTGAACCCTCAGGTTTTGTTGGCTCAATCATCTCATGCCATGCATGTGTCCCTGCCTCCAACCCATAGCATTTGTAGCTCCCCCATCCCCTGTCACTCACATAGAATCATAGAATCACTAAGGTTGGGAAAGATCTCTAAAATCACCAAGTCCAACCCAACCCATTCCCACCGTGCCCACTGACCATGTACCATGCCACTGATATCCACACGTTGGGTCTGGAGGCTCCGCCACCATATCCTTTCCAAACAGAATGAGAGAATCATGGAGGTTGGAAAATCATCAAGATTGGAAAAGACCTCCAAGATCAAGCCCAACCCATCACCACCGTGCCCCTAAACCACGCTCCATGTCATTAACATCCAGACACGTATCCCTTGCCCAAACCCATAGGATTTGGAGGCTCAGCCATCTCCTGATACCCACCCATGTCCCTGCCCTGAACCCACAGGCTGCGCAAGGACATCCGCCTGGTGGCCCACGTGCTGAATCTCACCTCCCACCTTGCCCACGACCTCGACGCCTCCTCCCAGCGCCTCCAGGATGAGCTGAGCCTCCGCCTGCAGCGCTCGGCCACCCGTGCTGCTACTGCCCAGCCATAGGATACGGGCGGAGCTCTGCCTTTGCCCTCCGTACAGCCTCGCTTGCTGGTAGGATGCTGCTTTGCACTCATGCTGTATTGCTTTCAAGGAGTCCTTTTGCAGAGGGCATTTGCAGAGCAAGCTGGGTGCTGGGCGGGGTTGAGGGCTGCAGCCTGCTGTGCAAGTCCTCATCCACATGATGCCCATCACGCCAAGTATTTAATACATTTATCTTGCAGAGCCCCATGGCACTGCGTGCACTCCCTGCTGCAGGCTCCTTCCTTCTCCAGCAGAACTCTGAGTCCCTTTGCTTCTCCCTGAACATGCTATGCCCATGCAACCATTTGCAGCCAGCCAAAATCAGCCAAAATCTGAGAAACATGGAATATCTCAAGCTGGAAGGAAGCCCCGAGGATTACTGTGTGCAACTCCAAAAATCCAAACGCGATGCCTGTCTGTCTTCATCCATGCTGTTCCTTTCTACAAATGATCGCCGTCTTCTCTGGGGCATGGATGGTGATGGGGTTGGGGATGGGGATTGGATGGGGATGAGCATGGGGATGGGATGGGCATGGAGATGGGGATGGGATGGGATGGGATTGGGATGGGATGGGATTGGGATGGGGTGGGATAGGATGGGATGGGATGGGGATAGGATGGGGTGGGGATGGGGATGGAGATGGGGATGGGGATAGGATGGGGTGGGAATGGGAATGGATGGGGATAGGGTTTGGGGGGGTGAGCATGGAGATGGAGATGGATGGGGATGGAGTTTGGGGGGGTGGGCATGGAGATGGATGGGGATGGGGATGGGGATGGGGATGGGGATGGGGATGGAGATGGAGATGGATGGGGATGGGGATGGGGATGGGGATGGGGATGGGGATGGGGATGGGGATGGGGATGGGGATGGGGATGGGGATGGGGATGGGGATGGGGATGGGGATGGGGATGGGGATGGGGATGGAGTGGCTGCACACACACAGGCAGAGAAGTGCTGGATTGGAGCTATGGGAGATGAATACAAGCAGCCCAGCAGTAAATTGAAGCTGGCAACCGGAGTGCACTGAACCTACAGAGGGTTGGGCATTAGGAAAATAGCTGGAGGCAGAAAACTCTGATCTGTTCAAATACAAGGAGGACATGTCTTGGCCACACCATCACAGAGCCTGGGGACACCATAGGTGTGCACTGCACAACCCTGGGGCTGGGCAACAGGAACACCTCAGGCAGCAGCAGTGACACATCTCCAGGAGCTGCAGGCAGCACAATAAAGATGCATTGCGCTCTGCCAGGCGTCAGCATTATTGCCACATCTGCTTTGTCTCCTTCCTCAATGAAGGACAGCACCCAGAGCAGTGGTGCCACCACTTCAGTGCTCCTCTCCTCAGGTATTCTGGGTGCTCAGCACCCCGAGGTGGCACCCACTGCCCCGATTTCAGTCCGTGCAGGTGGGCTGGGGTCCAACATTGGGCTGCAGAATGGGGAGAGAAGCACATTCTGGTGCCCCCCAAGCCTGGTTCTGCCTCCTTGTTCACCTCCCAGGGGAAAGGATGCAAACTGTTCTCCAGGTCCCCCAGGGCTGGAAATTGCAGTGCTGGGCATCAGTAGCAGGAAGGTTGTGCAGTACATTTCCTAGCAGGAAGGAAGGAGGGAGAGTGGTCTGGGTCAGGGCTGTGCCTTTGCCCAGGAAGGTGGTGAGAAGGGTGAGCTCAGGGTTTCCCATCCCCTGCAGATGGAGAGAGACCCCCTGTCAAAGCTCTGTCCCCATCCCTCTGTTTGCACCCAATGGGCATCTCAGTCTGGCTGTAGGTGGAAGGGAAATTAGTCCTGCAGGGTGGGGGAGATGCAGGATGCTTTCCCAATTTTGTGACATTCTCCTTGGCAGCATTTTGTGGGAGCTGCCCATGAGCAGCTTGGCCTCAAAACCAGCTCAGGGCAGGTGGGTGAGTGGGCTGGTGGGGGGCAGCTGCCTCCACCCCCCTGCAGTACAGCATGGAACACCCCATGCAGTGCCCTTTGGACTGCCTATGGAAAACTTCATGCAATCTCCCCTATAACACCCCATGCAATACTCCATGCGATGCCCCTCACGGTACGCCAGGGAGCACCCCGTGCAATATCCTATTCAATACCCCCATGCAATGTCTCCCTGCAACACCCCATGCAATGCCCCATGCAATATGCCCTTTGCAAAGCCCCATGCAGTGCCCCCACACGATGCCCCTTGCAATGTCCCTTGCAATACCCCATGCAATGCCCATTGCAGGATCCCACACAGTGCCCAGTGCAGCGCCCCACGCCGTGCTGCAGCCCCACTGCCCTGCTGCACATCCCTACATCCCACCCAGACACAGGAGGACAAGAAGGGGGGTAGGGGGCCACAGAGAACCTTCCTCCCCTTTCCTCCTCCTCCTCGCAGCGCTCTGGGCTCACCCTCCTCCCTCCTCCCCTTTCGTCACCGCTCTGAGGACAGCAGAACATCTTCCACTGGAGCCCATTGCACGCCGGAGCTTCCGCGGCACAGCATCCCCACCCCGTGCGTGGGCTCAGCGAAGGGAACGGAGCACAAGACCTCTCTCCAGGTAAGGGGCAGGGCTGGGTGGGGAGGAGAGACGCGGTTCTTCCCTGGGAAATCCTCCTCTTTAAATGCAGAGCACTGCCTCAATGCTCGGAGCAGCGGGGAAAGTTTCCCATCTGCGCGTGAAGTTCCCATCTGAAAATCCCCCTCGCTCTCCCTTTAAAACAAAGCAGAAGAGCACAAAAGGCAATGAGCTCTCTGGAAGTTATTTATTCCTGCTGCTGCCCTGACTGCACGTTGGTTGCTGAGGGCTCAGCTGGGATCGCCTGCAGGCATCCCAAGGTTCAGCCTTGAGCGGCTGCTGGAGCCCTGGGGAAATGCGCCTGGCACAGCCCGAGTGAGCATTTCATGTCCCCCGGGGCAGTGCTGCAGAGGGGTCAGTGCACTTGGTGTCACGAAGAGATGGGAAATCCATCGGGGAAATTGTTTGGACATGGGGTGATGAGGGATGGGGATGCACTAAGGACAGTGATGGGGGTGCATTAAGGGCAGTGATGGGGATGCAGGAGGGGCAGCAATGTGATGGGATTGCATTAAAGGTAGTGATGGAGATTCAAGAGGGGCAGCAATGGGATAGGGATGCATTAAGGGTGGTGATGGGGATGCAGGAGGGGCAGTGATGGGGATGCAGGAGGGGCAGCAATAGGACAGGGATGCATTAAGGGTAGCGATGGGGATGCAGGAGTGGCAGTGATGGGAATGCAGGAGAGGCAGCGATGGGATGGGGATGCATTAAGGGCAGTGATGGGGATGCAGAAGGGGCAGCAATAGGACAGGAATGCATTAAGGGTAGCGATGGGGATGCAGGAGGGGCAGTGATGGGATGGGGATGCATTAAGGGCAGTGATGGGAATGCAGGAGTGGCAGCAATGGAGATAGGGCTGCTGTGGGGATGCAGGTATCACACAGTGTGCTTTTAGGGGTGCAGCCCCCCAGGCAGTCTCCTTATCACCTTCCCTGTCCCCAACTAAACCTCAAGACATGCGTGCACATCCTCAGCTTCGTGCTCCCTGCAGAACTCCCCATCCCTGACAGGCATCAGCTGTTCCCTGCAATGCTGCCCATCAGCCTGGGCACCTTTTTCCCTTCTCCAACGTTTATCCTTGGGAGAACCCCTAAAAATCCTCAACTGTCTCTTATGTCACACTCTGCAATCAAGCCCAAGGAGCAGCTCCCCAGCAGCCTGGTTCTGTCCCATGTTTTTAGATATCTCAGCCACATCTGTAATTTTTATCTCAGCGCAGCGGCCGTTGTTCCTCCTCCCGTTTTCCACTCCCTCCACCATCCTTGTATTAGTCAGCATGGCCACAAGTTGAAAACTGCGCAAAAAAACCCAGCAATGACAAGTTAATGAAGGCTCCTTGGTTTGACTGGGTGGGAATTCAAAGGATGTGCTCGCTCACCAAAGTCAGCATTGGGCTGGGAAGATCCACTGATCCATTGCTTTGGGGATAAGGCAATTGCCTGTCCAGGGTGCAGAAGCTGCTGCTAGGGCACAAGCTGGACATGGAGGGGTCCTGAGCTGGAGGTCTGGGACTGCTGCAGAGCAAGAGAATTTCCCATTGCAGAGATTTGATGTACAGAGTAGAGGGAATCTGAGCACACACATGGATGGTTGATTGGACGGATGGACAGAGGGATGGATGGATGGATGGATGGATGGATGGATGGATGGATGGATGGATGGATGGATGGATGGATGGATGGATGGGTGGGTGGATGGATGGATGGATGGATGGATGGATGGGTGGGTGGATGGATGGGTGGGTGGATGGATGGATGGATGGATGGATGGATGGATGGATGGATGGATGGATGGATGGATGGATGGATGATGGATGAGTGGATATCAAGCCTCAAGACAATCCCCAGATGTCCCCAGAGCACCCAGAGCCTTTCCCAGGGGTCCCGACAGGATCACTGAGGCCATCCCTGAGGCACAGGGCATGCTGCCAGCACATCACCACACTGCCAGTGCTGCATCCCAAAAGCAGCTAGAACAAAGCACCCTCCAGGGATGGTGCTGTGCTACTCTGCCATGCTGTCCCATGGGCAGGGGGCTTGGGAATGTTTCCTCCTGGGTGCTCTGAAGTTTTGCAGCAAGGCATACAGTCAGCCCATCCACACCCTCATTGCCCCTGCAAGGGATCTCTTTTTAATTCTGCTTTGGCTTTGCCCCATTCCCACGACTTTAAATCATAGGGTCCAGCTGCTGCAAAGAGATGGAGCTCCCCAGAAGAGTCCCACAACCCACACTGCACCCACTGAATAAGGAGAGGATGTTCTGGAGACGTTTTTCTCTGGCCCCAGTACAAGTCAGAAACTGATTTCTCTGTTGGCTGTAAGAAGAGTGGGACCACTCCACCTCCTAGAACTGCACTGGGGTGCCATCACAGTGACAGTGCCACTCTCTGCTGTTTTTCCAGGAAATTTTGGTCAAGAGGCTTGACCACACTATCCAGTTCTGTCCATGGCTCCTCTGGAGCTTGCTGGTGGTGGGGACACACAGGACACCTTGCTGGAGCTGCCCTATGATGGCTTTTCCTACTGAGTCACTGTGCCCACGTCTGGGCTCACACTGCAGGGAGCATGGGGTGGCCGTGCCGCAGCATCACACCCCTCCTCGTGTGGTGTTTTGCCATCTTCCAGGCAGGTAAGGGCTCTCCTTTCTTTCTCTGGGGTATCTGAATGCCCTTCCCTTGGGCCCAGCCTTCCCCTGAGTCCCGATCACCCATCAGTGTAAGAGCTCCCTAGAGCTGGGCATCTTGCTTCTTCCCTCATCCAGCAGCATTCCTTCCCTTACACCACTTCTGCTCAGTGTTCAACCCCCAGCAGTGTGCAAGAGAAAACCAGGGTCCCTCGCTGGGTTTGCCTGCCCCAAGCTGAGCAGTGGGGAGAGCTTGCACAGGGCACAGGGATGCGCCAGCCAGCTGTGGAGCTGTACATCCATCCTGCTGCTGGGCACAGCCACCCGTATACAATGCCTTTTTGGCTGTGCTTTGCTATGTAAAGTGTTCCACTGAAGAAATTTATGGGGCTCCGCAGCAAGCAAGGACAGATGCGAGCGATGCTGTGCGATGCAGCACAAGCACGTGGGCTGGCTGGTGGCACCAGAGAGCAATGCCAGTGATTGCTCCACATAGCAAGGAGTTTCCATCCTCTGTCTCCCATCCTCCACCCTCTATTCTTCACCCTCCATCCTCCATCCTCCATCCTCTATCCTCCATCCTTCCACCAACCTCCACCCTCCACCCTCCACTCTCCACCCTCTACCCTCCACTTTCCTCCTCCATCTTCCATCTTCCATCCTCCATCCTCCATTCTCCATTCTTCATCCTCCATCCTCCATTCTCCACCCTCTACCCTCCACTCTCTATCCTCCATCCTCCATTCTCCACCCTCTACCCTCCACTCTCTATCCTCCATCCTCCATCCTCCACTCTCCATCCTCCATCCTTCCTCCAGTCCCCATTCTCCATCCTCCAACCTCCATTCTTCACCCTTCAATCTCTCTCCTCCATCCTCCAGTTGAGCCCAATGGCTGCTCTCTGAGAAGTCTGCACTAGCCCCAAGCTCTGCACCGGCTGCAGCCTCCAGCTTGCAAAGCCCAACCAGTTTACACCAGTAAGAGCTGATAGAGGGGGCTGTGAGGTGACCCTTGGCCATTCAGAAACAGGATTTTCTCACCAACTTCTAAGCTAACATTGCTGAGTTGAGCTTGCACAGCCCAGCAAGCATAGGGCACAGTTGCAGAGGCCAATTCCCCTCTTCCCACCTCCATGCCCAGAAATGTCCCTTCCCCAAGTGGTTTAGAGAACCCCAAATCCTCACCCAGAGATTTGTAGGGGCAGCTCCTGCCCTCGGCCTCAAGCAGTACTGAGATGGAGAAGTAAAGAAGCAGAGTGGAAAGCCTCCACTGCAGGGAATGGGAGAGAGTGACATTTATAATCGCTTTTATTTTGGGGTGTCCTGTGATGTGCACAGTCCCTTTTAGGGTAGTGCAAGAGCTGCTGCATGTCTCCACAGCCGCCAGGGAGCAGAAGCAGCCCCACGGCTTTGCTGAGGACCGTCTCTTCAAGCATCTCTTCACAGGCTACAACCGCTGGTCACGGCCAGTGCCCAACACCTCTGATGTGGTCATAGTGAAGTTCGGGCTGTCAATAGCACAGCTGATCGATGTGGTAAGGTGTCCACACAGGGATTTCATCCTAGAACCTCTGAGCCATTTCTTCTGCCCTCCACGCTGCTGTCTGTCTGTCCCCAGTAGGGGACAAGCCATCCACCTGCCTCCACAAAACCTCCAACAAGCAGGGGACATTGCTCATCATTGCTCCATCCCAAGCTTTCCCTTTCCCTGAAAGCAAGAGAGCACCAAGGAAAACTGCACAACTCTCTATCCCTACTCTTATCTTCCCGCCATCTATATCTATAAGGCTATCCCTGGGCTTGTTTTGCTTGTTTTTCCATCCATGCCTTGCTTGTTACTGTCACGCACACCCATCTGTCCGTCCATCCATCCATCCATCCATCCATCCATCCATCCACCCATCCATCCATCCACCCACCCACCTACCATCACAAAACCCCCAGACCCCCAGGGTGCTTGGCACTGAAGGTACCCCCAGGTCCCTCTGGTCTTCCCCCCTGCCCTCCCTGCCCCAGAGGGGTCACCCAGAGCAGGGTACCCAGACACTCCCTACTATCTATAGCCTATCTACTATCTGCTACACAGAGCCTAGATAAATCCATCATCTATCTACCCATTCACCTATCCATATATTCATCTATCCATCCATCTGCCCGTTTATCCCTGACATGCACTTGTCTACCCGCCAGAACTTCTCCGAGCTTGCTGCCACAATATGCTATTGTTTGCTGCCATCTAGTGAGCAAATATCCAATTTCTCCTGCACCTTGCGCTGGTGTCGGTTGCTTTAAGGAACTGAACCTCAGAGGCTGAACGGGAGCTCGGCAGCATGAGCAGGATAAGCAGAAGGGTGATATTGGGATTGATGCAGTGTTGGGATGAACCTTCTCTGTCCTTCTGCTCTCATCTCTCCATTTCCCACTGCAGGATGAGAAGAACCAAATGATGACCACAAACGTTTGGCTGAAGCAGGTAGGAGTCTGTGCCATCCATGGGGCGCAGGCTGGAGAGAGTAAAAAGGAGGGGGATGGTATTGGGCAGCTCAGTCCCACCATACCCAGGGTCACCTGGTGCCCTCCTTGCCTCCTTCCAGGAGTGGAGCGACTACAAGCTGCGCTGGAACCCGGAGGACTTTGACAATGTCACCTCCATCAGGGTGCCCTCTGAGATGATCTGGATCCCCGACATCGTGCTCTACAACAAGTGAGATGATGCATCCCTAGGACCAGTCCTCTCATTCTACCTCATCTCCATCACATTCATCCCATGGCATCCCATCCCATCCCATCCCATTCCATAATATCACATCCCATCGCACGACATTCCATCCCAGCTCATCCTATCCCATCCCATTCCATAGGATCCCATCCCATTGGATCCCATTCTATCCCATCCCACCCCACCCCAGCCCATCCCAACACAACCCATCGTATTCCAAATGGATGGAGCTCCTGCCCGTGTTTCCTGAAGGGAACCCTTCACCCTCTCTGTCCCCACAGTGCCGACGGGGAGTTTGCTGTGACTCACATGACGAAGGCCCACCTCTTCTCCAATGGGAAAGTGAAGTGGGTGCCACCCGCCATCTACAAGAGCTCGTGCAGCATTGATGTCACCTACTTCCCCTTCGACCAGCAGAACTGCAAGATGAAGTTTGGCTCCTGGACATATGACAAGGCCAAGATCGACCTGGAGAACATGGAACACCACGTGGACCTCAAGGACTACTGGGAGAGTGGCGAGTGGGCCATCATAAATGCCATTGGCAGGTACAACTCCAAGAAGTACGACTGCTGCACTGAGATCTACCCAGACATCACCTTCTACTTCGTCATCCGCCGCCTCCCGCTCTTCTACACCATCAACCTCATCATCCCCTGCCTGCTCATCTCCTGCCTCACCGTGCTGGTCTTCTACCTGCCCTCCGACTGCGGTGAGAAGATCACACTCTGCATCTCCGTCCTTCTGTCCCTCACCGTCTTCCTGCTGCTCATCACCGAAATCATCCCCTCCACCTCTCTGGTCATCCCGCTCATTGGCGAGTATCTCCTCTTCACCATGATCTTCGTCACGCTCTCCATCATCATCACTGTTTTTGTCCTCAATGTGCACCACCGCTCCCCCAGCACCCACACCATGCCCCACTGGGTGCGTAGCTTCTTCCTGGGCTTCATCCCCCGTTGGCTCTTCATGAAGCGACCCCCTGTGCTGCTCCCTGCTGAGGGGACAACGGGTCAATATGACCCTCCGGGGACCAGGCTCAGCACCTCCCGCTGCTGGCTGGAGACCGATGTGGATGACAAGTGGGAGGAGGAGGAGGAGGAAGAAGAAGAAGAGGAGGAAGAGGAAGAGGAGGAGAAGACGTATTCCAGCCGTGTGCCCTCAGGGGGATCCCAGGGCACCCAGTGCCGCTACAGCTGTGGACGCCAAGCGGGCAAAGCATCAGGGGGCCCAGCCCCACAGGTGCCCCTCAAGGGGGAGGAGGTGGGCTCTGATCAAGGGCTGACACTGTCACCCAGCATCCTGAGGGCCCTGGAGGGTGTGCAGTACATTGCGGACCACCTGCGAGCAGAGGATGCTGACTTCTCGGTGAGTGGGGGGCAACTGAGGGCTGGGGGCAAAGGAGACTCCCCAACCCAGTGCTCCCTCCATGGGGGTCAGTGATGGGGATATCTGGTTGTATCCATGCATGCTGAGGGCCTTAGTTCAGGAGATCTATGATCACCCCCTGGGAAATAAGGGCTGCACTGAGCAACATGGCCTAGAGCAGTCACAGCAATTACAGGCGTGGTCAGGCTTGATGGTCTTAGTGCTCTTTCCAACCTTAATGATTCTATGATTCTATGAAATACGGGTTCTGCCAGGTCAGCTCAATGTTCCTCAGGCTGCAGGGTGCAGGATGCCCCTCTCCCAGCCACACTGCTCTACATAATGTCAGTATCTGTCACCCAGCTCAGAGCCTGCACCCCAACCCACAATTTGGGAACACCTGGGTGGGGTTTGCTGTGCCCCCAGAAGCCCTGTAGAGATCCATACCCACACCTTATGCTTGAGACATCTCCTAACCTTTGGAGGCTTCACCCTCTACCCACAGCTCACAGCCCCTCTCCTCCTGGCAGGTGAAGGAGGACTGGAAGTACGTGGCCATGGTGATAGACCGCATCTTCCTCTGGATGTTCATCATCGTCTGCTTGCTGGGAACCGTGGGGCTCTTCCTCCCACCCTACCTGGCAGGGATGATTTAGGGATCAGGGGGCAATGTGGGTACCTCTCACAGCATCATGACCATGGAGGTCACTTGGGTGGGACGTGCAGCACTGTGGGGGGAAGCAAAAGGTGTGCTGGGAGTGCCCTGCTTCCTGCTGTCCTGCTCACGGTGGTGGCCATCCTGGCCTCAAGGAAAGCTCAGCACAGCCTCTCCACCAACAAAACGTGGGATGGAGGGATCTAGAAGAGGCATCCACTTCCTTCAGCTGCTGCAGGTTCCATCTGGAACCCAAGGGACACATCTGGTTGTGACTCCAAGAGAGGATATCACAGCTGCTTCTGGATGCACCCTGCCTCAGGACCACAGCCAACACAACGTGGGGCAGGACACAGTGCTTTGGGGTGTGACAGCAGGAAGGGGCAGAAGTTCCTGCTCACACTACGCAGCTCAGGGGCTCTGCTCTTCTCTGCTCTGCAAAGCCCATCAGCACAAGCAATCCACGTGTGTGCTGGTGGGTTCGTCAGCACAGGGATCCTGGGCAAATTGTCCTCTCTATCCTATACCTGCGATAACAAGCAGATCCCCAACCCCCTCGCTCTGATGACTGCTGCAACCCAGCTTTAATTTCTATCTTCCATGCATCCTCAAGGACTCGTGCTTGCAAAGATCTACTCTTATCTGTGCCCCAAAGCCAGGCTTTCCCTGCGGGGTTTTTCCTCCAGGAGACCAACCCAGGAGCTGGATGTGACCTGACGGGTTTCAGAAAACACTTTGTGCTATCAGGAGTGAAATGGGCTGGAATAAATGATGCCACTGAGAAAAATGCACATCCCAAGGGTGTTGCAGCTGCTCATGCATTCTCTGCTGTGTGCACACAGGGCTGAGATAAAGGATGTGGGATGTGCAAGGCAGCAAGCTGTATGTATGCATGGGTCTGTGTGCATCTGACCCAACACATCTCAGTTTTGTGGCTCTGCAGAGCCCGGTATGCTCATCTCCTCTCCACATCAGCCCTTCTAAAATCCTTGCTGGTTGCCTCCAGAACCAAAATCCCTCTTTCAGCAAAGCTCTGCCTGGCTGGGGATGGAGCAGAAGCTCTGGAGTGAACGCCAGTGTGACATAGCAAGCACCCCAAACACCCTTCCCTATGGGGCACGCATCCTCTTGACTGTACTGTTCCCCAGAATGTCTCCCAGCTGCCTCCACCCTGAACTTGCCATGATTTCCTGATGCTCTTTGAAAGGCAAAGCACAAATATCCAAAAATAGTTCCGCTTAGCAAGACCTGGGATGGGAACAGGGAGAGTGGCACCTTGCATGGATTTGGGAGTTGGTGGGGCTCCAGAGCTGGCAGATCCAGGTTGGATATTAGGAAACATTTCTTCTCCAAAAGAGAGCAGTGCTGCAGTGGCACAGCTGCCCAGGGAGGTGGTGGGGTCACCAAACCTGGAGATGTTCCAGAACTGTGGGGATGTGGCACTGAGGGACGGGCATGGGGGGGTGGGTTGGGGTTGGACTCGTGGATCTTGGAGGTCTTCTCCAACCTGAATGATTCAATGGTTTTATGACCAGAGGTGAATAAGAGACACCCTTGCTGCAGGGTTCTGGAGTCCAGCCTGCATTCTTTTCCAGGAGAGGGGGATGTCAGCAAGCAAAGGCACAGCAGGACTTGGTGCATGGTTTATCTCAGCCAGTGCAAGCAGCGTTGTGGGAAGATGCTGGGGAAAAGCCCAAACCGTACGAATTCCAATTCAAGCACAAACCAAACAGAGAATTTGTTGCTGTTGTCGTTTACATGGAGTAGCTTGGAGCAAATTCAGCTGGAAGAGGCCCCATCCTCCCGACTGATTTATGGCACTGACGGCTGCGGGCACAGAGACCCATCCCTCCCACACTCCCCTGGCTGGGGCTGGACGCGAGAACCGACCCGACGTACGCCCATCATTAAATAAACTCTTCTATATAATGTACAAGGAAATGCAAACAGTCCCTCCAGCGAGCCCCTCCCGGGAAGCCAGCTCCCCTGGTCACTGTGTCCCCAGCTCCCAGCACTGAGCAGCAGGGCGCAGGTCCCCAGTTGGATGTGCTGTCCCTGGGAAGGGCCATGGGACTGACATGGGGACCCATTGGATAGACACATGGACCCACTGGACAGGCCCACTGGGCACACTGAATGGACACACAGCCCTGTTGGTGCCACCAAACCCAAAGGGACCTTCATCCACCCTTGGGGACAGCCAGGCCACCCCCAGTCCTTTGGAGGGATGCGTCACCAGGCACCTCCTTTCTTCAGAAGACTGATGAGATGATGCTAAAGACACAAGCAGCTGCAGGAGGAGGGGGACATGGAGGACAGGGCGGCGAGGCCACGGGAGACACACAGAAGCCAGCTCGTCCGCACCGCTCTCCTCCCATCGCTACCGACCAATGCAGCGCTGCCTCTCCTCCTCTTCTCCTTCCCCACCCCTTCATATTCCCTCACTCCACGCACAGCTTCACCAGGTTGGCCTGGACCTTGGCTTGGTCCACAGCGTCCAGCAGGTTCTTGGCGTCCACAGCCAAGGTATGGGAGGCCGTCAGCATCTGCTTCTTGCACTCCTCGCTCAGCGAGGTGACGGCGTTCTGCTGTGCCAGGCGCATCTTGTTTATGAGCTCAGCCAAGTCCTTGTTGAGCAACTTCTGGGTCCCTTCAATCTGGCCATGACGAGCAGAGGTTATAGCTGGGGGTGTCCCCAAGCCCCCTCCCCCATCCCCATCCCCACGGGGCGTGCTGCAGCCCTACCTCGGTGCGGGAAGTGGCGGGCAGGATGGGCAGGATCTCATCCACGCTGCCAATCAGCTTGCGGAGGGACAGGCCCACGTTCTGTGGGGTGAGTGGTAGGGTTAGAATGGATCCAGGCACCAGACAGTGGTGCACAGTCCCCGATGCTGATTTAAGGATGCCAGTGGGGAGAGAAGAATGGGAGGAAATGCTCCCCTTGGACTCAAGAACCCAATGGAGGAACAGGGCATACTGGAATTGATACCTGGACACAAAGATGTGTTGGAAATGCTCTCACCATTGGTCCAAGGACTCAACAGAAGAAAAGCGTGGGGTATATTGGAAATGCTCTCCCATTGACCAAAAGAAGGAGCAGGATATATTGGAGGTGCCCCCATTGCTGACCCAAGGATGCAACAGGATCAGGATATATTGGAAATACTCTGCATTGACCCAAGGACCCAATGGAGGAGCCAGACATGTTGGAAACACTCCCACTCTTGACCCAAGAACCCAAGGGAGGAGCACAGCATGCTGGAATTGCTCCTACCACTGACCCAAAGACTCAGTGGAGGAGCAGGGCTCATTGGAATTCCTCCTGCTATTGGCGCAAGGACACACTGGAGGAGCAAGACATGTTGGAAATGCTCCTCTACTGACACAAGGTCACAGGGAAGGAGCAGGGCACGTTGGAATTTCTCCTGTCATTGACCCCAGGAGCCACTGAAGGAACAAGACATCCTAGAATTGCTCCCACCATTGACCCAAGGACCCAAGGTGTGTTGCTAATGCTCCCTCCTATACACATAAGTCTTTCCAAAAAGGATTCTCGGTGGGAGCTGCTCAGCAGACTGATTCCCAGCTCCCTTCATGATCCCTGCAGGAGGCCTGCTTTCCCTTTGTTTCCCCTACCTTCACCACGAGGATGTATCCCTCTGGGGGCAGGAGGCTGATCTCATTCTTCAGCTGCAGGACAGCTCTCACCAGGTCCATGACGTTGCTGTACACCGTGTCATCCGTGCGGTCCAGATTGGCAGTGGGAGCTGGCTGGATGGACTGGCAGAGAACAGGGCCGTGGTGGGCTCAGGACAGCAAGGGAGCAGGGAAGGAATAGACCAACATCGGTGGAGAGCCCTGGCCAGTCTCTGCACCCCAGACCCATCCACCTCCCACCCGCAACTTGGACAATGCTTAGTTGGTCCAAGAAGTCCTATCTTGTAGATGAACAGAAGTAAATGGTTGTGGAGGAAGACTTGGACCACAGTGGCTGTCTGAGGAAGTCTTACCTGTGCCCCAAGTCTTGGAGGCTTCTGGGGGGGGGCCGTGAACTCCGCTACACCATCAGTAAGGGAAAGGAAGGAGAGTTACTCTGGATGCTCCCTGGACGTGTGTGCATGTTCCTCATGCCCCATACCACTCAGGACACCCCAATTTGATGCAGCTGTATGCCACCTCCCATCCACCAGCAGGGCAAGGAAAAGGGGATGCCTGCAGCTCAGCCCCCCCATTTGTGGAACAGGCAGAGCCTTTGGGGCAGGCAGCCACTCGTGGTGATGATCTGGGATTGCTGGAACAGGGCTTGTGCAAAAGGCAGCGGGGACACTCACTGTAATCCATCTCCTTCTCCGGGAGCAGCTGCAGGGGAAGAAACAGCAGCAAATGAGAGGTGGGAAGTCCTGTTCAGAGGAGCAAGAGCCAAGGAGGCATTGCCTCAGGGTGGAGGCATCCTCATTCCAGAGGGCTTCAGGGGGCAGGTGTGGACTGCAAGCATTGTACCCCATTAAGAGTTTTGGACAAGTTTTCTGCAACTGGGGGACAGGGATTCCCCAGCATGACAACAGAAAGCAATTTGATCCCAGCAATCCCTAAATGCTTCCAAGAGCAGGGCTGGAAAAGGGCAGCAGGGACCATTGCAAGCTGTACGTATCTTCTGCCCACCCCCAGGAGAAGGGCCCCTCTGCAGATGAATGCAGTCAACAGGGTTCTCTGGGGCTGGCAGCACTCACCAGAGCAGTGTTGTTGTTCATGAACACTGTCGGGTCCTGAAAAAGGGGAGAAGGTTTGTGAGAGGTGATGGGAAAAGGGAAAGATAAGGGAAAAGGGAAGGAAAAGGAAAAATGGGGACCTCCGGAGAACTGTTCCCTTCCCTCTACACCCTTCATGGCAAAACTTTCCCAAATTCTGATTCTTTCATCCCAATTCCCAACAGAAGAAGAAGTATTCCCCCCTTCATTTTGCCCAACATCGTCCAGGAAAATCCATCTCTGATCTTTGGAGACCTTTATGGTTTTCCTGCCTCCAGAAGTCCCCAAATGCACACCCCAGGAGCATGGCCCATCTCTGCAGCCCCACAGCCCCCCCATGGCCCTGTCCCTGTCTTCATCCCTTCCATGTTGCACCAGGATCCCGAGCTGCTGCTCCCCAAAATGCTGCTGCAGCACCAGAGCTGGGCATTGCTCCACGGCTGCGTCAGTCGTGCTAATAAAAGATTTTCCATCTCGCTGCCACTGGTGCATTAGTCACACATTAGCTACCTTGATGCTGGCTTTAAAAAGCATTATAAAAGCTCGTGAAGACGCAATGGCGTTTAAAAAATTGCGCAGGTGTTGAAGTGTTTGCTTCCCATCGCAGCTCGGCGAGGTGCAGAACACAGAGAGGTGTGAGTGGGTTGGTGATGGGGGCTGCCCTGACACCTCCGGCTGTGCACAAACCGCTGGAGCTGCACACCTGCTGTGAGACCCGCAGCGTGCTGCAGTTGTGGTTATATTGCATGAAGCGAGCTGCAGCTTGGTGCATGGTGGCAATGCGAGAGCTGGGAGCACCCAGCCCAAAGTCTGTCCCCAACCCAATGTTACCCACCAGGGATTTCTCCTCCTGCCTCAGCCATTGGTAGTCCTCCACCATCTGCTTTTGCTGCTTGTCCAGCACCTGTCGCATCTTCAGCCTCTCCATCTCCCACAGCTTCTGTGCCTCTTCCCTGCTGCTGGGACGCAGGAAGTCTTCCTCCTGGCGCATGGAGCAGGCAGAGATGGGGGGAGCTCAGCACCAGGAGCCTCCCCATGCGGTGTCGGCACAGCTCTGCACATGCAAAGCCATGCTCTGGACTCCTGGGCATGCAACTCAGCACCAGAGCAGTGCATTCTGCCCGCGGTGCAGATGATCACAGTGCTGGGATTGTGTCAAACCATCCAGCAGATCATCACCAGATGCAGGGCAACACCCTGCCCCTGATTCTGGGGCCATGCAGTGGTGCTGAAGAGCTAAACGCCAGAAGACAACGCTGCAGCCACCCATCCCCAGAGCACCCCAGCTGGATTTTGGGTACTCCATGCCATCATCTCCTCCACCACCACACCTCCACTTTGGTGTGCATGCATGCAAACATCATGGCAGCCCTTCCAGCCTCAAGCAGTGCAGCGCAGGATCGGGTACACAGCTGGAAGCAGCAGCAGCACCAAGCACAGAGCGTTCCCCCGCTGAGCCCCTTCCTCGGCGCGGTCCTCATGATGCCCTCGGCTCCTTCTCTTACCCGCATGCTGTGGCGCTTGAAGACGTGGTGGCGGTGGAGCGGAGGGGTGTGCAGGGAGCTGGCTGGAGACTGGTACTCGGCGGGGCTGGTGAGGGTGGGTGAGCTCGCACACAGACCCTCAGGCACCTGTGGCAAGGCGGGCACGGGACAAAGCCATGGGAGCAGGCAGACAGACGGACACATGGACAGAGCAAAGAGTGTGAGACAGGGGCTTTCACAGCAGAACATCACAGAGGAGCAGCATAGGATTGTCTTTACCACAACGCTTGCTCCCAAACCTATGCTCCTGCCCAAACCCCTGCCTGGCTCCAAAAATCATCCAAGAGTGTAGGGATGCTCCAAGGAACGGTGCAAACTCAGCTGCAGGCAGCACTAGAGTGCAGCAAACCTCCTTTCCTTGCGGCTGTGCATACACATGGGACTGCAAGAGCGTTGCCAAAAGGACGGGGGAGCACTGATAACAGAATGGGAAGAGCATTGCAAACAGGATGGGGGGAGCATTGCCAAGGGGAGGAGGGGAGCTTTGCAAACTGCCCTGCCCTGGGACAAAAGCCACTCTTGGAGCTCTGAGGCAGAGACAAGGCCCAAAGCAGCACGCTGTCCTGCTGGCACTTGGTGGCTCTGAGACCCAAAAGCCACCAGCTCTGAGGACTGAAGCTCTGGGCACAGCTTCCTGGGAAAAAGCCCTTGTGTTCCCCGTGGATCGCTTGGGGCATACAGCCTTACCTGGAACTGCAGCTTGGGTGCCAGGAGGTTGCTCTGGGGTGGAGGTTTGTACCTGGGTCTGCTGGGCTGTGGGAGTGGAGGGAGAAAGGTGAGGGGGGTGCAAGCAAGGAGACATTTTGCCCTGCAGCATTCTGCCCATGTCCCCACCTTGGGGGGCGGCTCCTGGGAAGTTGGTGGCTCCATGATTTTGGGAGGCCGGTGGCGGTTGTTCCGCTCCTGCTCCTTGGCCAGCTCCTTCTCCATCAGGTAAATGTCACTGCAGGGGGACAGAGAGGGGACCTCAGTGCCATGCCCTGATGCAGGGAGATGAATGGGATGGGTGGGTGGAGGAGGAAGGTGCCCCAAAATCTCTCCCATTACCTCAAGCTGCAAACCAGGTCCTTGAACTTGGGCCTCTCGCTGGGGTCGTAGTCCCAGCAGCGCGTCATCAGGGTGTAGAGGATGGGTGGGCAGAGGTCGGGCTTGGGCAGGCGGTCGCCCCTCTCCAACACCCCGATCACATCCTTGTTCTCCAGCCAGAAGAAGGGCTGCCGGCCATAGCTCAGGATCTCCCACATGCACACGGCTGCAAGGCACAGGGGAGAAATCATAGATGGTGCCAGTTACCAATCTAGGGACCATCCCCTTGCCCAAGCTTTTGGGGACCTGGTGACAGAGCTAGGCTCTGGATGTTTTCAGGGAGTAATGTTTAATCCAGATCCTTGAGCATCTCAAATTCAGTATGCCCTCAATGATGGTTGAGCATCTTGAATGCAGGATGCCTCCAGTGATGGTTAAGCATTTCGAATGAGGGATGCCCCCAATGGCAGTTGACATCTTGAATATGGGATGCCCCCATTAATGGCTGAGCACCTTAAATGTGGGTTGCTCCCAATGATGGTTGAGCACCTCAAGTTTGGGATGCCCCCAGTGATGGTTAAGCACCTTGGATGTGGAATGTCCCCACTGGCAGCTAGAATCATAGAACCATAGTATAACCAAGGTTGGAAAAGACCCACAGGATCACCCAGTCCAACCATATACTGATCACCAATAGCTCTCACTAGCCCTCAACACAAAGCCTAAATGTTCCTTGAAAACCTCCAGGGTAACGGGTTGACATCTTGAATGCAGGATGCTTCCAATGATGGTAGAGCATCCCAAATTGAGGAGTTGGAACTGCAAAGGTTCTGCTCCAGGAGCCTTTCCCCAAGGCTGAGCTACCACTGCCACACCAGAGCAGGATATGTCCCTGCGCATCATGATGCTGCCCCCAGATGTACCCAGGATCCGTCCCACCTCCATCCCACTGCCTACCAAACATCCAGACATCACTGGCTGTTGTGAAGCGTCGGAAGTTGATGGACTCAGGGGACATCCACTTGATGGGGAGACGGGTGACAGATGCTGGAGGGACAGATAGATGGCAGCCATGCTCACGGCTGCAGATGGGCTGACACAAGCCCACATCCTACACTGCTTTACCTTTATAGTACTCCTCATCTTCGATGTACCTGGAGAGCCCAAAGTCACCCAGCTTCACACACTCTGGGGATGCCACCAGGATATTCCTCACTGCAATGTCCCTGCAAGGACAGTACTTTGACTGGGAATGAGGGCTGGACCATCACATCCAGAGAAACCAGCTCCTCTGGCTGAAAAATGATCCTGCAAGGGGTGCTACCAGCTCCTGCTGCTGCCCTGCTGCTCCCACCTCACCTGTGCACACAGTTGATGGCCTCCAGGTACGCCAAGGCTTTGCTGATCTGCAGTGCATACAGGACGAGCGTGGGCACAGCGAGGCAGTGCTTGTTCTGCTCCAGGTATTGACCCAGCTGCAAGAGGACAGGTGGGGGGCTCAGGGGCTGAAAAGTAGCACCAAGGTGGGGGAACAGCCCCCAGCAGCATCAGCCACCGCACCTCCCCATAGGGGTACAGCTCCATGATGATCCAGGTGGGTTCTTCCTCTGCAATGCCAATGAGCTTCACAATGTGGGGGTGGTCCAACTTCTTCATCAGCACTGTGGGGAGACCCTGTCACAGGTTCCCTACCACAGGGGAACCTCCAGCAGCCCCAACCCCACCAGGGGTGCAGGGGAAGTTCTGTGACATGCAGACAGAGCGAGAGCAGCAGGAACAGCCAGGGAGCTCCTGCTGTCCACAATAGGGTTCCGATGGGTTTACGCACAGACGGTGCCCACCTCCCCTCACACAAGATTCCAGCAGATTTCTTCCCCCAAAAGATCTGGGGAAACCCTGTCACAGCACGGAGGGTATGGGACCCGTTCTTCATCCTGCTCTGCATTGCAATGACATACCTGCCTCGCTCAGGAACTTGTCCTTGTTCTCGGGGCTGCAGTCCTTCTTGCACGTCTTCACAGCCACGTTCACCCTCTCCCCTTTCTGCAAGCAGAGATGGGGGCAGATCAGTCTCACTCCCCCCGGGGAAAAAAGGAGGTGGGTGGGATGGAGGCAGCACTGCACACCCACCGGGTTGGTGTAGGTGCCCTCGTACACCTCGCCGAAGAAGCCTTCGCCCAGGATCCTTCCCAGTGTGATGTCCTCCCTGCAGATCCCATAGTGCTGGGCTGAGAGGAAAGGGTTGCACTGGTGGGCATTGGGGCATGGGGAGCTGCTTGCACCCATCCCTGTGCTAAGAGGGAGGTTTTTGAGTGCACATCTGGTCCATCATCCCCTTGGCCAAGACAGAGACCCATGGGTCCTGCTCCATAGTGTGCACCCCCAGGAGGTAAGGTGGGCAGAGTGGGCAAAACTTAGACCCCAGATCTGGTGGGGTTGGGGTGGGGAGTGGAGAAGGGGAAGGAGAAAATATGAAGATGGTGGGCATGGGAAGATGGTGGGCATAGGGAGATGAGATGATGGACACAGGGAGAGGAGATGTATGGCACAGGGAGATGATGGACATAGGGATTGGAGATCATGGGTAGGGTGGGCAGAATGGGCAAAACACATTTTGGCACTGTTGAAGATGGGGTGGGAAATTGGGACAAGCAGGAGGAAGGGGAGAATAGGGAGATGGTAGCTGGAGGGAGATGGGCAGGAGGGCACCCAAGGGGTGACACCTACCTCCAGATCTCGGGCGTGAGGTCTCGTCAGGGATTTCAGCATAAATCTCAGAGTCTGGGGCAAGAAGAAGGCAGCAGGCAGAGATGCAACCAGGGAAAGCCAAAGTGCCCATCCCAGAGCTCCCTACCCACAGTCGATGGAGGGGATCCCCAACTCACCAACGCTGAGGCTGTCAGACACAGCAGAGTGTCGCTCCTCCAGGTGCCTGCAGGCCGGAGGAGGTTGGGGTCAGCGAGCAGGGCACAGTGGGGCAGGGCAGGGGTCCCAGCACCCCCTGCAATACTCACGGGATGGGAATCCGTGGAAGGCTGCTCCTCTTCTCCCTCTCTGTGGGAGGACAACAGGCAGTCACCTCCCAGCTGGACTATGCACCCCAGGGGGTGCAATTGTGCATCCTGTGTCCCTCCTTCCAATGCAGACAAGGGGCAGCCACCCCCCTGCTCCCCAGCAGCTCCCCATGTTGTCAGGGAAGGCATTAGGCCAACTCTTGCTATGGAACCGCCACCACCCCTTCACTAGAGGTGAACTGGGTGCAAGCAAGCATGCAGAGCGTGTGCAGGGTCTCAGGTTGGGCTAATGGCTGGGAAATTGAGGATGATGTTGTAGCTCCAGAGAAAGCCCTCAGAGCAGGGGAAGAAGGCATGGAATGGGGCATGGATGGGCTGCCAATGGGGCTTGGTGGGGACATCCAAAGCAGGAAGGTGCCTGCACCTATAGGTACCCATAGGCGACTCACCTCTCCTGGGGAACACGATGAGGGATGTGTCCAGGCCCCCTTGCAGCCGGCAGTAGCCATCAATGAGGTCAGCCATGTTCTCTGCCTCAGCCAGAGATGATGTTTTGATGGCCAGGGACTAGGGCAAGTGATAGGGACAATAAACAGAGGCTGTTTATTGCCTCCAAAACCTGGAGCTCAGGGGATGTCCCCTCTTCTGCACCTTGGGATGATTTGGGTACCACCTCCCCATATCATACAGCACCATCTCACCTGGCACCCCATCCTCAACCCCATCCCTTGGTAGGGCCACTCCAGGCATTTTGGTGGGGGCCAGAGCACCATCATGGCCATGGCTCTAGGAAGGAGCCCTAACCCTAACCTTAACCCTAACCCTAACTAACCCTAACCTAGCCCCCAGTGGGAATGGGGCTGTCCGTTGCAGGGACAAGACACCAACCCATGGCCATTCCCACCCCACCTACAAAATCCTGCAAATGTCCACCCCCAGTGCTCACCTGGGGGGTGCCGCTGAGCCCCAGCTGCAGCACAGCCTGGCCGTCCTCCACGCTGGAGCACTTGATGGATTTGATGTGTTTGAACTCGGCCAGGCAAGTGGGCTGCAGACAAAAGTGCTGTCAGACCCCAGCATTTGCGCTGGGGGTGTCCTCACCCCTCTGGACCCCCCTACCTTGGCTTCCTTGCTTGTCATCTGCCGGATGCCCTTCGGCCCAATGACAAGGTCCACTGTGATGTTCCACCCTTGCTGTGCATGGGACAGAGGGAAGATGCACATTTTAGGGGGATTTTCCCCAAATCCATCTCTCCCCTCCCCACTGTGATGCCCGGGAGAGGCAGCGCACACCCACCTTGATTGTCTGGGTGCTGCAGCAGCCCCCCGCAGTGCCCCCAGCCCCAAAAAGACCCCAGTGCACCCTTCACCGTGCACTCACAATGAGCTCACAGCGATAGCTCTCCTGGTCAATGTTGGCAAAGGTGGAGAGTGTATGCAGGAACTTGAGGATGCACTCCTCCTCCCGCAGCAGCGCGTACTGCTGGAACGTCTGCTGGATCATCTTGCGGAACTGCTTGGGCTGCGGGCAGAGCAGGGACGTGGTGTGTGCCATGGGGTGCACACAGACGTGCATGCATTCAGCTGCAGACATGCACATGCATCTGCATGCACAACCATGTGTGCACACACACATGACCACCCCCGGGCACTGACACGTGCATGCACACCCAGCCTGCACCCAGAGCTGCCCGTCGCAGACAATCAGCCGTCCCCATGTGCACGTCCCTCACCTTCAGGTTCTCCTGCATCTGGCTGGGGAAGAACAGGTCCAAGCCCACCTCCTTCCTGCAGAGCAGAAACCATGCACATGTCAAAGGCCACGTGCAGACTGAAAACACGTTGGGGGCTGCAGCAACAAAGCAGGGGATGCACGGTGCAGCACGGTCCTGCTCCCAGCACAGGGCTGCAGGATGAGCTGTGCCTACTCACTCCAGGAACTCGAAGTTGGACTTCTTATCCAGCGCATTCTGGGGCATGTCCTTGTAAAACCTCCTGCAGGAAGGGACAGTTGTTTGTGCATCCTCGTGCACCCCTTCTCCTGCTTCCCCCCAGGACTCTGCCCCCCGAGCTGGGTGCTGCAAGCCCCCCTCCTGCTCCCACTCCCCAAGCACCCAGCAGCACGTACCTGAGCTCGAGGCAGCCCAGCTGCAGGGCCATGCCCTCGCTCACCTTGCTGGCGTAGTTCTGCATGTACTCGCTGCGGAGCTAATGGGAAGAAACAGAGCTCAGGGGGTGGGGGAAGGGGTTGGGAATGCTCACAGGGGTGCATGCGCTTTGGGATCCCTCCTTGGGGTGCGCTGGGCTGGGGGAGAGGTGAAACCCAGCGATGCCAGGGGTGGGTAGGGGGCTCTGGTGAACCTGCTGGTAGAAGTAGAGAAGCGTGGTCCTGTCCTCTAAGAAACGCTCCATATAGTCCTCAGGCAGATAGCGGATCTGCAGGTCGTACCTGGGGGCACAGCACAGTCCCACTGAGCTGTAGGGGGGGCACACAGAGGGACCCCCACCCCGTGCCCAGGTCCCCATCCCCTACCTCCACTCGGCCTCCAGGTGCAGGCACTCGTACTTCTCCTGCACCTCGCCCACCGTCAGCTCGGGGTGCAGCCAGTGGATCTCGTCTGACTTGACGTGCTTCAGGCGCAGCCCGTAGCACTCGGACAGCTGGATGTTGGGCCCGATGCGGCCGCTCACTAGGATGGATCTGATCACCTCCTGGGGGCAGGGATGCAGCAAGCGGGGCTCAGAGCCCTGCAGCTCCAAGGGCTGACCCCACGGTTGCTGTGGTTTCGCCTTTACAAAGTACCGTGTCCTCCCATGCCTCTCAAATACAAACTGCCCCTGTGAAAGGGACTCGATCCCAAGCCTTCACGTTCTGCATGAGTCAACAGATCTTAGAAATGAGGAGGAAATGTTACAAACCCACAGTCCCTTTGCAAGACCACAGCCTCTGTGGTCTCCACCTGATGTTCCGGAGATGCCTTCAGCCCATACTACACCAACCCACAGCCTGCATGTCTCACCCGAGCTCTCTGGTGTGTTGTAATGAGGAGTAAAAGCCTGATCAGGTCATTTCCCCCCTTGTACCTCAGCAGAGCTACCCCTGATGCATAGCATCAGCTGCAGCATGCAGAGCATTGGGTGTCTGCAGTAGTGCCTGAGGACAGCAGGGACACTTTAGGACAGAGGTGATGGCCTCAGCTTGCACCGAGGGAGGTTCAGGTGTGACATTAGGAAAAAATTCTTCTCCAAAAGAGTGGTGATGCACTGGGAGAGGCTGCCTAGGGAGGTGGTAGAGTCCATCCCTGGAGAAGGGCAGGGGAGGTCTCAGCATCTCCCCATGGATGTGGCCCTTGACATGGAAACATCACACCACGCATGCAGGGAGATGCTGAGATATCTCCAACCCCTTCTCCACCAGGTCTTTGGGGTGGAGGGAACACAGGGGCTGCTGCAGACCCAAGCCTCCCACAGAGCTATGATACCATTCCACCCCTCCAAGCATCCCAGGACGCGGTTTAGTGGGTATGGTGGTGACGGGGCTACAGTTGGACTTGATGATCCTGGAGGTCTTTTCCAACCTTAATGATTCTGTGATTCTATTTAGGGACGTGGTTTAGAGGGTATGGTGGGGATAGCTCAACAGTTGGACTCGATGATCTTAGAGGTCTTTTCCAGCCTTAGTCATTCTATGATTCTGTTTAGAGATGTGGTGTGGGCATGATGGGGGTGGACCAACAGTTGGACTTGGTGGTCTTGAAAGTCTTTTCCAACCCCACTGATTCTATGATTCTATATGAATCGGCATGGTGGTGATGGGTTGACTGTTGGACTTGATCCTAAAGGTCTTCCAACTTCATTGATTCTGCGTCTACTCCACGGCATGGGAACTGCTCTTTGCTGGCCAGAAAGTGGCCTACTGGGCTGCTGGTCGTGTCTAGATCATCTCTTTGCTCTCCAGGTTTTGGAGCCATGGGACCATGGGTGCTCCCTCTGACACCAAAAAGGTCAAAAGGGCAAAAAAGTCCCTTCCACCTTCCCCATCCCCATGAGACCCACGCCTACATACCCGGATCTCTGTCGTCACGGGGCACTTGATCAGCTTGAAATTCTTGCCCATGTTGAAGCTGTTGCTGTAGAAGCACACCTTGAGGATGCGCATCTCCTCCCTGTCCTCCTCCAGAGTCCCCATGCCCAGGTTGGCCTCCAGAGTCCCAGCCAGGCTGCGGAAGGAGCTGCTCCGTGGGCGGCCCAGGGGCTCAGGAAGGGCTGACATGCTCATGGCCGGGGGGGTGCTAGGGGCTGAGCATCCCTTCCCTGCGGGGAGACAACATGCGTCACCACATGGGGACACCTGGGGCAGGTGGGGAGAGGGGGAGAGGAAGGAGGGATAGGAAGGAGAAGATGGAGACAAAAGAGTGCGACAAAAGGGACCTCTGGAGAATCACCTCTGCATCCATGTCACTTCCAGAGTCACATCTCTGTATCTGTTACCCCCAGAGCAATGCTCCTATGTTTCCAGCACCTCCAGAACCAACACCTCCACTTGTCCAGCACCTCCATGGCAATGTGCCCATTTGGTCCCAGCACCACCAGTGCAAAATCTTTACATCCCCAGCACCACCAGAACAATGTCCCTACGTCCCCAGCACCTCTGGAGCAACATCTTCGTGCCCCCAGCATGTTTTTGCATTTCTGGAGCAATGCATTTGTGTTCCCATCACCTTCAGAGCAACACTCTTGTGTCCCTACCACCTCCAGAGCAACACTGCTGTGTCTCTGTTACCTCTGGAGCAACAGCTCTTTGTCCCCATCACATCTGGAGCAATGTCCCTATGTCCCCAGAACCTCCAGAACAACATGCCCACATGTACCCAGCACCTCTGGGGCAGCACCTCTACATCTCTATCACCTCCAGAGTAACACCCAAATGTCCCCATCACCTCCAGAGCAACATCTCTGTGACCCCATCCCCTCACAAACAGCATCTTTTCACCCCACCACCTCCAGAGCAGCACGCCCATGTTTCTCCATCTCCATTAGCTGGAATAATTAACCCCTCCTGCTCCAGCATCCCTCACCCCAGCCCCTCACTCACCCCCAAAATCCAAGGCAAGCCTGTTTGTGCTCTGCAGCGTGGGACAGTGCAGTGTGACCCCCCTGGCAGAGCTGCATTTAGCAGAGAGCTTTTTGCAGAGCAAAACAGGGCAAGCAGCTCGGACTCATCCGCACCCGCAAGGGCGATAGTTATTTATATTGATCAGCTCTTTTATTTTTAGAGGGCAAAGAATCTAGAAGCTCGCTCAGAAATGTCCCTTGGGCCGGAACTGAAGTGGTTTGGCTTTTCATTTTGCTGAGAACTACTGGAAACCACATCTAGCCTGCGTTGATTTAACAGATCCCAAGCAAGTCTCGGTTGTCCTCCTTTATTTTGTGGGGATTTCTGGGCTGTGAGCAGGACACAAGGGATGGCAAAGGCACTGCTTGCCCCATCCCTTTGCATGCAGCCGGGCTGAGGCCGGCACACTCAGTGCACACATATCACCAGCAGTCAAGAGGCACTTCTCAGCTATGAAACAGCCAACATGGAAGTTCAATCCAGGGGCCTCTCCCTCCTTGAGTTCAGCCCTCCAGTTACTCATTAAACAGGTCCAGAGCTGTTTGCAAACAGGAGCACAGGTGGCCCATGGGTTACCCCCAGGTTTGCTGCAGGGAATGGCCCCAAGGAGGGAGTCCTGGGCATGGGGAGGAGCTGAGAGGGACCGGGAAAGCACAGAGAGGACGGGGACTATGCTGGGGGTCTGCCCTGCAGCAGGTTCTATGGGGATATGGGGGCAGGTGGATGACATGAGGACCTGGAGGCAGATGGGTGACATGGGGACCTGCATGGTGCTGCAGACAGGGCACAGCGTGGTGGCACCAGCAGGGTCTGTGCTCTCGCCATGGCACTGTGAGGTTGTGACACCCTCTGGTGCAGCTGGGGACAGTGTGACAGCCATCCCATGGTGCCCCAATGGACGCCAGCAGGGGACAGGCAGCATTTCCCAGGGTCTGGCTTTGCTCTGGTGGTGCTACAGTGCAACCACACCCTGGGGGGCCACCAGCACTTGCACGTGCTCTCACACACGCTTTCACACCAGGTTATTTCTCATTGTGTGAGGGGGGTCTTGTGGTGCTTGCTGGCGGCTTCCTGCTCGCTGTGCTGAAAACAGCCATAGGATTGAGCAGAATTAGCAACCCCTGGCCCAGCCCTCAGCTTTCCTTTTCGGGTTTGCCACAAAAGCTCAGTGCACAAAAGTGTCGCCTCTTCTCCCAGCCTTGGTTTCTCGCCTCGCCAAATTTGTTCACACAGCATCACCATCCCAACGCATCCCTTTGTGTGGGGCTGAGCTGATGTCCCCTTCCCCTGGATACCCCCACGAGGACCTGACCACTTGCAGCCCTTTGGGTGGAGAAGGGGCCCCAACCCCAACCCCATCCCCTGCCCCCACCTCACATCAGCACAGTGACACAGCCCACAGCAGCACGGCTCTGTCCCCAGTGCAGCAGTAGCATTTGGGGACAACCTGCCGTAAGGGGACAGAGATGACCATGCAACGCTTCCACCACCAAGCCCTGTTCCCCCACAGCTCCTTCCCAACCCCTCAGGCTGGGACACCCCCGACATCCCCGTCACGCTCTGCCCCATACCAGGAAGTCCCTCTGGGTGCTCCCACGCACTCCTGAGATGTGGAAAAGTGTCAGACTCGGCGCTGTTCCCTCCAACCCTACCTCAAATCTCAGCCGCACCATGGAGTGACCCATCCTCACACACCAGGGGATGGTTGGACCCCCCTGGACTTCAGCTCGGAGTGACGAGTTTGCCCTTTCTCAGCTCGCCTCCCACCCCAACACCAGCGCAAAGGGCGAAGGTTCTGTGCCCCACTGCTCCCTATGGGGCACCGAGGGCAAGGGTAAGAGGGGGTGAGCGGCACTTACGGTGAGGTGGCCGTTCCTTGTCCCCACCCTGAGCTGACGGAGCTGCTGCTGCTTCCTGCTGTGTGCGGAGGCATTTGCATAGCACCCGACAGGCGGCTCACGCATGTGCCCACATGTGCGTAGGTGGGGAAACTGAGGCACGGTTCACCCAAACCCCCCTGCTCTCCCCCCCATTGCCCCAAAACTACTGCGTTGCCCCCAACCCGTTGCATTTCCACCCCCTAAGTGCCAGCTTTGGGGCTGCAAGCCCCCCTCCTTCCCAAGCGCAGGGACAACTAGGACCCACCCACCATTTACCTCGTCCCTTCAGCAGGGTCCCGTTTCCATGCCACGGTGTGGGACAGATAGGGGGACCCTACAGCCGCACGCCTCGCCCCGGCCCTGCCCTGCCCCATTGGTGCAGGTATTTCAGTGACTCACGGTGGATTGTTATGGTTCCGGGGGAGCAGAGAGGCTCCTGCAGGGGTTGAGGCAGTGGCACCTATAGCATTGCACCGCAGCACCCACACCTGGAGGCTGTGTCCTATAACCGGGGCTGCACCACCTCACACAGACCCACAGCGCAGGCTGCGTGCCTCAGTTTCTCTTTCCTTCTGTCAGCCCCGGGGCGGAGGAATCTGGACACCAAGGAACGCTCTGGGGCACACCTGCCTTATCTCAAACGCCTGCTCCCCATATCTGCCCCAATCTGCCCAGCTCCCATCCATCACTTCAGCCCTGTCCCCAGCGGGGAGCAGGATGTCACCACCCAACCCCCCTCCTCATGCATCCAACCCCCAAATCCAGGGGTCTGCATTCATTCCAGCCCTGTAGTGGGGCACTGGGGAGAAGGAAAACCCTGGCAGCAACTTTAACAGGCAGTGTTGGTTCTGGATGCTGGCTGGATGGGTTTGGAGTGCTGGGTTTGGGCCACATGTGACAGCCCCATCAGAGGAAGGACGTGTTTCGCAAAGCAAAGGAAGTGACACACACTGCAACGGTGGGACAGGTTGCCCCAGGGGGGTTGGAGGGCTGCCCTCTCTGCTTGCAGACCCCAAAATCATTTGCAGATCCCAAAACCACTTGTAGATCCCCAAAGTGCTGGCAGACAGCCCAAAACACCAAAAACTCAACAGCCCAAAACGCTAGCCTCAATAAGCATCCACTGGACATCCTCACCATCAAGGCTAGCTCCTAATACATTTCCACCCATTTGATGCTTTGCTTAGTGCAACTACAACTCCCTTCGTTGTGCCTCCTATGGAGGGTTTAAGCATTCCACCAGGATGCACTCCTGTTTTCAGAGGTGCACCTTCATTTTCAGAGAATCACCCCCACTTTCAGAGATGCACCTCCATTTTCAGACGTGTGCTTCATTTTCAGAAATGAACCCCCATTTTCAGAGATGCACCCTTATTTTCAGAGACGCACTCATATTGTCAGAGATGAAAATCATTTTCAGACGTGTACCCCACTTTCAGAGATGAACCTCTGTTTTCAGAGGTGTGCTCCCACTTTCAGAAAATCACTCCCATTTCCAGACACGTACCCCAATTTCAGAAATGCACCTCCATTTTCAGAGACACGCCCCCATTTTCAGAGATGCATCCCATTGTTCAGGGAGGCATTCCCATTTTCAGAGATCCGTCCCCATTTTCAGAGATGCGCTCCTGTTTTCAGAGACGCACTCCCATTTTCAGGGATGCACTCTCATTTTCGGAGAACCACCCCTATTTCAAGAGAGGAGCTCTTATTTCCAGAGAGGCGCCCCTATTTCCAGAGATGCACCCCATTTTCAGAGGCATGCCCCCATTTTCACAGATGCAATCCCATTTTCCAAGTGGGAAAACACTGCTACGGGTGTTTCTGTGTGCAGGAACAGCTCAGGAAGCCCCCTCCCCCCAGCCCCAGCTCTGCACCAAGCAGCTGGGTACGGCGATACGTGCAGCACTGCTGAGGAATCAGAATCGAGACGCTGTGCTGCCATCACGCCCACAGCCGGAGCTCGCTGAAGAGGTGACTCAGGCACGGGGGAAAGATCTGCGTGTTCTGTCTGCGTTGTGTTTCTGTCCCAGCAAGGGGACAAGGCAGGGCCATCTGGGCTCCCTGCGAGGCTCCCTTACCAGTACATCACCCCCTCCCAGTGCAAGGCGATGGGGAGGGGAAAGCAAGGACATGGCTTTGGAGGCAAAACGTCCCCAATGAGCTGCTGTCAGCTCTCCCCTTGAGGGGATCTCAAACCTGAACCCACTGCAGTGCCCATGAAGAGTCCTCCCTAAAAACCTCCAACATCAGCAGCAACCACGTGGAACCTGCAGTTTTCCATCACAACCTTGAGTGAAATGGGATAAAATCAATCGCTTTCCCTGCTGAATGTTTTCAGTGTATGGGACCTGCAGGACCACGTTCCCAGGGCCCCGTAGGTTGTGCCCTAACCTTGCACTGAATCTCAGTGCTCTCACTCATCCTCACAATTAACACTATTACTACTTGGCCAAGTGATAATGCAACTACCACTTGGTTATTTCTTGGATTTCCCCAAGCAAACCAAGGCACGGCAGCACAGAACACAAGGGTTGAGCACACCAGCAGCTCCCAAAATCAGGCTGGGCGGGGGGTGGGTGAAGGCATCCATGGGGGATGGGGGTGGAAGGGGCTGAGAACAGCGCCAGGGCAGCAGCGGGGTTCAGCCGCAGCCTTCCCCATCCAGCACTGCTCCCGCAGCTCCGCCAGCCTAAAAATAATCCCGAGCAGCACCGAAAGCTTGGGGAGGGGAGCAGCTTCCCAGGAACAGGGTGGGCGTATTTCCCGGTAACCTTTCAGCGCCAGAAGGAAGCGGAGGGCTTTGCAGCATCATTGGTTGGCACAGCTGGTACCGGTCGCTAGGCATCACTGTCACCAGGCAACCTGCAGGAACGCGATGCTGCTCCTGCATCCTTGGGGTGGGCAGGGAATGGGGGCATGGGGCAGGCCTGTGCCCCACCCGCACTGCAAGGCGCTGCTACAAAACCATATGGCCCCCAGTACCTGTTTCTGCCAGGCTGATGGATGCTAGAGCTAATTACACTCCTGATATTCACGCTAGCTTCATTAGGGAAACTCATCTCCTCCAAAACTTTAAAATTCCCAGGCAGGTCATGGCATTTTGGGCAGAAATCACACAAAAGAATGCAAAGCCGCAGGTTCTGCAGCACAGCCCTTCCCCTCCAGCACCAGGAATTGTCAGAGATGCATCCCCATTTTCAGAGACGTACTCGTATGTTCAGAGATGTGCTCCCATTTTTGGTGATCCACTCCTCTTTTCAGAAATGCATTCCTATTTTCAGGAACGCATCTCTATTTCCAGACATGCACCCCCATTTCCAGAGACGTACCTCCCCATTTTCAGAGACGCACCTCTGTTTCCAGGCACGCACTCCGTTTGCAGAGATGCACCCCTATTTTCAGAGATTCATCCCCATTTTCAGAGATCCGATGCATTTCCAGAGACACATCCCTACTTTTAGATATAGTCCCCATTTTCAGAGACAGACATCTCCCATTTTAGGAGATATACCCCCATTTCCAGAGTTACATCTCAAGCCCAAACCACAGCCCCAATCCCTGGAAAAATCATCAGTCACCCCACGCTCAGGAGTCACCCCTGAGCCCCTTCCCCAAGCAATTTCTCCTTCCCAATGGCCATAACTCACTACAAAATGTTTGTGCAACACTTGCAGGATCACAGTGCCTCTCACGTTGTCTGGGCTGGATGCAACATGTCTCCGTCTGCATGGTGGTTGTGCACGGTGGTGATCGTGCACTGTGCTTGTTAGATGTGCACTGTGTTCATTAGACATGCATTGCATTATTTGTGCATTGTATTCGATGTGCACTGCGTCAGATCTGCACTGTGGTGCTTGCACACTGTGGCAGTGCAGGTGCACAGCACTGTGTAGATGCACAGGGCTCAGGAAGTGGTGCAGCTCCCAGCTGTGGCCGCTGACTGAAGCTTCAGTGGGGACTGGGAGGTTTCCCAGTGGCTCACGGGAGCTGTGCGCATCACCAAGTGTTCCTCTTCCCTCTTTGCAGCCTCTTCCCCAAACAGAGCACTGTGGCCCTTCCCTCCAGCAGTGTGCTGCCCCTATATGAACACAGACCCCAAGTTTTGCCCCTCACAGTTCCATAGGGAAACACATCCCTGTGGGTTTTGGGCTGAGCCCCCTTCTGCTGCTCCTCAGAGAAAGGGGCCTGAGCACGGCATGCTGCTGCAGGATGGAACGTAGCAACACTTCCCACGGAAGGTTCACGTCTATTCCTCATGAGTAATAAGTGTGCCAGGGAAAAAGCAACATGATTCAGATGGCGTTTCCCCAGCCCCCATCAACTGCACGAGCCTGAGCACAGAGCACTGAAAAATGGCTGAGCACTAAGGCATGGAGATGTGGAGCCTGGGGACAGCAGCACTGCGCTCCATGCACGCACCAACAACACCATGGGCTTATGCATCCCTCCCTGTCCTTTGCAGACCAGGAGGCCTGCAGCCCCTTATCCCACTTGGGTGCTCCTGTGTGGACACCTTTGCGCTGTGCATCCCATACGGTGTGCTCCTGCATGAGCACTGCTGCCCCCATGCATCCATCCCCACTCACCCAGGCTGGATGCTGTCCCCTGAACCACGCTGATATGCCATGTACATCTGCTGTAGGTACAATAGGTGGAAATGGGACCATTTCTGGTGTGTCCCTGTTCCTCACCAAGGCCCTGTCCCACTCAGGAAGGCTCTCACAGCACTCCTGCTCAGGAAGCCCTAGGATGCCCCCTGGCCCAGCCTGGCTGAGCTCTCCCCACCTCTCACATAACACCAGAGCCCCATGCCTGGTTCTCCATCCCACTCCCTGCTCTGGCCCAGCTCTCAGACACTCTCGCTCTTGGGGGACCCATCAACAGGACCCTCCCCACCAGGAGATGCAGGCAGTTCCCTGCAGCACCGCTTGCACAGGGCCAGGTTTGGAGGAGCAACACATCCTGCTTGGATGACATATCCCAAAGCCAACGGCGATGAAACTCCACCGAGCAGCACCCAGAGCAGCCCACAGGCACCCAGTGTCGCATCAGCCCCTCTCGCCCTCCCAGCCCTCCCATCCCCAGCGTTCTCCCCGTGACGACGATGCTGGCACACACCACCCAACGCTTAGGCAAACATCACAGCACCTCCCGCCCCGCTGCGGCCCAGCTCGCCCCGAGCACGGAGACGCAACGTCCCACTCCCACTTCCTGCCCTCGGCTCTGCGTTTCCCCCTTCTTTTTTTGCACCGCGCTCCCCAAAGTGAGCAGAGCTGCTCACCTTGGCGCTGCCTTCGCCCCCACTGGCCCTGGGGCAGCGTGTCCCGTGCTGGAATCGATGTTGAAACCACTCCTCCCCACCGCCCGCTTCCGGATGAGGCCACGACGCCGGGAAGGAAGAGGAGGGCGGGAGGCGAGGAAGGCAGCAAGACCCCTCACCTGCTCACTCCCTTGACCCCGTAACAGGTTGGGACAGGTTGGGAATTTGGGCACGGGGCCCAGCGTATGGGGCCTCTCCTACCTGGGAAGAGCTGGCAAGCGGCCCCCATGGAGCCCAGCGCTCTGCAAGGGGATGAGGAAGGAATGAGGATGGTGCAAGAACCTCTGTGCCAATGTCCGGGGCAGCAGGGAGGGCTCTGACAGCACCACCACCCTCAGCACACCGCCCCTTTTGTTGGGTGAATTGGGGGCATCCTACTATCTGAGCCCCTCTTTGATCACACAGCAGCACACAGCCCCCAGCCCCGCAATACGGCATTGGGGGTGTTGGATATTGAGGGCTGGAGGAGGAGGAGGAGGAGGAGGAGGGAAGGGGGAGCAGTGGGGTGCTCTCCCTTCCCCCCTCCCCACCACAACACAGCACTGTGGTCCCAGCAGCGGGGTGCTATGGGGGCAGTGGGCACTGCCACATGGGCTGGTTTCCATGCAGAAAGCTGAGCACGGTAGGGGAAGAAGCAAGGCAAAGCCGCAGACAGGCAGTTCCCCAAAACCCATATGCAGGCACCTTCCTCTCAGCCTCAGGCTCTGTAGACCACAGGCACGGCACAGCTGCAGGCAGCAGCCATGGGGCGAATGGGTTCTTACTGGGAATTCCCCTTCACAGCCACCTCCTGCCCCATAGCGGTTTCCCTACACGAAAGCAAGTTGGGTGTTAGTATGGGGAGAGGTTGACACTGCCCCTGCTCCCATATGGATCCCCATCACTGGAAGAAGCAGCCTCTGGGGGGTTCCCCACACAGTGCTTGGAGGATCCCTGCTGGCTGCACCCCACTGCCCAGCCCCGCAGTGGGTCACAGAAGTGTTCCCTGCTGACCCCCCCCCCCGAGGTGTGACACAGCCACTGGACACAAGCCAAGCACCCCACAGCCGGGTGCTGAAGGGCCCCTTTGCACCCTGAGAATTGGAGGAAAGAATCAAGGAAGGCTTCAGGGTATGGCAACCCCCCACTTAGGGGCCAGGAGCACTGAGGGCACCGCTGTCCTCCTGTGCCATCGGCAGCACACAGAGCCATACTAGCAGCCCGACCCCAAGCAATTCCAATATGCTGAACATCACAGGACCACTCTAACACAGGCCAACATCTCTCAGCAAAGGGCAGGGGGCAGCAGGTGGGCTATAGGCGTCCCCCACAACAGCAGGAACAGCAGGGGACAGCAGCTCCAGGCATCACTCTGCCCAGAGAGGTGCACAGCTCCACGTGCACCTTTCCCTCTCCATGCGCTCCCAAGGAGGTGCAAGTTTGGGACGGATGCTGCGACGCCACTGCTGTGCCCTGGCCAGCACAGCCCCATGGAGGAGGGTTTGGTTAAGCCACGCCAAAAATGAACCTAACGCACCAAAAACCAAGCAACCCTTCTCCCCTCAACCTTCCCTCCCCACCTCCAGCCCCGGACTCACAGGAGAGCTGGTTCAACAGCCTGCTGAGCCATCCCATGCTCCCGCGCCGAGCTCGTAGCTATGAAACGCCGGAGAGAAACAGGTTTCCCCCCCGCCTCCCCCCTTCCCCAAACCGCCCTCTTCATTGGCACAGAGAGAAGCGATAAAAGCTGACGGGATTTATTAATAGCACCTCTCCCATCACCAGGGAGCGAGCGGCGCTTTGGGAAACGGCTTCGAGCAGCGGCTGTCGGAGGCCAGAAGGCACCAACTTACTTTTGGCTGAGAGATGGAGGGTCCGGACGGTGGGAGGGCTCTGGGGGGCTTCCAGCCGGTGTTGGGATGGAGAAGGAGAAGTGGTGCTGAAGGAGCAGGGAGAGACTCCCAGGAGCGGTGTTGGGGGTGTCCTCCGAGCTGTAGGGTGGGTGGCCGAGGTCCCCACCGGTTCGATTGCTGCGGGTGGTTGCTGCCATCTGCAGGCTGGCCGACCTCAGCTGGAGGAGAGGTACCCTTCGGGCGCCTGCCAGCAAGTTCAAGGTATGCAGTTATCGATGGGCTTTGAAAGTCCACCCATTTTATTTTATTTTATTTTATTTCACTTTACAGGGGTGAAAAATTCATTTTCCTGTGCTCTGAGAACAACAGGGGGAAAGGCAGATCGCCCTTTGTGCAGCCCCCAGTGCTGGCTGCTCGGCAGCATGGGGTGATGGGGATATCACAGGGGGTGGCACAGCTTGCTGGAGTGAGGTTTGTGCCACCTAGGCGGTTTTGGAGGGGGTTGACACTATAAGCAGTGGCACAGGTTGCCCAGAGAGGTGGTGGATGTTCCTGCAGACAGCCAAGGTCAGGCTGGTTTGGGCTCTGAGCACTGATGGAGCTGTGGGCATCCCTGCTCATTGCAGGCAGTCAGACCAGGTAGCCTTTAAGGGTCCCTTCCAGCTCAAACAGTTCAATGATTCTATGATGATTAATGTTGGAAAACACCCCAAAGATCACCCATCATGTGCGCCCCACCTGACCACATCCATCAGTGCCACATCTCCAGGGTTCTTGAACACCTCCATCCCCCACAAAGTAACCACTGATCTACTCCTGTTCATTGATCCCATTCAGCCCATGCCTACAAACCCTGGGGTCTCCTCCCTCACCCAGTCCAGCTCACCTCCTGTTTGTACCTTGGAACAGCTACTATGGGCCCACCCTGCCCAGTCGAGCTGAGACCCTGCAGGGGCTTGAAGCAACCCTAAATTCCCCTATGGGGGGCCGTTACAGCTGGCTCCCACCCCAGGGAAAACACCTGCTGTTGGAAAGCGGTTCCCTGGGCACCAGGTAGGACATGATGTCCCATTGTGCTGCTGGTGGAGGAGCTGGTGGGGGGGCTCCCAACCCAGAGCAGGGGTTGGTCCTGCGTGGTCATCGAGGTCTCTTCCAACCGAACCATTCTGTGATTGGAAAGCTGCTCCAGGATGCCCTGGCATCCACTTGCCTCTGGGCTGTGGGAACCAGTGGCATCGCCTGTGCTGTTGCCATGGGGTTGCCATGGTATTTGTCTCTGCTGTTGCCATGGAGAGAGAAGGAGGTTGGGAATGGGGGGCTGCTGCCAGGGCCACCAGCACGGCCCCGGGTCCTGCAGTGAGGAGTCAGGAGTTGGACTGGCCCAGAGCTCCCCAGGTTCTCCTCCTTGCACTTCTTGAAGCTAGGACTGACGTCACCTCTCCCAGAGAACACAAGCTCACCACTAGTATAGCAGCAAATAGATTTATGGCTGATTTCTTGCATCTACGTGAACACACACATATCCAACATGTCACCAGCACACAGTGCTGTGGAGGAAGAGGTCCACCAAGAAGACAAGGGCCTGGAGCAGGGTGACACAGTGCAGCACTGCCAGTATTCCTGGGGCAGAGCATGGAGGAGCAGTGGGAGCAAGTGGGGAGCCCCCCAGCAGATCAGTCTGTGCAGGGCTCACTCATGAGACACCCTCTCTTTCTCATGCACCATCACCAGGAATCAGGCCAGGTAAAAATGGACAGTGGCTGCCCCTGAGCTTCCCTGCTGAGAGGTGACTGAGTGCACTGACTGGGAGTTGGGGCCACAGCAGCCATTGTGTGTTTGAGGGATGTCACCGTCATGTCACAGACATGGCCCTGTTTAGAGTGGCTCCATCAGAAGAGCAGCTGGGAGGAGGAGGTGGGTAGGAGCAGTGTGCTCACCACATCAGTCAGCCTCCAAAATCCCAGAGCCCAGACACCCTTTGGGCTGGTCGTGCCCATGCCACCATCACAGGGCTGTTGCTAAGAGCTGTGTAGTCGTGCTGGTGGCCACACACTTAATGTGACTTCCAAGCAGACGACGAAGCTATGGATTCTGACAGTCATGACTATCCTCCCAGGCCTCAGCATTTGGAGTCGCTGGGACCACAGGGTGTGCTGCACCATTCCTCTGCTGGGCATAGCAGTGCTGGCCATCCTCAAGACCAGGAGGTACTGCACCAACAACGAGCTGGTGTTCTCCAAATGCTGCCTGGGCACAGCCTGGTACAGGGGCATGGGATGGGATGAAGTGATGGGATGAAGTGATGGGATGAAGCGATGGGATGGGATGGAAGGAGGAAGAGAAGAGGAGACTAAATGAACTAAAAACTAAATGGACTAAAATGAAGTAGAACAAAATGCAATGAAATGAAACTAAATGAAATGAAATAGAGCGGGGTGGGGGGGAGGGCTCAGCTCTACACCGGGCTGAGACTGAAGACATTCCTATCCCTGTGACTCCATTCCCCTTCCCAGGTCCTCGCTTCCCAAGCAGTGCCCACCAAGGCTGGTGTTCCCCACGAAGACAAGCTTGTTTGTGGAGCAGGGCACGTCAGTAACAGAGAGCAAGCAGATGGACAGGAGGATGGAGCAGAGCGGCACAAATGGGCCTGGCCCCACACTGCACACCTCGTGCTGCTGTGGTGGCCTCTCCCCATGTCCCCAAGAACCCTTCTGGGCTGAAGCATCTCAGAGCTGCCAGGACAATCCATCAGAAGACCTGAGTGATGGTGTTGCACCTTTTCTGTCTGACAGCAGAACCCGCTGTCCCACCAGGAGTTCCACACTCAGCCGGGTGAGGTCACATCAAAAAAGACAACACAGAAGCAGACTGCAAAGAAAATCAGCCTCTGGAAGAAGCTTGCCACAGGAGAGACAAGAAGGAACTTCGAGTCCAGCCGCCAACTCAGAGCTCCTCAGGAACTCACCCTCCACTTCCAGCATGAAGGACCTCCCCAGATCCCTGATGGAGTCCTTGGACACCACACAAATCTGCCTCAGCCTGCTGGCCAAAATGGAAAAAAACAACGACAGCGGTGCTCAAAGGGCACCCGGGGGCTACAGGAGCAAATATCCCATCTGCATGCAGTGCTGCCGGTGCCTGGACAACAGCTGCCCACACCACAGCAGTTCCTCAGTCACCGCGGCCATGGCCATGCTGACTGCCCTGATCTTCTCCCTGGATGTGGTGGTGCAGGAGGAGAAGGTAAAGCTGAAGGTTGGGTTGCTCTTTAATCTGTCCATCAGTGGGAAGACACTGCACGTATGGGGGAAAGATGTGTGGTTGCCCAAATGTTGTGGCAGTGAGGAATACTGCGAGGAGTGCAGAGAGCCTCTGCCCAGAAGTCCCAAAAACTGGGGGATGCAACAAGGGGAGCCCCTTCCCACCACAGCCCCTGTGTGGCCTCTGCCCCCGTGGGCACAGCCAATCCCCCCAGATGCCCTGGAAAGGTTGCAGAGAGCGGGGATGGAGCCCATGCCCCAGGTGGAGTACAAGGGCCTGGGGCACAGCAGCACACTGCGGTGTCTCCTCTCCTTCTGGTGGAAGATGAAGAGCAAAGTGAAGAACCTGAAGAAAGTGGGGACAGCTGAGGGCAGCAGAGAGATCAGCATCTGATGGCACTGCGGGAAGGGAGCAGCTGCTGCCTGCCCCTCTGCTGTTTGATTTTGATTTCTCAGCTGCAGTGTAAGGAGCACTAGCAATAAAGGGGACCGTGGCATACTGTGAGCATGGGTAGGTGTTTGATTTGAGGAGCCGTTCTCTCCCATTCCCCTTCACACAGCCTGTTGGCTACTGCTGCTGATGGTGACTCTCCACCATGATGATGATCTCTCCATCACATTCGAAAAGTCATCAGGCAAAGTCCCTGAGGCCTGGAAAGGGGAGACATTGATCCCATTTTTAAGAAGGGGAGAAAGGAGGACCCGGGGGACAAGAGGCCAGTGAGCCTCACCTCTGTGCTAGGAAGATCATGGAGCTGATCCTCCTAGAAAAGATGTTCAGGAACATGAGGGAAAAATAGGTGATTATCAATCCCCAGATCTCACCAGCACTTGGATCCCCTGCTCTGGGCACACATCAAGTCCAAAGGAGGGAGAGGTGCCTCATGTTCCAGTGTCTTGGGTGGCCAAACTGGGCTTCCCGAGGCTGGCAGCCTGTGCTGCCTGTCTGCAGAGTGCTGCTGAAATGCTATTGCTCTTAACAATCCCTTAAGTATATTACACCTACCACAACAATCCTCTTAGAGGAAGCTGTCAAGACGGCTGACAAAAGGCAAGGTGTCATTTAAATACACCTAGGTGTTAGTCTGGATGGAAAGAGCATGGCCCAGGGCATGGGAAGAGGCCACAGGGCTCTTGGACTCCTGCAAGGCTTTGTCCCATCCTGAACACATGTGGGCTTGAATCCCTGGTGTGGGGAAGCAGCATCCCTTGGCCCCAGCCAGAGCTGTCACCAGCCCATCTCTCCCCATGTAGCTGCACATCTCCTGTCAGCCTTCCCAATGGAAGGACTGCAGGGCTGCGATTCAGACCTCAGCATCCAGCTCATCTTTGGTGCAATCTGGCGGCCCCACGTGGATTTGCTCAGCTCCTGCAGCTAACATAAGTTTTGCTCAGGCTGATGAGCCACAGCAACCCTCGATGTGCTCATAAATAACAGAGCACCAGGTGTGTGCTCACAACCATGACCCCAAACAGAAGCAATACATCCCTAGAACAGGCGACCCATTGGAACCCCGGGGGGTGAAATCACATATTACATCAAGAGGTCACAAATGATGCGGCAAAACTCTAAGCCTGGACCACAAGCCAATCACTTCACCTCATAAATAATCTCATATTGTGCCCACTGGAGCACTGAGCTCAGTGCTGGGTTCATCAGATCAAGGGGGACAGGGAACTGCTGTAGAGAGCCCAGCAGAGGGCTGCAGAGATGGTGGGGGTCTGGAGCATCTCCTGATGGGGAGAGGATGAGATCCCTGGGGCTGTTCAGCCTGGGGAAGAGAAGGGGAGAGCAGATGATTGATGCTGATTGATATCTAAATGGAAGAGGTCAGAAGGCCAGGCTCTTTTTGGTGGTGCCCAGCGACAGGACAAGGGGCAACAGGCACAAACTGGAGTTCCATCTGAACAGGAGAAAGAACCTCTTTACAGTGAGGGTGATGGAGTACTGGAACAGGCTGCCCAGAGAAGTGGTGAGGTCTCCTTCTCTGGAGATATTCCAAATCCATTTGGATGCTTTCCTGTGCGTGTAACCTGCTGCAGGAAACCTGCTTTAGCAAGGGGTTGGACTGATGATCTCCAGAGGTCCCTTCCAACCCCTACGGTTCTGTGATTCTATGATTCTGTAAACCAGGGTGATTGCAGAATGCCGTGCTGGGGCTCATGAGAACATCTCCCTAATTCCTGGCCTCAGCACCTCCCCAGCTAAATCAGGTGGCTGCAACACCAAGCTGTACAGCAGCTTATTGCCCTGTACACAGCTTCAGTCATGCTGGCACGAGGATAAAGTGGGGATCACCACGATTAGTGCTGAAGCCAACAGCTAAGAGCTCACTGTGAGCTCAGGCTCCGCTGGGGCAGAGCCTTGTCCTGACTGGTCTGTTTCTGCTAAGAGGATCTGGGCAGTCCAGTTAGAGCTGAGAAAACACCATTTCCATAATACAGTTTCCTCCTCCTCTTGGAACACCAAGCAGATTAGGGGTGAGCACCACAGTGGATGAGCCGCGGTTGAAGCAGGGCATCATCTGTGCTTCAAGAGAGCAGGAAAAGACTGCTGGGTGAAATGCAGCATCTCTGCCTGCTCTCTGCATCTGGAGCATCCTCAGTTGCTGCAGCAGCAGCCCTGTGGCCACTCTGCCCAAGATATCCCAACTGTTACAGGCTCACTAGAGGTTTAACCACACATGCAGGACTTAGGGCTGATCCAGGCACACATGCTGCATTGCAAAGCAGAGCAGGCCAGGTTGCATGGAGCAAGGCCAGATCCAGACCCAACTGCCACAGGGAATGCCTTAATTGCAAGGGCAGCCCTTCACCAAAAGCTGCTGGGTGAGAGCAGGGGACAAAGTCCCAGGCAAATGCTGTTCTCCTCAGAGGAGCCCTGACTGCTGCCCTGAGAAGTCTGGAAAGCGATGAAGATGCTTTCTTGCTCTCTGAGGCACAGCCTCACCAACTCTGAGGACAGAGGGATGATCACTTCCCTGCTCCTGCTGGTTACACTATTTGTGATCCAAGCCAGGATGTCACTGGCCTTCTCAGCCACCTGGGCGCACTGCTGGCTCACGTTCAGCTGAGCCTCAATCAATACCTCCAGGTCTGTTTCCCCTACACAGTCTTACAGCCACTCTGCCTCAAGCCTACAGCCGTGCATGGGGCTATTGTGGCCAAAGCAAAGCCTGGCACAAGGTCTTGTTGAACCTCATCACATTGGCCTCAGCCCAGCTATCCAGCCCTCTGCAGGGCCTTGCTACCCCCAGGCAGATGGACACCTCCCCTCAAATCTGTATCATCTGCAAACTTACTGAGGGTACACAAGGATGCTGACAGGCCTGTAATTCCCTGGATCCTCTTTACAACCCTTCTTGTAAAATGGGAGACGTGCTGGCAAACCTCCAGCCCTCTGGGATCCCTCCAGTTGACCAGGAATGCTGATAGATGTCCAAATCAAGGAAATGTGAACAGTTAATGGGGAACTACAGGATATTGAAAAAAGCACGAAGCTGGGGTTTCTGTCATTCCCTGCCCATTACACTCACTCTTGTAGAAAAGCAAATAGCAGGAGGTGGTTAAATCTCTAACTGGAGATGGCTCCCCTAGAAGGCACTGCAAAAGATGTCAGGAAACAGTCTGCCTACCTTACAGGAATAGCAAGAAAACATGCTGAGGGATACACTCGGGTTTCCAAATTACAGATGGCCATAAGCACAGAACATTTAGTGTTACAACCTTTTAAACCTGAGCGTACCACCCCTTACTGAGGAATACACCAACAGAAAACATTTGTTTCACGGGTGCCTCAGCCAAAGGGCAAATGGTAAATGGCAATATTAGACCTTGCATTAGGTATTACCATCAGCAAACAAGTAATGGAAGAAGGGGGTGGCAGTCCACAAGTAGCAGACATAAGAGCAGTTGTTCCTATCTGTAGCCTTTTATGCTGAACGGGCTGGTGCCACGCTGTGGCTCTGTCAGTGGGAAGCCTTGAGTTGAGAAGTAAATAGAGCCTCAGTTTGGAGAAAGAAAGATTGGTAATTATAACCAGATGCAGCTAGGAAACATCTTTCAAGATGGGATGGGTAAAAGCTCACGTTAAGGATAATCAGTCTGCCCCAAAATGCAATCAGAAAGTATTGATGAGTTATCTAAAATCAGGAAAACCACCTTAGATCCTGGGTGATGCTGGTTGGGAGAACGGTCACTCATTAATGAGGGAAAAACTTTGTGGTCTACATGGCAAACAGATTATATGGGATCATTTAAGCCCTCTGTGGGACATCAGTACATCCTCACAGGAATGGAAGCAGCCTCTGGATTGCTTATGGTGACAAAGTGTTGGAAAGCTGTGGGTGAAATACAGTGTGGGGGTTGTTGTCTTGGTTCTCAAACCTACCCCGACACCATCCGAAGTGACACTCACATTTCTCGTGTAAGAAAGTACAAGACTGGGAAAAACAAGAGGGAATGCAATGGAGTATTTCACACTCTGTACCACCCTCCATCAAATGGGATGGCAGAAAGAGTGAACAACTTAATAAAAAGGAACCACAAACTGCACGACAGAAGCCCCACACATAGTTTTGCCACAAAGCACGACTACCAAAAGCTTCATTCACAGCTCCCACTTGAGCACAAGGCAGCTGCTCACCTGGACCAGCCCTGGCAAGGAACCCTGAACAGGTTTCTTCCTGCTATCAGGCTGGATTGAGACAGAAGAGACGTAAAGACTCGTAAGGCATTCCTTTTATCAACTCAGCATGTCCACCAGCAATGGAAAAAGCATCTCTGGAAGAAGCAATGACACAGAGCAGCCCCCAAGCACCCAAAGAGACACCACCACCAGAACACAAGCACCCTCAGATGCAGTTAGCAAGGAATAAATTTATTTTTAAGACTTAAAACCATTATTATTAATAAATAATTTGTTTCTCCGCATGCCACACCCCACCATGGCAAGATGGTTTGGTCTTCCCATTCGTGTGCTTCCGCTCCCCAAGAAGCTGGGTTCAGCAATCACATCATTCCCAACAGCTCAGACAGAAACCCACCCAGCTTCACAGCAGCACGAGTTGGAAACGGTGTTGGACGTACACTGAGACCAGGGCTGCTCTCACCTGGCTCTGCCACAAGCCTGGCAGCAGCACAGATGAGCCAGCCTGCTTTCCAGCACTGATTTAAGCAGATATTTTTCTAGCTTCAAGGTGCATCACATTAAGGCACCGAAAATCCAGGACTCTCCAAAAGATACAGCCTGTGCAGATAGGAAGTGGTTCCAGTTTTTCAGAGGCATCTTTCTCCTCCAGCACATCACTGCAGGATGTTAAGGGAGGAAGCCCTGCTTCCACGTGTTTGTAACTTCAATTTAGGGTATGCTCCTCATGCCATTCCACAGGGCATTCAACAGTCACAGAATACCCCAATTTGGACAGGACCCACAAGGATCACAGGATGTTCTTATGGGCTGCACCAGCTCTCAGCCAACAGATGCTGCAGCTAGGTGCTAAGGAGACAAAGTGCCATCCCAAGGTGAGGTGGGACATCTCACAGCACGAGTGAAGAGCCAGGATAACACAAGCTCTAGGAAATCAACCATCCCACTGCCACTTGTGCCCCGTGCTGCCAGCACGATGCTGCTACCTGAACATGGCCCACCCCACCGATCCCCCTGAACCTTGTGCAAGCATGACTTCCATTTATCTCCCTCCACGATTGTATTCTGTTGCATTTCTCATCAAAAATTCAAGCACAGCCCAATTCTTTCTGTGCATTTTGGGTGCTTTGTTTGTTCGTTTTTCCCTGTACAGTGTCAGTAAAACATACCGTGTATGCTACTTTATTGAATAACTCTGAAAACCATTTGCTCCCTCTCCCAGGCGAGCCACCTTCACAGACACGGAGCCAGACAGACACACAGACAGACCGACCACCGGGTGCTGCCTCGGGGTTTCAAGTCTGCATGACAGTGATTCAAATTCACAAAAAAAAAAAACAAAAACAGAAACAAAAAAAAAAAAAAAAAAAGAAAAAGAAAAAAAAAAACACCAAAAAAATAAAAAGCATTAAATAGTAGTTACAGTTTGAAGGTTCCCTAAAGCAGGAAGAAGGGACTTCACCTGCAGAAGGAAAACGCTGTGACCGGGCGTCCACGAAGCACGCCGTACAATGATCAGTGTGTAAGAGACTTTGTTCCCATGGTAGATTACAGATGCACAATCTGCTGTGCTTGTTTGCTTCCGGATGCAGCCTTTCCAGAGCCTGGGTTTAAGCTACACTCTTCATTCAAGCACAGATCTTCATTAAATAAATCGAAAAGAAAATCAGCGTTCAGTCTTCACCACCCCACTCAAGTAACTCAATTATAAAAATGCTCCTTTAAAAAAAAAATTAATGCAAACACGTCTTTTACAAATGGACAGTAAACAAAGATATCCCTGGATGAGACATGCAGCTGCTGTGGACAACGAGCTTGAAAACAAAGTGATGTTTGGAAAGTCACCACACACACAGACACACACACACAACCTGTGAGCTTTCTGAAAGTGCACACAGAACCAACGTGACACACATTAAGGTGCTTCTCCAAGCTGTGGATTTGCTGCTATTGGTGATCTGGTGGAAGGGTGATGTGCAGCCTGGCTGCACTGCTATGGAAGGAGAGGCTCAGGGAACCAGAAGAGCCAACCCAGAGCAGCAAGTTCATCCCACTGGAAGGAAGGGTTTGGCTTTGTGTTACACAGGTTGGTGTAAGCCACATTTTGCTGCCATCAGAAAGCCCAGCTCGCAGGCAGGGAACACACAAAGACAGATGCAACGTGGTCCCAGTGCCCATCGCTTGGGCAAAGGAGAGGAAAGCTGCCTTCCCACGTTTATGTTCCTTTGAGCCCTGATTCCTAAGCCCCCTAAGTAAAACGTTACTGTAAGTTTTGTGTGGCTTTAACATCTGCTTTAAAAAAAGAAACAAAAAGGTGCCAGCATTTGTCCAAACAAATGAGTGCAAGAAGGCAGGACAGAATGTGAGAAAACTGTCACCACCTGCTCCTTAAGTACCAGCTCAGGACGAAGGCTAAGAGGGTTAGGGAAAGACAGGAACTCGACCACAAGGACGTCCCCCTGACCTTGCAGAAATCAGCTGTTATGCTGGGTTTGGTGATAGGTCAAGGTGCTTTGCTCAGGTAAAGCCATTTGCATCCCCAACCGGCTTTACCTGAACAAGTGCTGGGGATTGAGGTTGCACTGGGAACATTCAGCTGGTCTGAAATACAGTAGTAGTGACCTGAAGGCGATCTGAAGCTTGTCCAGCTTCACCCAAAACTGTAGGCTTGTGTTGGTTGAACAGCAGCAGAGGCTGCCCCGTACCAGTCCCGCCCTGGCTGCACTGGATACCGCGTGTACGTTGCCCTGATGTCTGTCCAGAGGATAGGTTTAGATCTGTGGTGATGGTTGAACTATTTACAGGTATTTGCAGCAGATATTTACAGTACTTCTGCAGACCGCAAGCTGATTTTCTCTTCCTCCATTTCTAGTCAATCCGGCGTGGGTTTCTTTAGTGAGAAGGGTCGTATATTGAAATGCCTGCTCAGCTGGCTCACCTAGGAACAAGGACAGAGTTAGCAAAGCTGATGGCACGAGGAGGAAACTGGCAGAGCCCTGCTATCCCACTGTGCTTGCTTTCCCCATCATTGCCCACACTGCATTGCCCCAGTTCTCCAGATTTCCCCATGCCCTTCCCTGGAAGGTTTTAGGCAGCAGAGATTTGCAGCAGCTGGATGAGTGCTGAAGAACAGATGCAATTAGGAAGGAGTTTCTTCTCTGAAAGAGCTGCGATGCTGTGGCACAGCTGCCCAGGGAGTTGGAGGGGTCACCATCCTGGGACTGTGGCACTGAGGGAAGTGGATAGCCATTGGGCATGATGGGTTGGTTTGAGCTTGATGATCTTAGAGGTCTTTTCCAATGATTCTATGATTCAATAGCCTATCCTGCCCTGAAGCAGGCTTATCTGAGTGAGGAGCTTATTGGGCCCCTCACTGCAAGAAAGACATTGAGGCCCTGGAATGTGTTCAAAGGAGGGCAACAAAGCTGGTTGGGGGGTCTTGAGGGGGTCTGGAACACAGGGCTGATGAGGAGAGGCTGAAGGAGCTGGGAATGTTCAGCCTGGAGAAGAGGAGGCTCAGGGGAGACCTCACTGCTCTCTATAACTTCCTGAAGGGAGGTTGTAGTGAGCTGGGGGTCGGCCTCTTCTCTCGTGTCATCAGTGATAGGACCAGAGGGAATGGCTTCAAGCTACGGCAGGGGAGATTCAGGCTGGACATGAGGAAGTATTACTTTTCAGAAAGGGTGGTCAGGCACTGCAATGGGCTGCCCAGGGAGGTGGTGGAGTCACTGAGCCTGGGGGTGTTCAAGGAAAGGCTGGATGTTGTGTTGAGGGACATGGTTTAGTGGGAGCTGTTGGGAATAGGTGAACGGTTGGACTGGATGAGCTTTGAGGTCTTTTCCAACCTTGGTGATTCTATGATTCTATCTCCATCCTCCCCTTCTCAGGCACAGCAGTCCCTGAATGCGTTCACAGTTAGAGCTGGGGGTCAAGTGCTGGGTATTGACACAGGAGGGTTGCAGAGTGGAGGGTAGCCAAAACAAGTTTTGGATCACCAGGTCCTTTTTACAGCAGCCTGAGCTTTCACTGTGTCTTCTAAGAAATGAGAGCACCACAAAGGGCTGAGAGATGCAATGGAAAAGCAGGAATCTGCTTTGTGGGGTGAGGGAAAGTATTCAGCCTTTCCATATCAGGGTGAAAGAGCAACACCTGTAGAACCACAAAAAGCAGTGCAGCAGACAGTGGATAAAATCTACAATGTGGCACCAGTGTTCAGTCATTGCAAAGCCAATAGAAAACAGTGCTGAGACCAGCAGCAAGCCAGGGCAGAGCATCTATTCCAAAATGGTGCTCCCAGATTCATAATAATTTGGGATTGTGTGCTATGCATCACTATCAAGGTTCTTCCATCCTGAGAGAGGATACTACACAGATGGGCACCTGGAAAACTGGAAGTGGGGGCAACACAAACTCAGGGGAGTAGAGAGCTGGAAAACTCACTGCAGGGATGGGCAATCTGAGCAGATGGGATTACACCGTCCTCAGCCCCGTCTCCAACAGTGACTCCAAGACCAAATTTATTTAAAGCTTCTTAGCTATTCAAATCCTTCTCGTACATAAGTCTCATTACACTAATTGGAAAGACAAGACAACGTGGGTATTACTTCCTTGCTGTAATTACAGCTCAAACTTGACTCATGGAGGCTCTGTGTCAGTGATGCAGCACTGAGGACACAGGGCCATACAAGGAAGGTGCGTGACATGGCAGCACCAGGGGGGCCCTTGCCCTACTTCCTCAGCAGCTTCCTGGGGCATTTCTAATGGGATTTGGCCTCCTCTGAATTTGTTTTCTCTCTTAATCAAAATTCAGGCAGAGTTTGCTCAGACCAAGGGGAACAAATCGGTCCCTGGATCTCTACACAGCCACAGCATCACCATGCTCCACATCAGCTCTGTGTCCCTGTGGCTCCAGATTGAGCTCAACCACAGTGACACCCACAGCAGATCAACTTTTTATACTAAAACTCCCAAACTGAACACTCCTGTCCACCATGCAGACATCACATCCACTGCTGTGGGTATCCACGGGAGCCCTTCCCACTGCCTTGGGGTGTGGGTCACCCAGATGGGCAGACCTATGAGCTGGTTTCTAGGTTAAAATCACAGCCACAGCGTGCTAAACAGCAGCAGAGATGCAAGGATTTGTTTCAGACTCCTGCATGGCAAAGGAGCCCCCACCCACATTGCTGGAAGCTTGCTTTAAATCCAGCTCAGCTTGAGGTCTTCATGGAGAGCTATAAAACTGACACCAGCCCTTTAAAGCAGAGCATTTTCTGCCCCAGGGAGCAGCTCCTGAGCATTCAGCCCAACGCCCATGTGCCAGGTTCACCTACCACGACCACTCCATAGTGGATGTGCGCCAGGGTGAGGAATGCAGTTAACAGGTAGAGGAGAAGTGCTTCGCTGCTGGGTGCAAAACCAGACACCACCACGAAGAGCACCAGGGCTATGGGCAGCAGCATCCAGTTCAGAGGCTGGCAGCGAGTGCTGCTCATCTGACAGACGATCAGCTGGCACTGCAGGGAGAGAAAGCAGTCAGAGCCCACACCAGCACCAATCCTGCAAACCCAAAGCTGTACACAGCGCAGGGGGAAAGTCACATGTGTACCTTTCACTCAGTTTCTTTTTCAGGATCTGCCTGCACACCAGAATTCCTTACCACGTTATCCACACTGTAAGCAGCACGAGCTGCTGGACCAGAGTATGGACATGGGGCAGTACAGACACACAGATCTGAGATAATGAGCACAGCTAGCAGTGCTCAACTCTCAAGCAGGCACGGATGCAATATGCAGCTAAATCAGACTTGGACAAAAGCTTCAGCCCCTCCCATTTTAATTTTGTCCCCCAAAAAGAGCGTGCACAAACAGACACAATTATTTCTGTAGTTTCTCAAGAGCTGAGAGCTGTAGCACCAAGGCCTGTGATATTTGCAGACCCCAGGCCCTGCCTGTTTTGCTGCTCGTTCTTTCAGGCAGAGCAAAACAGCACAACTGTCACAAGTTAAAACTTCACATCTCCCTTCCTTCCTCTCACTGAAACCGTGTTCTACTTCGTCAAGAGAGGTTTCACTCTTCCCAGGGGCTAAACTGAAGCATAAAGCAAAACCACTCACAGAAATGTTAGCAAAGGCGGTTCCAACCATGAAATAGAAGAGCCTGGGATGGACCTCCAGGATGTCCATAGGTGAAACAAAGATCCAACTGGTGCAGAGAGCAAAAAGCAACACTGGGGACACCAGTGGCAGCATGATCTCATAAACGGAGTGGTGCTTCAAGGTGTTCTTTTTATAGGCCCTGAAAAGCAAACAGTCAATAACCACAGTCAGGTGAGGAAGATGCAAACTTTCACTGGTAACCCCAAATCCAAGAAGCTCCTGAATTACGTGGGCAGCAAACAACAGAACGAGCCTGCAGAATTTGTGAGTTCTTCAGCAAGCTGCTGAGCAGTTTGCACCCTGCAAAGCGGAACCCTCTGATGTACAAAAGCCACTTTGTCATCCTGGAAACATTCATCTGACAACTAAAGAAACTGTAAAAGGCTCTGGGAGTTCTTGCAAAGGTGCCAACACCAGGAGGGAAGAACTTACTTGTAGAAGTTATACAGGCTCATCGGCAGCGTCACGGTGAGAGCACAAGCTGAAAGAGAAAGAGCCACATTACTGCCCATGCAGAAGAGGCCACTGTGTGCACCCCGCAGTGACTGTGCTCTGGTTTCAGCTGCCTGCAAGCAGAACAGCTCAGAGGTGCACAAAGAGCAGCTCAGCACGTTTCCAAGCAGGTGCTTGAGATTCTGGTTCAGGAGTTGTAATTACAAGCTAAGTAAATGGAATTTGAGTTCAACGCAATGAATTTCCAGTGTTGAAAAGCTGCATTAAGAAGCTCAGTGTTAAACTTCACAACTGCTCAAAGCATAATTATGATATTGTCTTTAATGGGACCCTACGGTCAAAGCCATGAAAGTGCATCACAGCTCTTCCACATTTACACAGCAGAAGGTATTTTAACAGAGCTGTACATCTTCCTGCTTTTAATCACCTCACTCCTATTCAGATGCACAAATCCAGTCCACATGCACATCCTGCCCTGTTTTTCACAAAGGAAAAGTGCATTTATTGTTCATATATGAAAGTATGTGGCTACCAAAGAAAAGCTCAGAATATCCACTTGCTTCAATCTGATGCTTGCACTTTTCTTAATGCAACAACCCAAGACACGTCGACTTGTAATTAAGTAGCAATAATTAGCCCCTATAGAAAAGGGCCTAGAGTGAGAGAAGTTTCTGAATAAGCCAAATAACATTAAGCAAAGATAGCTCTCCCCAGGTTCCACCTGCATTATTCCCTGCTTTGTTCTGATTCCACTAGGGAGAGCAGCCAGCCCTTCTGCAGGAAGGTTATGCACCCTTGGATTGAACTTTTGGATGGGTGCACAAAGGACAGGACCCCCAAAGAGAGCTGCTTTCCCCATTCCATAGCTACGTCCTCCCTCTCTGCAGCAGCCCCAGCTTTTCTCATTACAGCAAACACAACATCATTATAAAATAATAAAGACATTGGGTTTGGGGGAAAAAAAAAGTTGATTTTTTTTTTTTTTTTTAAAAGACAGGCTTCAACATGGAGTTTCTTACCAATAATCATTGTAGTGAATAGGTCTCTATATAAGAAATTAAACAGGAAAGGTGCATACCAGGCCTCTACTCCCACAATGGCTGTCACTATGTAGACAATTGAAATGGTCTGAAAGAAAGCAGAGGACAGGCAGGCGTGAGCAGCATGTAGCTCAGGGGAATGGCAGCTCAGCACGTGCATTTGAGCTACATCATGTGCCATTATCCCCACTGATCAGAAGTTTAAAATAACAGTTTCTTAGAAGCATCCCTTGTGTTGCTGCTGCTGCAGGGAATAACACAACCAGGATCTGCTCCTTGCAGCTGGAGCAAAGGTGCCCTTACACAGCTCGAAGTGTAACGTGGAGATGTGTTGTGTATTACACATTGATCAGCTCTGGATTCCTGTTATCCATCTGCTGAGGCCATGACTGGGAATGGGCTATGAAGGGATCCTTCAATTGCAGTGGTAATCCTGAAGTTGTGTGAAGTCCTCTACCCTTGCCTTCCTGTGCTAGGCAGAGGTCCAAAAGCACGAGCAATATTTTTGGAGGAGTGGGTTAGAATATGGTCATAGCTACATTGTACCAGTAGAGATGATTATTGCAATTAACACAGCTGCTTTGGTTATACTTCTTCCAGCCTGTTGCATTCCCCACCCAGGATCTAGCAAGACAGAATACGAATGGTGTGCTGCCTGGTGCTGTACCCTGGCTAGGACAGGCACCTGGAAGCAGCAGAGCTGAATTTTACCCATTCTGACAAATGTCCTAATTGCAAAAGGCACCCTAAACTTCTAGGCTTGAAAGTAGCTATAATAGAGACTAAGTAGAGCAACAACTTAGGCAGTTAGGACATGGAGAGCACCTAGGAACCAGGCAGAGGAAACACAAGGCAATATCCATTCTTCAAGCCTCGTTTCTTGCAGAAAGTCCTGGACTATCCTGAGTTGGAAGGGATCCATAAAGGTCATCCAGTCCAGAAACAAAGTTCCTTGAATTTAAGATTTTGGAGAAGTTTTATTCCTAGTGCCACATGACAGCGATTAATGAATGCAATCGCAGCTCAAAGTGATGCAAACAGCCTGCTCCCTTCTGCACGCACAGGACTCCTAGTGCTGCTGAGTGCCTCCTGCTAAAGGCAACCCCCACAAGATCACTGCATTACAAAGCTTAGGGCCTTTCATGCTTCCAGGCACATCAGCAGCCTGCTGAGCTTCTGCTGAAGGCAAGCAGAGGCTGGGGTGCATACTTACCACCTGGCTGATGTCATATCCCCAGGGCAGGAAGAGAATCCCTGTGTTATACTTCTCCCAGTGGGAGAGGATGAATGAAAACAACACCACCCATAACAGGAGGTAGAGAACGAAGACACTGACACCCGTGGAGCCCCGGCCAAAGGTGGAGTAGACTGTCACAACGAAGTACACACAAGCCCAGCTGTCCAGGCCATGGTCAAAAAGCTCTCCTAAGGGTGTGCTGGAGTTGGTCCTGCGAGCTTGTTTGCCATCAACACCATCTGGAAAGAGAGCAAGGAAAAACAGGAGTTGTATTACTGGACACACTCCAAAAACAGTGAGTTTTGTGGATACCTCTACACAGAGCAATGGGCCAGGTTGCAGCTGACAAAGTGTGTGCAGCCAGCAAACAGAAACTCCCACGACCTCCATCCTCTATGCAATGCTTTTGGAGGTACCACTCCCCAGCTCTCCTCAGGACTGAAAAACGAAATAGAGGGAAAGTCTGACGACTTTATTTAAAGCAGACCAGTGACAGAATTCCCAGATCACCTCCAAGCCAGTTCCAGCATCCTCCTTTGGCATCAGCTGCTCTGGGCCCCCTTCCTTCCATCCACTTGGCAAAACACTTCCTGGAAATTGCCCTGGAGCAGGGTACGGCTGAAGTTCAGAATCAAAGATACCTCAGTGGGCTCAGAGATAAGCCAACATGCAGCTGCAGCAGGAACAAAACCAACACAAATCCCCCAGACAGCCAGATGAAGTCTTACCTAATGTGTAGGCAATGAAGTTGAGGAGACCCACAACGACCCATACTCCATTTGGAACGTGCTGGTGGTCAGGAGCTGCAGGGATCAGAAAGACCCAAGGGTAGAGAGCTCAGTGTGTATGCTCAGTGGGTTTATTTTGGCACAAGATGCATAAAACGTAGATCACCAGGTCACCAGGACAAAGTATCCACACAACTGAGTGAAACTGAGATGGCAGGATGAGATAGCAGAGCTGTTCCACAACAGGAAACCTACGACTTCACTTTCCAAGACATACTTGTCCCTCTGTGTCACAGGATCTAAAATCTTGTGATGGCAGCTAGCAAACATAGCCCAAAACTATCCCATGGAAGTGTGAGCAGATCAAGCACTCCTCCACTGCTTGCTCAGAGCACCAAACAGAATCTCTTAGAGATGCGATTCCATGACTCCATGTGGTTACACCCTGCCTCTGCAGCCACACATGGGGAAATCCCACCCAGTCTGCTTCTCCAGCACTCTCAGCAGGCAGACAGCTGAGCTGTTTGCAACTCTGCGAGCCCAAAGGTACACCTGAAAAAGCAGGAAGCTGCTTCTTGGCACAGCCTCACATGAGGATGAATAGAGGTCTCCTACGGGCACCAGCAGTGCCACCAAATGTTGCTGTGGATTGATACCATGAACTGTTCTGAGCAACCTAAGATCAAATCTGTCAAGGAAGCTAAAATACGGAAAGAAAACTACCATAAGTGACTGAGAGTTATCACATGCTGAATTCTCTGAGACATTTTCATGAACAAGGAGACAACAACTTTCAGATTCATTAACAGATCAACAGTGGTTCTGTTACACATTCAAAGCTGTGCACATCCTTGCATGATACAGAACAGTGACATGGTCTTTGTTAGTTTGAATGTGGGGCCAGCACGTTTTTGCAAGAGGGCAATTAGCTGGGATGCAAATTAAAAGGCTCTACTCCCTAACTTCAGGAAAGCAGAGTTTCCCACACTTTTGATTTCAAAATGAGGGCACTAGCTTTAGCCCATCGTGAAAGCAGAGCTGAATCCTCTTCAGATTTGGCCATTCCTTCCTCTTTCACTTGCACACAGCCAGCCAGGAGCAAATGCACCCAGCAGGAAGGTGTCACTTGGACAAGTCCTCACTGCAAAGCCCAGAAACTTGAGCCCCTGAACACCATCCCTTCCTGACACTGCCTGGGAACCCAGGCTGAAAGTGCTTTGCAACGAGCACAGGAAGTCACAGCAGAGGAGGTGACAGCACACACCCTTCTGATGCTTTACATCCAAACAGAAAAAGGCAGCCTTACCAGAAGCGTAAAAGTCAGGGTCGAAGTATGCCATGAGGAAGAAGTTGAAGACAAGCAGCAGGAAGCCAGAAAATGTTATGAGATTTGGGGCCAGCCAAGTAGGGAAGATCTACGGGAAAGCAGCAAAAGAACAAATGAGCTCATTAAAATGTGCAACAAGGCTGCAACAGAGACCTCATTACAATCATCTGGGCGTTAGACAACACTGCTTGGTTGCATCCAACATCATGGGCAGCACGAAGCTTCAGGCTGCAGTGCAGTGAGCTCAGGGCAGGCTGCCAGCTGGGAAGGTCATGCCCACTTAATTAGTCACACCCCAAAGGAAGCAGGTCTTTTCACACAAGCGGGGCCTTTCAGCTGCAGAAGTCTTGGCAGCAAGTGGTGTTCTGCTGTCCCAGTCAGGGCAGGAGGAGGTCTTACCTTCACTATCGTGTTCCAGAAGGGATGCATGACATACACAGACAGAGGGTTGCTGTCCACGGCACTGTACTGTGAATGAGAGGAGAAATAAAAGTCAAAAAATAACAGTTAGGGCTCCAAGACTTCTTGAAGCAAGTCAAAGAGCCTGAATGTCAAGGCTTCACTTGCTACCCAAGTCTTTGCATTGCAGGAGTGCTTGCGCCAGGAACAGAGTTATGAACAGAGGACAGTGAGCAATCACAAAAGTCCTGTGTAAGAGCTGGTACATTTCAGTCCAGATTACAGCCATTGAGATGACAGCTCTCGCTGTCACACTCATCTCCAATCACTTGGAAGAGATCTTCTCCTTCCAGAAAGGCAGAAGATATTTACGAGCAAGAGCTCCAACCCCCTCCCTTGTTCTGCAGGACCTAAGTCATAGAATCATAGGTTGGAAAAGACCTCTGAGATCACCAAGTCAACCCATCAGCACCTTGCCACGTACACCACTGCATATCCACAATCACCTCCAAATCCTACACACCCCGTTACAGTTCAAGCAGCAAAGGGTCATTTGGCAGCCCCCAGCACAGTGACCTGGGCTGGATGGAGACATGGGGCACAGAAACAAAAGACTCAAACAATGGAACGGGTTCCAGCTCAAAAGTTAAATTTCGACATCATTTGGCTCTCAAAGCACCACAAGCTGTTATCTGCTCTCCAGCTCACAGCCTCTTCCCAGCCAACATCACTCTGTCTAAAGTCCTCTTCCCCAATAATCACTTTGATAAGCGCCCCAAGAAAAGCAGTTCAATTTACTACAACATTGCTCAGCTCACGTGTTTCAGGTGATGAACCTTGGAACGGCACCCACAAAGCATTGAGCATTGGTGCTTGCTGTCACCCCATAGCAGGGGAAAGCTCAAGAGCAATGGGGGAGAACGATCAAAGCCTCCACCCAACCTGGGACACAACCTATGCTCTCTCTGAGACAAGGGGAATTTGGTTGTTCAAAGGAAGCACTGCAGTGCTCAGTGCTCCCAATGCATCCATCATGGGTAGCTTCAAGCACAACTTTGCCAGGCTTTCAACCAATGGGTGGAAGAAAGCCCACTTATTTCTCCCAGCCGTCTCAGTGCTTGTATCATTCCTTTCCCACATTCCTAACGGGCTCAACCCCACCTTTAGCAGATATTTTTGCTCCCACCAGCCCTTCCCCTCCTAACAGATCACTCTGTTTCACTAGGAGTTAACCAAGCACTATTAACCCACTTGCCTCGATCTTACAGTACCAGCAAGCCTACAGGAGCTGTAGCAGAGCAACTAAAGCCTGAGCTTGACATCACATGAGATGAAGGCTAAGCCATGAGGAATTTCCATCCCAGCTTAGTGCAGTTTCAAAGGACAGAATTTCAAACAATTTATGAGATAATAGGATTTGGGCTAACTACCAACTAGGGGAGGAGAGCTGAGACTGATTAAATCTCATTATCCCTATAACAGCTTGGAACAAGAAAACAGATGCCTCACCAGGAGCAAGGCAGGGGAAGCACTCTGGAGTCTACTCCTGTTTGGAAAGCACCCTGGGGAGGTTTCCAGGCCACATCCCAGCACATCTCTCCTCTCCTCTCTCCACACACTGGGGGTAAGAAGCAATAAGCAGCTTTTCCCCACACTGCTGACTTGCATGCAGAGCTCAAAGATTCAGAATGACCCTATTTTGGGGGGTAATGCTCAGCTGTTTTGCAGAGGCTTACTAATGCTCTGGTTTCCTTTCCAGAAAGTTGGGGCTGATGGCCATGAGGCTCTAAGCCCAGCAGTGCTCCACTTAACACACATGTACCTGCTGTCCTCCAGCTGCCTCATCCTTCCTAAAAACCAGCATCTCCTTCTCCATTCTGAACCTCTACACATCCATCTAACGACTAACATCCTTCCCCAAGTCATTTTTTCTATCAGGGCCAGCAGTCAGGACTCAGATTTCTGCCTTATTTTCAGGGAGGAAAGGACAAATGGAAGGAATTTCATATGCCCCAGAGGCTCCTTCTCAAAGCAGACAGACAGCTGTAATGGACACTGCTCTAAAATAGCACCGTGCACACAGTCACTGCTTCTCCTTACAGAAGCAGGAAGGATTCACTCCCATGGGGTTTTGGTTTTAAGCTTCTCAAGAATACGGCCCAGCCAACTCTGCAGCATCAATCTCACAGTTGGCACACTGCAGCTTCCCCGTGCTCCATCCCCACCAGCTGAGCCCCTTGCATCCAGTCAGCTTATCCACATGCCCTCCACTCTCTTGCCTACACATTCCCTGGCCACACAGGGACATTTCCCATCAGTACTGCCATGAGATTTACCTCCAGGAGGCTTTTTCCAACTGAAGTGGTATCATTTGCTCTAAAACCCCTTCCAGGCTGAGGCTTCCCCCATCCACCGCACCCCATCTCCAATTCTGCTGGACAACATTTCCAAACAAAGGAAGCTACATGAAAGGCTGTAAATACAGGCAGCACCCCAGCATGGCCCACAGGACACCACCATGGTCCCAGCAGCCACGGCACTCCACTGAGCTGGTGCCCATCATTATGGAAGTTAGAGAGAGGAGTGGCTCTTCTAGCTTGAAACCAGCGTCAGTTGTGCAAATGGAACATTTCTCTCCTATAAAGGCTGAGAGCTGGGGTTGTTCAGCATGGAGAACAGAAGGCTTTGGGGCAATGTCATGGAGGTCTTTCAACACTTAAAAGGAGCTTATAACAAAAGACACAGTCTGCTAGTGATAAGACAAGGAGTAATGGCTACAAACCAAAAGAGGTGAGGCTTAGGTTAGATGTTAGGAAGAAATTCTTTACTCTGAGGGCAGTGGGGCCCTGGCACTGCTGCGCAGAGCTGTGGGTGCCCCATCCCTGGCAGTGCCCAAGGCCATGGATGGGACCTCAGACAGCCTGGTCTATGGGAGGAGTCCCTACCCACAGCAGTGGTTGGTCCCTTCCAATCCAAGTAGTTCAATTATATTCTGTGATTTCTGGAAGATCCAATTACACGCCCAAGGAAGAGACACATATTTATAGCCCAGATTCTCCTAATAGCTCTCCCGACCAATAAAACAATACAGCTTTTAAGTAACCCAGCTACCAACAGCAGAAAGCACTTCATCACGCTGGCGCCCAGCACAAAACACACAGAGGGCTTTGGGGTGGGCTGGGGGAGCCCCGAGGCAAGAACAAAGCAGAAGGAGCCCCAGCACATCCATAAGGCTATTTCCTACAAATCTCCTTAAGTGCAAAGGGAGCACAAGGCTAAGAGCCTCTTCCCATGGGGCCCAAGGTAAGCCAGGAGGCTGTGAACTTGACAATCCACGGCAACTGTCATCAAGCAGAGCTGTGCCAGCACAAACAAGCCACGTCTGCACTATGCCCACGCTCTGCTGATGCATTACATGCCGCATCGTGCTTTAATGGTACTTATTAACTTGAGTCCTGCTGATCTTCTCTAAGGTCAGTTCTCAGGCACTGTAAGAATGGAGCACACTGGCAGTGGCGAGCACAGGACTGTCGCATGAACAGAGGGTTTGGCTCTGAGGGATGCCAGCATCCCCAAGCCTTACCCAGCAAGTCTCAGTGCTGGCACCATATCCCTCCCTTGGCCATTTTTCAGTGCTCATTCATTAGAGGTTAAATATACAGCAAAGTCAGAACTGCTTTCCTGCGAGAACTCCTTTCCTACAACACTGAGAAGCCTTGCTTGCACTCTCCAAGCCCCACAGGGTGTGCGAATTAAATTGGGAAAGCAGGATTTCTGCCCTGCCCACAGCCTCTCATGGTCAGAACCACAGTTCTTGCTGAGATTATCCCTGCCTTCTGCAACACACCCATAGGACTGCTCCTGCAGCAAAGCCACTGGGGAGAGGCTCGTTCTTCCCTGCAGATCAGGAGGCAGGAAAGGTGCTCAGGAGCACACAGCAGCAGTGCTCATTGGGACAACAGCTTTATGGCACAGCAGACGTACTGCAGAGGTAGAAAACACACAGCGGGATGCACAGCACCAGTAGAAGCCATCCAGGCAGAGATGACTCCCAGAGCTGGCCACACGCTGGGTGCTTAATCCTGCCTATTTCAGCCACATCCAGGAGCTCGCTGTGTTTGGGAGTGTTAAATATCTGAGGTTGCAGGAAGGCTGCACAGATGGTGAGCACAGGGTGGGAGAGCTCAGAGGCCGGTGGCAGGGATGTAGCTCTAGGAGGATCAGCAACAAGCTCCTGGAACAGGGAATGAAGGGACCAGGGCAGGAAGAAAAAGCAGAAATATTAATGTTATAAGAAGTTTATCTCTGTGTGACGTTGCAACCATCACCAGACCTTCTTACTCTTGCTTAAAAGAGGAGGGCTGATGTACATAAAGGGGAATGAGATTTCAAGCTGACAGATCTGGGAGCCTGCTCCTGGTGCCAAAGAGAAGCAGGGGAACAGGCAAGTTGGTGTGGAAAGAGAATTCATTGTGATTCCCCTAAAAAGAAGTCAGTCCAATTTTTAACCATACCTATCAAAGGAAAACACAAACCCACGCACATCAGGAAATGACTGCAGATGAAGCAAGGCACCACCAGAAAGGAGGGGGAGGGCTACCTTTGAGTTTCAACAGAGGCATTTTGAAAGAGACAAATAAAGCACTTTTTTTTTTCCCAAAGCACCCAACCTCACCCTGTCTCCTTTCTTCCTTTCTGCAAAGAGGAAATTCATAATTAACAAAAACACAGCAAAATATGCATTAATTCTGCAAGCCCTGACAGCTGCTTCGTGCAGGGCTCGAAGCACAGCGAGTCGGGGCAGTTACACAAGCCCTCATAACGAAGCCATTTGGTGAGCCAGCCATGGGAAGGGAGGTGTCAGTTTCCACAAGGTTCACTTCCAAGCAGTCCCGGCAGCCAAGTTCTCACTGTTAATTAGCAGAGAGTGACTTTCATGATGGAGTTCAATGCAGCTGAGACTCAACAGGCAACAAAACAACAGCAGACTTTCCGTGCCCATTCAAAAGACCTGAGGTGGACTGATCCTCCCTTTGGTTTCTCGTGCTCCATAGCAAACAGGAATGCTTCTCAGACCTCAGGGGGGAAGCTACAATCTCTCTAGATTAATTACATTAATTGCCCAGCATCTCTTCCCCGCCCAACAGAGGACTGCTGTGGTAGAACACACACGGATTACCTCCTGGAGAATCACAGGATCATGAAGGTTGGAAAAGACCACTGAGATCACCAGGTCCAACCATCAGCCCATCCCTACCATGCCCACTGACCCACTGTCCCTCAGCGCCTCATTTTCAGGGCTCTTGAAAGAGTTGAAAGAGCCACCACCTCTGCAGTACGCAACCTAAGATATATTTAAACCCATTTAACACCACTCTGAGAGCCAAAAGCTTTGGGCCACAAAGTGGTATCCCAAAGGTGAGCTGCTCCATCCTTACGTGTCACCGCAGCCATTGATCTGGGGATGGGCTCCACACCCACACCAGGTGCATCCAGACAGCCCAGCACACACCGAGCAGGACAGCAGTGGAGAAGATGCGTGCAAAGATCTATCAGGCACTCAAAGCAAAAATTCAAAGCAAAAGACAGATTCTAGAATCATTTGAGTTGGAAAGGACTTTTAAATGTCATCTGAAACACCCCTGTGATGAACAGAGACATCTACAGCTCAATCAGGTGCTCAGAGCCCCGTCCAACCTGATCTGGGCTGTCTGCAAGGATATCCACCACCTCCCTGGGCAACCTGTGCCACTGCTTCATGGAAGAGAATCACAGCATCATTCAGATTGGAAAAGACCTCTAAGATGACCAAGTCCAACCCCAGCGACCTCCATGAAGCTAGGGAATCCCTAGCCAAAATGTGCTCAATATCTTTGGTATTGCATTTGGCAGAGGTTCAAAAATCCTGAATTTAACAGATGGAAAAAAAAAGAAGAAGAAAAGCACCTCTATCTTCTATCTGCTCACCTCAGCAGTTATGAAATCTGGCAGTACTCTGGGGTTTGGGCATCCTGTGCAACACAGTACTTCAGCAAGTGGCTGATTAAAGGCAGGCACATGCAGAGCCTCAGAACAATTAAAGGAGCCACTGGAGGAGGCAAGTGATTCAAGAACAGGACTCAAAGGGTTCTTTTCTCCTGCACGGCGCCCTTTCTGCTAAGGACCCTGCAGGAGAAGCCAAGCTGCAGCCTCAAGCCTCCCATCCAGGTTGCTAACATCAAAAGCCTCTCTTGCAGTTCTCACTACCAGCTGTAGTGCTGTTCCACTGGTCCGAAGAGCCACTGGCACACACTTGGGTATCTGCAGGAATCTCTTCAGGGCTTGTATTTCCAGAGGAGCCTGTGAGGCTGCCAGGACAGCTTCCAGCCATCTGCTTCCTGCAGTGCAGCATCTGCAGCCCTGCTCTCCACAGCACTTGAATCTGAAGAGAAGAGGATTTCCTGGGACAGGACAAACACGTTCAAAGCACCCATGTACCTGTGTGCCCGTGCCTCTACCTGGGGGATGCTTGCATCCTTCTGTTTGGCTCTGGAAATGAGGAATCAAGTTTTCTTGCAAGAAAACCATACAATAGCTTGTGGCAATTCTGTCATATAAAGAGATATACGATTCTCTATACAATTCTCACAGTGTCAGCTCTAACAAATAATATTTTAAGTGGCACTTTACAGAGCACCCTTCTCACTGGGGTAACAGCCCAGCACTTCCTGACATAAAACATCTGCTATGTGGGAACATGCACAGGGCTTGCTTGCACTGCACCATACAAGACATCTCCTCCTCTAGAAGCACACAGCTGGAGAAGAACCTTCTTTCCTTCCTTCTCCTACGCAAGAGACATCACCCATCACCATACAAGCTCCCCATGTGTGCAACACACAAGGCACTCAACCAATGCTTGGACCTGCTGTGGCCCCAACATCAGGACAATGGCACAACTCATAGTGCTGTTGCCATTCTCAGCCCAGCAAACATGAGGGCAACACTATGAGGGCTTTGTTCCACTGCCCACGCAGGTAAGGAGACAAAAAGCCTTTCACAAGAGCGCGGGTGAGGGGGCAGCTGCCATCCTCCGCAATGCTGCTGCTGTCATCACTGCCCCTTGCACAAAGCACAGGCATGGAAGGATTCCAGGGTGCAACGTTTCCCAAACCCCAAGCTCGCTTTTCTGTCACACAGTTTGCTCCCAAAGCATCTCATCCCACCTTTGGACCCAAGCAGGACACGTGTCATCACCTCCCCTCTCAGGGCACAGCTCTCGTGCCATGCAGGTGCAGTGCTCCAACGCCATGCTTTCCTGTGTCCTCCCCCCACCCCCGGGGCATGAATCACCCCCAGCAAAGATAACACTGGACCAGGAAAGTCTGCAGGAACCTTGGGACACGTGACTGGAACCCCAGAATACTGTGAGCAGCCGTGGAAGTTGCCACTATCACCAAGCCGTAGCGCTCTGCCCTCATTCAGTTTCCCCTTCTGCAGCTGCTCCTGGCACTTTGGCAGCCCCCAGAAATGAGTCCCAGGAGCTGCAAAGACTGCATGCAGCTCATCGAGATGCACAAGAAGAAGCAACACACAAAGCGTCCTTCCCCTCTCTTCTGCATCCAGCTCCAGGTACCACACTCAACAAAGCTTGCACAAGGGTGAGACGTTTGGGTTGCTCTGCAAAAAACAGGACTTGGGGGCAGTCTAGGAGGAAGAAAGGTCTTTTTCCTTGAGAATGCCAAACAGGAGCAGACATCTCTGTGAATGTTCCACACAGACCCACTTTCCCCTCTGCAATCTATTTTATAGAAGCTTGCCAGAAAGTGATTTGCAGGCTGGCTCTTAAGAAGCAGATCATGACTTCTGGCACCCAACTGAAAGGTTTGCAGCCCTGAACAGCAAAGCCTGGCTGAGGGCATTCAGTGCTGAGCAGCAACAGAGCACCTGGTTTTGTCCAAAGACATTCAGCATTCAACAGGAAGGTCAAGGCATGCATTGCTCTGCAGCCTTAAAGCAAACTTTATTTCTGAAAACAAGCCCTCCAACCTGCCAGAACTATCAGAGGAAATACTGGAGCAGACTCACTTAGGATCTGTTTGGCTTTCTGACCACTGCGAGCAGCATCTCCTGGGGAAAACCTCAGCACCAACAGGCAAGGGGGTAAATTTGGTACAGAAGAGAAACCTTTCTGTCCCATGGATTAAGTTATACCCAAATGTACATACCCAAATAGTACAACCTCCTGCTGAAGAAGTGACAGGAGTACAATTTAAGGTTAAGCCAATGCTGAACATTTTGCTGCTCAACCCCAACAAGGGCACTTTGGTGCCCCATCAAGAGCAGATAAAGGCAGAGAGGCTGATAGAAGATGGTTCCCTCCACATCAGCCCTACCAGCATTCAGCCAGCCTATGCCAGAAGGCACACACCTACCTTCCCCAGCCAGAAACGTGCACACTGCAAAGCTGAAGCCATCTGGCTCCCAGCTCGCCATCTGCACTCCTGGCAGCCACAGGAGGAGCAAGAGCTGGAGGAAGCAACTCTGCAGAAAGCGCTTCTGCTCCAGGAAAACTAACCACCACTGCGGGGAGAACAGGGTTGTGCTCTTTCCCTTGTTGCCTCCTCCGGGTTTTTCTCCAATCTATAACATGCTGGCCAAAGCAGCAACAGGAACAGAGGGACTCCTGTAGCACAGGTTTGCCACTGGCTGCGCATCACCTTTTTGGCTGGTCCCACCACTTTCCAGCTGTGGGTACATACTCAAGTCACATGGCTGAGGTTTAACACACGATTCAAAGAAAGCCACGCAGCAGAAGTTAAAATGCTCTCCTGACATTTTGTATTGACATCCATTCACACATACCCCACTCTGCACTCTCCTTAGGAGCATTTCACACTGTTAAAAGTTTTCTGGCTGTAGCCAAAAGGGAAACCAGCTTTGCATCAGCAGTAACAGACCCAGGGTCACCAGGTAAGGAAAGGGCACAGGAGGACAAGGCGCAATGCCCACAGCAAGGCTGGAACGCTCCACTCAGTATCACAGGGTTGTGCCGCTTCATCAAGGCTAAAATAGCATAGAAAAACAAACTCCCAGAGCAAACAAGACAAGCAGAGCCCTGCCAAGCAGACAGAGACATCATACAGCAGACACGATGCGCTCTGAGCGCTAACTGCGAACCTGCCTGCTTTTATCAAAGTCCTTATTGACTCAATAAAACCACAATCTTTCGAGCAAGGCTACTCCTGCCAGCAAGACCGTAGTCCCGCCCCTGGAGCACACGCTCTGCTGGCTTCTGCCCCTTGATCCAACTGGGAATGGAACCTCTGCACCAGCAAGGCTCACATATTGCTTATAGTGGTGGAAAGTGAGGGTGGAAAAGGAGGGCATGAGTAAGCCCCAGCTATGCTTGAATACACAGACTGCTCCAGGAGGAGAGCAGAGCAGCATGGACAGCACTACCCAGCTCTACAGGTAAGCTCATCACCTGCTTTGCTCCACAGATGCATTGAAACTGTTTTAACACTCCTGGCATGCTTACATAGAATCATTAAGGTTGGAAAAGAACTCCAATATTGTCAAGTCTTACTGTCTACCCATCATCACCATCCCCACTTGAGAATCACAGAACTATTAAGATTGGAAAACACCTCTAAGCTCACCAAGCCCAACCCCAACCCATCCCACCATGCCCACTGACCACGTCCCTCAGTGTCACATCTCTACCTTCATTGAACACCTCCAAGGATGGTGGTCCCACCATCTCCCTGAGCTGCTGTGCCAATGGCTGAGCATTCTCTGAGAGAACAGATACACCCTAATGTCCAATCTGAACATGACACCCCATCAGCCCCCAAAAGGACAAAAGCACCACAAATGACACTTCGTATGACCACGGCATCCCTCCTTTGTGGGGCAGAGCCCCAAGAAAACTACCTCCCACCCTCCCCAAAGCACCAAGACCCACAGCAGCCCTCCCAGCAGCAGCAGCAAGACTCCTCCATGGCACAGACCTACAGCCAGAGGACCTCACAGTATCAACCCCCCCCCCCCCAGCCAAAAGACCCCATAGTGTCCCATTGCCCCCTTCAGCCAAAAGACCCCATAGCGTCCCTGACCCCCCCCCCCCACCCCAGCCAAATGACCCCATCGTACCCCCAGCCAAAAGACCCTACATTCTGCCCCCTCCAGCAGCAGGACCGCAAGCCCCAGACCCCCTGCACTCTCCCCACTCCCCACAAATTCCCGACATCTCCCTCCCTCCAGGCTCCCACGGGTCCCCAGGCCACACTCTAAGCCGCTCTACCTTATACTTGCTGAAGCCGGCCAGCTGCTCGGCCGTCACGTACTCCATGGCGCCCGCACCGACCCGACCCAGCCGCCCCACGCCGCCCCACGCCGCGCCCGCTCGGCCCCCACCGGCCACCGTAGGCCGCCTCCCGCCGCCGCATCGGCCCACCCGGCGTGGCCGTGACGTCACTACGCCGCGCCACTTCCCACCGCGCGGCGCAGCGTTACCCGAGCGCGCCCCCTGGCGGCGGGGAGGGCTCTCTCTGAAATCTTGTTTTTCATCGCGTCGAGGAATGGATTTGCGTTAGAACGGACCTCAAAGTCCAACGGTGACATAGGGACACCTCCTTTAGGGCCTCACCCATGGCTTTGGGCAGCTCCAGGCATGGGGCATGTAGGAATGGAATGCTGCTTCTGCATTAGATATTAAAAAGGTGTTGAAGATGTAGAGCACAATGTATTTGTATTTTGTAACTTCTCCTTAGAAATAGCTGATGTGAAAAAGTAGAAACACCATATGTTAGTAAAATACTTTAGAAATATAGTTGCTGAATTGTGTGATTAATTCTTGCTTGAAAAACTTCAATAGTCTTTAAATGTTCCAGATAGTATAGGTATAGTGTTATGGACTAGAAAGCACATTGTAGGGCTACTCTGTTTGGACAAGAGACCCTCAGCAAAAGAAAAACAGACTTAACAAACATCAAAAGAAGCCGGGGCCTCTACACAAGGCTGGATTGCCTTGCTCTGTGGGTAGGCTGGGATGCAACAGGCAGGCATCAAGATACTCCCCCCTATCCTCCTTCCAAGCTTATCTCTATGCAAGGACGAGCAGATGTCCAGAAACAGTGACCAAGTGTTGAATGAGTGAGTGTGAGAATTTAACTAATTAGTGATATATGCTTAGCTAGCAAAAATTGATGTTTCTCCAGTATCCGTATGTTTAGTTGGGTGTCGAGAAGATCGTGAACCTGAAGTACTCAGCCAATGAGGAACCAGGGGAGGAAGAGATAAGCATCAAGTAATAGTGAATAAAAGATGTAACACTGTTTTCTGCGTGCTCTCCTGCTTGCAGGAGGCCCGCCATTGCAATTGCAAGTAAAATCTGCTTTATCAGAGATACCGTCCTGATAAATTATTTGGATATTTCCAACAGGGCACTCCAGCTCCCTGGGCAGCAGTGCCAGTGCCTCACTGCCCTCTAAGTACAGAATTTCCCCCTAACATCTAACCTAAATCTGGCTTAAAGCCATCAGGTACCCCAGGCCCTGCTACGACGAAACGAAGGTGATCAGTGGCAGAGCTGCACGCAGCGCTTTGATGAAGGCTCATTACAGGAAAGGACCAGAGGTAAAAGCAACGTCTCAACTATTTTAAAAAAGGTAAAAAGGGTGACCCTGGGAACTACCAACATGTCAGCCTCACCTCTGTGCCAGGAAAGATCATGCAGCAGATCAGTGCTCGGGTCAGTGCTCGGGGTGACGCTCTTTAATATTTTCATCAGTGACACTGACAGTGGAGTTGAATGCACCTTCAGCAAGTTTGCTGATGGCACCAAGTGCGGAGTGCAGTCGACGCACCAGAGAGATGGGATGCCATCCAGTGGGACCTAGACAGGCTTGAACAGTGGGTCCAGGAGAAGCTCATAAGGTTCAACAAATCCATAAGCAAGGTCTGCACCTAGGTCAGGGCAAGCCCCATTACCAATACAAGTCGGGGACGAAAGGATTGAGTGCAGCCCTGCTGAAAAAGACCTGGGAATACTGGCCGATGGGAAGTTGGACGTGAGCTAGAAATGTGCCCTTGTAGCCCAGAAAACCTACCACACCCCGGGCTGCATCAAAAGAAGTGTGGCCAGCAAGGCAAGAGAGGTGATCCTGCCTCTCTGCTCTGTGCTGGTGAGGCCTCACCTGGAGTACTGCATCCAGATGTGGAGTCCTCAGTGCAGGAGAGACACAGACTGTGCATCTAGTGCATCCAGCCTGAACCTCACCTGGTGCAGCTTAAGGCCATGACATCGAACCTCTTACCTATTCCAGCTTTCTGGCCACCAGTGATTTTTTCTTCTTTTTTTTTTCTTCTTTTTTTTTTTTCTTTCCAATTTTATCAGCTCTCCTTTAAAGGATGAAGTAAATTAGGTATAGATGGGATGGAATTGATTTCCTTCATAGCGGCTCCTAAGGTGCTGTGTTTTAGTTTCCAGAACAAAACCAGTGCTGACAACAAGGGATGTCTTAGCTGAGGCAGAGCAGTGCTTCTCTGTTTCTCACTGTGAATAGATGGAGGGATGAACAAGAGGCTGGGAGGGGGCACCACCAGGCAGGTGGCCCAAACTAAGCGAAGAGATATTCCATGCCTTGTAACTTCATGCTCAGTACTGAAAAGGGAGACGAGGAGGATGAGAAGACAGCTATGTCCTGCTCAGGCACGGGCTGGGCATCAGGCTACCCACAGGAGGTGGTGAGTGATTGATTTTGCATCACTTGTTCAGTTTAGTTAGCAGCCAATAAACGAGGGATGCACACCTATAGGAACACTCTCCAAGCTCACTCCCTGATGTCAGTGCCATCCCTGGCCTCGGCACTAATTGGCGATGGGGAGGCTGTGGGTTTGGGGCTGTGACCTCAGGAGCCACCTGATGTCAGAGGCAGCAAACAGCGTCCTGCCCTCTGCTCTCCCAGCCCTTGCTCCATGCACACCTTCAGCACAGGGTTAAAGGTTGTTTATTTTTCATCCAGATCCATGCCTGCCTACTCTGCTTCTCATAAATCAGAGCTTTTCCTGTAAGAGGCTCAGGCCCTTGTGAAACTGAAAGTGCTTCTCAGGCACATTTTGCTTTCAGAGAAGAATGCCCAATACACCTCCTAAGGTCAGGATGTGATTGGTAAAGCCCCAGCTGGCTTCCAGAGCTTTCCTAAGGATGGAGGATTCTGAGAGATGACGCCTTTGTGACCTCTTGGCAGGAAACAGCAACCTGGGTGCTCCCAGCACGCTTGTGGTCTTGGTGACAAAGAGCCTGCAGGGTTCACAGAACCCCAGGGTGCTTGGGGCTGCACCAAGATATCTCTGGGTCCCCCCGGACCCCCCTGCCACAACAGAGCCGCCTGGGCTGTGGGAGATCCCCCAGGAGGAGCCTCCACTGCTCTCTGCTCCCTGTGCCAGGGCTCCAGTACCCACCCAGCACTGCAGTGCTGCTGATGGGCTCCACTGCTCTGCTCCTGGGCTCCAGGCTGTGCCCTGTGCCCCGTGATTGCCTGGGCACCACAGAGCAGAACCTGGATCCAATCCCCTGCACCTCCTGTGAGGATTTATGTGGTCTGATCTTGGCGAGACTCCCCTGCTTTGGGCTGAGCAGCCCCAGCTCTCTCAGCTCTCCTCCCAGCACTGCTGCTCCAGGCCCCAGAGCATCTTCATGGCCCTTTTCTGGGTTCACACCATGTTGTCCCAAACATTATAAGAATTCCAATGACTTCAATTCCTATGCAGAGACAGTCTAGTTGAGAAATCACTGATAGGAAAGAGAAGGGGTCAGTGCCTCTGAGCAACCGTGCTTGTCCTGCTCCAGCCCTGGGGCTTTCCCTGTGCTACAAGAACTCCCTGAGCTGACTGCTGTTGGTTTCAAGATTGCTTTGGGAATCTCAGCCTCCCAGAGAATAGGATTTAGTGGTTGTGCTGTCACATGCATAAGGAATTGACTGCATGACCATATCCAAAGAGTTTGAGTGACCATCTCAGTTTTCCTGCAGCTGCCAAGTTTCATTTTCAGCCTGTGCAGAGGTTCCAGGCTATATAAAAGGAGGGTCAGAGCCAGGTTCAGAAAGCACTGGGGCTGTGGAGCACCGAAAGTGCAGGTAGGGCCTGGCTGCTGTGCCTGGGGTGGGGCAGGGGCACTCACACCCATTGGGAGCCCCTTGGTCCTCTGCTTGGTGCTTCATGTCATGGTGCTGGGCTGAGAGGGCCGGCAGGAAAGAGGGGATCATGGCAGGGGGCAAAGGGGCTGTGCTGTGGGGGCTGTGATGGCAATGGCTGCACTGGGGGCAGGGGGGAGTGGAGAAGGGAAGCATGAAGGACTCGGCACCCAGATCGGGGGCTGCACATGGCAGGGATGGAAGCACAAAGTGCACGGGAGGGAAGGGCAGTGCAAGGGTGGATTGGAAACAGACCCCCAGGACAGAACTGGGAGGGCTGTGGAGCAGAGCCCAACACAGAGCGCTGCAGCCCTGTGGCCCCACTCTGCATGCTGGCATGCTGCGCTCATTACTGCCTTAAGAGCTCGGTGCAGCATTGCTGGACGTGTGTCACAGTGCACACCGCTTTGGGACCATCGCTGACAGCTGTGTCTGCGCAACATGCCGTGCACACATCCGTCCTTCTTATCTTTGCTTTCATTGGGGTTCCCCATCGAGGGAACACAACGCTGCCTTCCCCTCCCTGCCCCTTCTGTGCCCCTCAGGGATGTGTTCCAGGCTCCATTAACCATTATTTTATGTATGACCAAGGGAAGACTGGCTTGCTAGGTTTTCTGCTTCTCAGAAATCACTGCCTTTCCTGGAAGAGGCTCAGGCCCTCGTGAAACTGAAAGCGCTTCTCCAGCTCAATTTTCGGAGAATACCCGGTAAGTTTCCTAAGTTCAGGATTTGTTTGTTAAAGCCCAGCTGGCTTCCTGACCTTTCCTGAGGATGGAGAATGCTGAGAGGTGACGCCTTTTTCCTCTTGGCAGGAGCCAGCAACGTGGGAGCTCCCAGCACACTTGTGGTCTCAGTGACAAAGAGCCTGCAGGGTTCACAGAACCCCAGGCTGCTTGGGGCTGCACCAAGATAACTCTGGGTCCCCCTGGTCCCTTCCCTGCCTCTGAAGGGCCACGCAGAGCAGGGAGCCTTGCACCAGAACCCTAGGATGCTTGAGGTGTCCCTAGGATGCTGGTGCCCTGCAGGCCCTCCATCCTCTGAGTCACAGAATCACAGAATCACAAGGTTGGAAACGCCCTGCAAGATCATCTAGTCCAACCACCCTCCCATTCCTATCAGTGCCACAAGCACTAAACCATCTCTCGTAGCTCCTCATCCAGGCGCCTCTTGAACACCACCAGGGACGGCGACTCCACCACCTCCCTGGGCAGCCATTGCAGTGCCTGACCACCCTCTGAGAGAAAAAGTTTCTCCTAATGTCCAACCTAAACCTCCTCTGGTACAACTTCTGGCCTTAAAGTGCTTCTAGGGCTCTCTTCCTTTCTGAAATGAATGAATTTGATTATTAAAGATCAAGTTGGCTTCCCGACCTTTCCCAAGGATGGAGGTTGTGAGAGCTGATGCCTTTGTAACCTCTTGGCAAGAACCAGCGTCCTGGGGGCTCCCAGCATGTTTGTGGTGTCAATGACAAAGAGCCTGCAAGGTTCACAGAACCCCAGGCTGCTTGGGATAGTCCTGGGTCCCACTGCTCCCTCCCATACCCGGCAAGCCCTCCATCCTCAGAACATGGTGCTCCTCCAGCACCACCCCAGTGGTATTTATATTCCTACAGCAACCTCAGGGCACTTCCACCATTGTCCTGGGCAGGTCCCACTGGGGCAGGAGAAGGGCTGGCCTTTATTGCTTTCTCTCACGAATCATCTGCATTCATAGCTGCCCTCCCATCAGCGTCTTTTTTTTTCCTTTAGGATTCTGGACTTTTCCTTGTGTTTTTCCTTCTGAATTCTTGGAATGGTCCCCAGCTTCTTCTTCACAACCATGCCTTGTCTACCAGGCCAGACAATTGACTGTGTGCTGCCAGGTGCCCTGGTGCCATGCGTCCTCTGGAAAGACAAGTGTCCCCACCAAGACCACCAGAAGGGAGGTGAGAGAACTCAGACTGCAAATCCATTTGGTGTTTTGCCTTAAATCTTCCCTTCTTTAAATTTTACTTGGAGGAAAAGAGAGCACAAAGCCTCTGCAAGAGTCAAAAGAACACAGTAGCAAGAGCCTGGCATCAATTCCTGAGATGAAAAGGCCGTAGCATGTTGTTGGTGATATGAGAGCTGATAGCACAGGAAGGTTTTGTGCACTGAATAAATCTCAGTAGCCACCTGAGCAGAGACAGAAATAATTATCAGCTCTGTATGACAGCACTGAAATGATATGTGGACAGTGAGAGTCCTCACTTCCTTGCCGTTATCCCATCAAGGACCGTTCCAGTGTCAAGGCACTGATACGTAAAAGGGGCAGTGACCAACTAAACCTCACCGGGACAACGACTGCATGGACAGGGGTTAGCAGAGAAAATGCTGATGACTCAAAGTCTCCAATGGCTCTTCATAGGTAACAGAACACTCTGGGCTCTGCTCTAGAAAGGGTCAACATGGATTAACCAGAGGAAACAGAATACATTGAGATATTTGAGGACAGCCAGTGGAATGATGTTGAAGGAAAGTAGAAAGGGAACAAAACTGAGGAAAAGGCAGAAGAGGATACAAAAGGAGCTGCTGCAATGAGACAAGTGGCAGATCATGTGTCAGAGCAAGCCTTGGTCACTGCATTCTGTCCTGCCTCCTTTCTGTCCCTGTGCAATCCCACTCTCTACCTCATGTCTGTGTGCTGCAAGGAAGGAGAACCAGTGACAGTTGAGACCAGTCTGCTGGATACACCTGGGTGCTGCTGAAGGTAGCTCACTGTCCATGGTTGGTTGTGCAGCCAAATCTGTGGTGTGTTTGTGTGTCTGTCCTTATCTGTGTGTTACTGTGGTGCCCAAAGTTGGGTTGGAGGAGCAGGGCAGGAAGAATCCCTGGAGGTGCAGAGAGGCCTCTTCTATGAAGAAGTGGTGGCCTCTTCTAACGTGCCTTTAACTGGAGTCTGTTTACCTCTTCCATAGCCATGGAGTCCCAGGAGAAGAGAGCAGAGGATTTGGAAAAGGCAAATCTTGCTAAACAACAGCTGGCAGAAATATTTCAGAGGGAAGGACTGGATGAAGAATACTGGCTTCCCGTGTTGTTGAAGGTATTAGGTGTGAAATCAAAAGAAGCCTTGAAACATCTGCAATATGAAGACTATCTGAAGCTGGAGATTGAGGTACGGTACCCCTGGGAGAAAACGGCACTCCGAAAGCTTCTCCAAATTACAGACAACAAAGCAACTCTTGAGGAGCTGCAGAAGCAGCGCCTGGAGATGATGAAGCAGAGGCAAGAAGAAGCCAAGTTAGCTCTGCAGGAGCTGAAAGAAATGCATCACAGCCTCAGCCAGAGCAACGAGATTTTAAGACAGAAAGAGGAGGCAGTATGGCAAGCCATGGACATTCCCAGGGAGTACTGGCCACCACCAGAGAAGGCCTTGGCAGATATGCTTGCAAGCATCCAGAAGCAACTGGAGCAGCAGGAGATGTCTTTGGGCAGGAGTGAGAATGTCTCTGATGAGGAGGTCCTGAGACGGGCGTCAGGAGGGCTGGCTCTGCAGGGCATTTACCAAACCAACAGCCTGGCAGATGTGCTGGCAAAGCGGGAGCAGCTCATCGGAGTCCCAGCTGGTTTCAGGCTTGCTGGTCCGGAGCAAGGGTCACTGCTTGAGAGGAAGGAGTTCTCCTCCTCTGCAGCAGAAGCCAATTTCACCAAGTCCATGGAGCAGCTGGGCTTCAGCCTAAGCGTTTCTGCCAAAGCCGGGTTCTGGGGGTTCAGTGTGGAAGGAGGTGAAGATTACAGCAGCTCCTCACGCAAGGAAAGCACTCACCACTCACGTTCAGAGCAGGCGTACATTTGTACCACCAAGTATCACTACGTCCCTCTGGCCTCCTGCTACTTCCAAAAGGACCAGCTTCACCTCTCAGATGGGGCCCTGAGGGAGCTGCAACACATCGAGGAGCTTCTGAGCATCACTCAGCAGGCAGACAGGCTCAACATGCTGAAGAGCAAGTGTGCCAGCTTCTTCAGCAGGTTTGGGTCCCACGTCAACCAGGGACCCCTCCACTTTGGGGGCATATTCTGGTGGAAAGCATCTTCCGAAGGATTCAGGACAGAGCAAAGGGAAGAGATGAAGCAACAAGCATCTGAAGCACTGGACTGCTTTGTCAGGGCGAGCTTCAGCAGCTTTGCTGGTAGTGTGGGAACGAATGTGGAAGTTTCAAAGTCCAGCTCACAGGCATCACTTGGGAGAAGCGATAGAGGCAGCAGCCACACAGCGATTCAGCTCTCTGTGACCAACACCGGGGGTCCATCGGAGACAGATTCCCTTGCCCAGTGGAAATGTGGGCTTATGGCCAATAACACAACCTGGTTTGTTATCGACAGGGGCTTTCAGCTGATCCCAGTGTGGGACCTAATCCTGTCCAACCATAGCAGTGATTTTAAATCCGCCCATCAGCTGAGCAGCAGCCTCAGGGCTGCATATGAAGCACTCACGAATCACAGTGTTGGCACAGTGTTTGGAGAGGAACCGGCCAGTGCCGTGGAAGAGGCCAGAGCTTTCCTGGAGCACGTGAAGACCTGGGAGGTCACCGGGGATGAAAGGAAACTGCTCACACTGATTGATTTCAAACAGACTCTGAATGAAAAAGCAGAAAATCCCAGTGTCTGGATCAACGTCTGCCTGTCAGATAAAGCACTGCAGGAGTTCCTGGTGAATACCGTTCTGTTTTGCCAAAAATCTCCTCCAGAAAACATCACCTATATCAAATCTCTGCTGCAGTGCCTGCTGGATCCTCACATCTATTCTGTTAAGGACTTCCCCAGGGCTTCCTTCATTATGCAATGGATTTTCAACACTGAGCACACGTTTCCCAAAACTCCCAATATTTCTGAGATTCAGGATCTCATCAAGACGCTGCTGCAAATGAAGGAGCACATTCAGGAAGTCACCTACTCACCAGCCCCCTCTGAATCTGCCATTCATGAAGCAAAGATCAAAGCCACCCTGACTATAAGCCTGGCTGTTTATTCTTTGCTCCAGTATCTGCGGGAAAGGGCAGAGAAAGACATAGAACTATTAGTGCTCTTAGTTACCACCACGATAGGATACCAAGTAGAAAGCAGCACTTTTCAGTACCTCCTTGGTTGTCCGGAAATTAACTTCATGGCCAAGGAAATGCAAACGGCATATGATGAGTATCAGAGCCTGAAGGAGCAGGATGTTTACAGAGCTGAGGCCTTCCTGCTCTTCACAGGCCTCACCATAACATCCGAAAGCAGTGAGGTGTCCCCTGAGCAGAAGAGTGACCGCTTAGTGCTCATGGAAGATAAGATGGAGAGCTCATGGTGTGCACAGATAGAAGATCTCCTCAAGAGACAGAATGGGATCAAGGACTGGGAGGGGCTGGAAAGAGACTTGCAGGCCTGCATCAGTGGGCAATTGGAGGACACCTCTGTCGATCTGAAGAAACACAGCATAATCAAAGACATGGAAGAGACTTTTCCAGGAGTCCTGCCTCCCATTCCATCCAAACCCCACTCAGATGACAGCACATCCAAAACTAATCAAGCCGGTGCAAACCCAGAGTTCCTCAACTTGCTGAAGCGCCTTGGGCTAGAAAGTTACTATCCAAGAAAAATGGGCTCGGAAGACTTCCATGTCATACACAAGACGTCTGTACATGACAGCCAGCCCAGCAAGGAGAGTGAACTACCTTTTTACTTCCTGCAAAAGCTCTTGTGTGTGGACTACAGCGTGAGGTACCTGACTTGCAAGGATGAGAGTAAGCCAGAAGTCACTCCTGCACCAAAAGCCACAGAGGAAGAGCCCTCTGATTCCTTTGATGACTTTTTCAGTAATTTGGATGCAGGAGCTCCTGTATCTGCGACCAAGGAGAGCCACGTGCACCCTATGGACCTCCAGATGGCCATTTTTCATTGCGCCAATGATTTCATGAGGCAGTACATTGCATCAAAGCTTGCCTTCTGCCAGTTTGCACTCCCCCTCCTGGTACCCAACCCATGCACTTCACAGATCGAGTTCCCTCTCTGGTCCCTCAGCCAAATCAAAAAGAGCTGGAAAGGAGCAGCAAAATCAGGAGAGCAGACTAAAAGTAGCAGCTACAAAAACAAACTCATTTATCAGGCTGAGACACCCATCGTGTCCTTCATACGCATCGGCAGCTCTCCTTTCTCGTCCAAGTCTCAGCTCCTGAACGCTCTGCTGAGCAAACAAAAACACGACACGTTTTTCCACCGGCACTGCAAAGGCAGCACCAAGGACTGTTTGCTGATGAAAGGTGTGGTGGAGATCTCCTGGTATTGTCCCCGTGGTAGCGATGACGACAGTTTTGACAGCTGTGTTGCTTTCTGTAACCTGCACGGAGATGCCAGGGATCACGAGGCACAGCTGAGCTTCTTGCAGGAGATGTCTGCTGTGAACGTGGTTCTCATTTCTGAGTCAGATCAGAGTGATAAGAAAGGCAGAAAAATTTTACAAGACCTGTGGCATTCTCAGAGGCCTTTGGTTTGTCTTTTCACTGAGAGAGAGAACATTGCAGCTGGCCGGTCTAGCCAAAACGTAAGAATAGGTATCAAGAACAGGAACGAAGCAGAATTATTGGGCGAGCTGACAAAAACAATCCGAGATCTCCTGGAGGGCTCGGGCACACTCTGCAGCCTCGAAATGTGTCTGGGCACAGCTCGCCAGCAAGGCTTCTTAGTTGATGAAGATGCAGAAGCATGTGTGATAGCCAAAGAAAAGGCAAAGGAGCTGGTGAAGTTGCTGAAGGGAGAGAAGCTGTCTGACATCAAATCAAAGCTACTGCCTCTTCAAGGAGAACTGTGGTACAAATGGTGTGAAAAGGACAAAGAACTCACTCGCTTACAGGAGAAGAAGGACAAGAGCATAGAACATCATCGGAGCCAAATTGAAAGGGACAAGTCTGATATAAGAAAAAAGCAACTGGACAAGGCCCTTCCTCTCAATCATCTGATGGAATCATTCCTTGGCTTTCTCCAGTCACAGCCTGTCAACACCAAGAAATACTTCCTGCAGTGGATGAAGGTCTTCATGGATGACCTGTCCTCCGATCGCCTTGATGAACTGAAGAGAGAGTATCATCAGTTATGGTCTCAAATCCTGGCAATGAAGAAAAGCAATGAAGAAAACAACTCCAAAACTCGAATGATGAAAAAGTTAGATTCCCTTTCCAGTGAAATCAATGATTCGTCCATTGGTCTTGAGCATATTTTGAGAGAGGTAGGACAGATTTATGAGGCTCTTGAATCAACAAACTCCAAAGATGAACGTTTACAAAAACTACCTGAAATTGCAGCTGATCTGATGGTTTCAGGGTACCCCATTGAGCTGATGGACGGTGATGCTTCGTATGTACCCTTACAATGGGTTGCAGCAATCCTTGACAGGTTAATTGAGAAGTTAGGTGACACGCGAGTCTTTGTCCTCTCCGTGCTTGGCATCCAGAGCACAGGGAAGTCAACCCTACTGAATGCCATGTTCGGTCTCCAGTTCAGTGTCAGTGCTGGCAGATGCACCCAGGGAGCTTTTATGCAGCTCATTAAAGTGGACGAGGAGCTGCAGCGGGATGTGAACTTTGATTACATGCTGGTTGTGGACACGGAGGGACTTCGTGCCATAGAGATGGCCGATAAGCACTCACTGAATCATGACAACGAGCTGGCCACCTTTGTCATTGGCATTGGCAACATGACTCTGATCAACATCTTTGGAGAGAACCCTTCAGAAATGCAAGACATCCTTCAGATCACAGTGCAGGCTTTTCTGAGGATGAAGCAAGTCAGGCTTTCCCCAAGCTGCCTGTTTGTACATCAAAACGTGGGCGAAATAACGGCAAAGGAACAGAACATGGAAGGACAAAGGCGTCTGCAGGAGAAGCTGGATGAAATGACAGTGACAGCAGTTCAGGAGGAATTCTGTGAGATCACCTGCTTCAGTGATGTCATCCGCTTTGACGTGAACACCCACATTCATTACTTTGCTCACCTGTGGGAGGGTAACCCGCCAATGGCACCACCCAACCCCACCTACAGCCAGAACGTCCAGGAATTAAAGAGCAAAATTCTCCTAGCTGCCAGGAAGGAATCTCCAGGCAGTGTTCTGAGGCTCTCCAGCTTGAAAGTTCGTATTAGTGACCTGTGGAACGCCTTGCGGAATGAAAACTTCATTTTCAGCTTCAAGAACTCGATGGAGATTGCTGCATACAAGAAACTGGAAACCTCCTTTAGTCAGTGGACCTGGAAACTGAGAAGGCGCATCTTAGACTTGCAAATGCAGCTGGAGAATGAGATTCGGAACGGAGAGCTGGAGAAGATCACCACAAAAGAACTTCAAAAACGGGTGCAAGAAACAAGTGATGCCATCACAAAAGAAATGGAGAAGTTCTTCAGTGAGGACAGAGACTGTGAGATACTGATTCAGTGGAAAGCTAGTACGGAACTGAAGCTGAAAGATCTACAAGCATCCCTTCTTGATGAAACCAGGAGGAAGTGTGAGAAACTGCTAGAACTAAAGAACCAGAGTAGACTGGATGAGAGGAAATCTGAATATGAAAATGAGCTCCTGAAAAAGAGCAGGGAGCTGGCTCTGTCTGTAAAAGGCCAGGGATTAAGTGAACAAGAACTGAGAAGGAGCTTTGATTCCCTCTGGCTAACCTGGGTTACTGACGTGTCTTCTGATGCTCCCCCTCTGGAAGAGGTGAACATTGATGTGGAAATAGAAAATGTCCTTCTAGAACACTTTAAGGAGCCTAAAATAGATGAACGAATTGGGAAGTTTTCCAAACAGACCACCTTTTCACTTGATGAGAAGAAACACATACCCAAGAAAAAGGTTTTGGGTGTTATTCCTTATGGTTTTGGTGAGTCTAATGTGAGCACCTTACAGGTCATTACAGATCGCATCATAAGGCGTGTGAAGGAAAACATTGACCAGAAGGAAAAGGACAAAATGGATTACAGTCACACTTTCATTCATGAAATACTAAATGAAGTGCAGGAAGGTATGAAAGCTGTCCCTAGCTCAGAAAAATGCCATTTTTCAAAAGATTACAGCATAGATCTTTCAGTGTATCTGTGCAGAATGGCAGCAGCCAGGTTCAAAGACATGCACGCAGCCTTTAGGAAAGCAAATGACCCAGTCATCTACCTGGAGAGCAAGAGAGAAGATTTCTTCACATGTTTCCAGATTTCTTGCCAAGGAGCCACTTCTGTCACAACATTTGCTGATTTCCTGTGCAGCAAGATTGCCCCAGGTCTTCGCCTGGCCGTCTATGACAAGACAGCTCTTGTCATAGCTGAACGCATGAGGAGCGAAATACCAGATTTCAACGGCAGTAGAGCCAATCTGGAAGTTTGCATACTGAAGTACCTGGCACAAGAAGAAGAGTTTGAAAAATTCAAGCAGTACCTTATTTCCCCAGTAGACTTTTTGGAGAGTTACATTCAGACACGTGTTGAGACATACTGTTTAGATGAGAACAGTCGGCTGGTGATGTTTTTAGATACAACTCTTGCCCAGTACTATGAAGCCATTCTGAAAGCTGTCGTTGCGTCAACCACATTTGTTAAGGACAGAAGAGACAGCAATAAGAGAATCTCTCTTTGGCTGGATGAATTCTGCAGAGAACTTGGAGGGGTCCTAAGATTGCCCAGGAGTGACCTGGTTGGCATTGAACACCTGGAGATAACAGACATAGAGTTCCTGAATCACGCCATGACGGAGGCACTTTCTTCCCTGAGGGATCGTCTCAAGGAAGAGTTTGCTTGTGCTGATTTGAGCTCATTTGAAAAGCAGCCTCATAAAATACTGCTGGAACAGTTTCCAGGGTGCAAGGAGCAGTGTCCATTTTGTAAGGCAGTTTGCACAAACACTATACCAAACCATGATGGAGACCATCAGCTTGTCTTCCATCATCCAGAAGTTTTGGGCAGATACAAATGGCATAAAACAGACAACTTGGTCATTGATATTTGTTCTAGCAGTGTTGCTAGCGAGTGTTCCTTCAGGGTTGGTGACAGATGGATCCCATACAAGAAATACCGAGATGCAGGACATCCTTATTCCACTTGGAACATTCTTCCTGATACATCCATGCAAAAATACTGGAAATGGTTTGTGTCTCATTTCAGGGCACAGCTAGAAGAATTCTATGAAGGTAAATTTCAAGGTAAAGGAGAAATCCCTGATTCATGGCACACAGTTACAAAGCAGGAAGCACTTGACGAACTGAGGTAGGCTAAGTTGACACGAAGGAAAATCTGCAACTGCTTTGCATTTTGGAGGAACATGGCATGAGGACATCCACAAAATATTGTTGCAAATGTGCAGCCTTCAACAATGTCAAGAGAACTGCATCTAACTGCACACAGAATGAGGTACGCTGTTCCTGCCACTCCTCAGAAATGCCCCTGCTTCATGATAAAGTCAAACTCCTCTTCTTGCCATAGATACTTGCATCAGCTTTGTCTTAGAGCAAAAAAAAGAACACATTTCTGCAGCAACCATTCCTACAGACCAGGTTGAGACCAAGGCAGCATTGGAAAGTACCAAATTATCTGCAGCTATGTGAAAATAAATGACTCTGGCAAAAGAACAGATTCCCTGCAGGAAATCCTTGTCACACTTAAAGAAAGGACAGTGATGTCTGAGAGCAGGTAAACATTTGTGGGGAGCTGAAAACCCCTTCTTGCTAAACTTAGTGCTCAGCTCAGTTACAGTGATTTAATTGCACGCTCATTAGGTATCCTTCCTATGTTAAGATGTGCTCACACTTCCATGAGCTCCTGCTCAGATCCCCTGGCACACTTCCCTTCATCTTGCAGCCAATCTAACTACATTTAGCATGTGCTTGGATTCTGGGCAAAAGTCCCCCGTATAACCAACGTAGAGAATTAGTTATCTCTGCAGCTTCCTCAGTAGGCATCAGCAGTGTGTGATGTCAGCATCTGTGTTGTGAAGGCAGGTGGGAACTGGTTGCTGGTCTGGAGAACATCTCACCAGCTCTGCCTGTACCAGCACAGCAGACAGTGGGGTTTGCTGCACAGTTCCTGCAGTACAGTTGATTCTCCTGGAGACTTTGTGATTTGTTATAATTTGTAGTCTTTGCTAATAAACTGGTAGAGTTGGACTGGACTGGTCTCAGCGTGCTTTCTTCCGTTTAAGGCACAACTGTTGTAGAATCCTTGCATGGTTAGAGTAGGAAGGGGCCTTAAAGCCCACCCAGCCTCAACATCCACTTAGGGGTACACCTCCCACCAGAGCCCCATCCAGCCTGATGTTGGGCACCCTCAATGATTTTGCCTTATGAGAAGTCCTGGAGGCACAACAGAATACTTATTTCTTTTGCCTCAAAGCATGTAAGGGTATTTTCCATGGCTTCTGCATACATTATTTCTAAGAACTGGCTCACCATGGCCTAATGAACAGTGGAAACCTCCCAAGCTGGGGAAAAGCGAATGAAAGTGAGTCAAAGGCTTCAGTCATGAAGATGAGGTGATAAAAGGGGAAGTAGTAAGGTGGGCACTCGACCACCCTAAACACCACTGAGCACGCCCAAAGGGACATTAGCACCTGTCTATGAGACCTTGAAAATGAGTGCATATGTGTGCCACTGTACTGCATATGTGTGCCTTAACTGAAAACATGTAGAGCCGGAACTGTGAGAAGGCGCGCTTGCTTGTCAGGTCACCTGGTGTGCATTGTGAGGAATAACGGAATGCTGCTTTCTAACACCACCTTGGAGTTTGAGTGTTTTCTTCACGGATTTGGATGACAGTCTTTGCTAACAAACTGGTAGAGTGAGACTGGACCGCTCTCTGCATGCTTGCTTTCTTTTGCCCTTTTCTGCGGGGCTAAAAGCAGCCCTTGGGAGGGGGGAAGCTAGCTTCTGCCCACCTAATGTGCCAGGTGAGAAAAGGTGGGAAAAGGGTGTTACTGTGCACTGATAACAGGGTGGGAAGGCAGACTGTGAGTGCAGCCCACGCTGCCCGTTCCTGCAGCAGTCGGTGTGGGAGGTGGATCTTGTGGCAGGACACATCAGTGTTCTTGTCTTGGCTCAGGAGGCTGCTCTCCTACTGACAGACCCTGCGACTGCAGGTTCAAACATGGTCTCTACCAGGCGGTTGCCCAAAGAAGGCTGCAGCAACCCAGACGGAGAGCATGCCCAGAAGTGTGGCGGTTCAGGTCTCTGGCTGCAGGGAGTGCCTGAGCCTGCTGCTGCTGGGGGAGGATGGGAAGGATGCCACCTGCATGAGGTGCAAGCAGGTGGATGAGCTGCTCAGCCTGGTGGTGGAGCTTAGGGAGGAGGTAGAGAGATGAAGAACCATCAGAGAGTGAGAGAGGGAGATAGACTGCTGGTGAGACTCTCTGCAAGAAAGAAGCAGAGATTGCAACCCCCAGACTGTAGCGGACCCTCTCCCCTGCCATGGTCAAACTGAGAGAGCCAACATGAGAGGAGAGGAGGAATGGCAGCAGGTCCCAGCTCGGAGACACAGGCAATGCCCATCCCGACCTACCTCGGTTCCCCAGGTGCCTCTATGTAACAGGTTTGAAGCCCTGACACTGGAGGGTGAAGTGGCTGAGGATGAGGAGGAAGGGCTGCCTCCGAGCTTTTCTAAGGAGAGGAGGTCGGCTCCACGCTTGAAGACCGCCTCCTCCAGCACAGGAAGGAGGGTGATAGTCATAGGTGAAGGGAGCCATTGTGTGGCAGGCTACCTATGACCTCATTGCCATGGTTACGGAAACATGGTGGGACCACTCCCATGACTGGAGTGCTGCAATGGCTGGCTACAAACTCTTCAGGAAGGACAGACAAGGAAGGAGGGGTGGCGGCCTGGCTCTCTGAATTAGAGAGTGCTTTGATGTTATCGAGCTTCCGGCTGGGGATGATAGGGTTGAATCCCTACAGGTGAAGATCAGGGGAAGGGCTGACAAGGCAGACATCCTGGTGGGCGTCTGCTACAGACCACCGAACCAGGATGAAGAGAAGGATGAGGAGTTCTACGAGCAGCTGGTGGAAGCTGCAGGATCGCCGGCCCTTGTCCTCATGGGGGACTTTGGCTTCCCTGACATATGCTGGGAATACAACACAGTGCAGAAGCAGCAGTCCAGGAGGTTTCTGGAGTGTATGGAGGATAGCTTTCTGATGCAGCTGGTGAGAGAGCTGATGAGGAGCTGCCCCGCTAGACCTGCTGTTGACAAGCAGAGAAGGTCTGGTAGGAGATGTGGAGGTCGGGGGCTGTCTTGGACAGAGTGACCATGAAATGGTAGAGTTCTTGATTCTTGGTGGACTCAGGAGGGGGAACAGCCAAACTGCTACCTTGGACTTCCGGAGGGCGGACTTTGAAGTATTCAGAAGGCTAGTAGGGGGAATGCTCTGGGTTTCAGTCTTAGAGAGTAAATGGGTCCAAAATGGCTGGTCACTCTTCAAGAAGGAAGTCTTAAAGGCACGGGAGCCGGCTGTCCCCCTGAGCCACAAAATGAGCTGCTGGGGAAGAAGATTGGCGTGGATGAATAGGGAGCTATTCTTGAGGCTCTGGGAGAAAAAGAGAATTACCTCCTGCGGAAGAATGGATGGGCGACTCAGAAAGAGCAGAGAGAAGTTGTTAAGATGTGTAGAGAGAAAATCAGAAAGGCAAAAGCTCAGCTTGAATTCAACCTGGCTGCAGGGGTAAAAAGGAGCAAGAAACTCTTTTACAAATACATCAACGGTAAGAGGAGGACTAAGGAGGATCTCCATTCTTTAGTGGATGAGGCTGGGAACGTGAGCACTGAGGACAAGGAAAAGGCAAAGGTTCTGAATGCCCTCTTTATGTCTGCCTTTCAAGGTCAGACCAGTTATCCTCAGGGAACTCCACTCTCTGACCTGGTGGTCTCAGCTGGGGTGCAGACGGAACCCTCCCCCGATTCAGGAGGATGCAATCAGAGACCTACTTCTCCAGATGGACTGTCATGAGTCCATGGGGCCGGATGGATTCACCCGAGAGTGCTGAGGGAACTGGCGGAGGTGAGAGCCGAGCCGCTCGCCATTATCTATCAGCGCTCCTTGTTGACTGGTGAGGTCCCAGAAGACTGGAGGCTTACCAATGTGACTCCCATCTACAAGAAGGGTCGTAAGGAGGGTCCAGGGAGCTACAGGGCTGTTAGCCTGACCTCGGTGCAAGGAAGGTTATGGAGCAGATTGTCCTGAAGGAGATCACGTGGCAGGTGTGGGACAACCGGGGGATCAGGCCTAGCCAGCATGGGTTCAGGAAGAGCAGGTCCTGCTTGACCAACCTGATCTCCTTCTATGATCTTCTGACCCGTCTGGTAGACGAGGGAAAGGCTGTTGATGCACAGAGAGTGGTGGTAAATGGAGCTAAATGCAGCTGGTGAGCGGTCGTGAGTGGTGTTCCCCAGGGGTTGGTGCTGGGCCTGTCCTCTTCAGTATCTGTACTGATGACCTGGATGAGGGCACTGAGTGCACCCTCAGCAAGTTTGTGGATGACACCAAGTTGGCTGGAAGTGTGGATCTGCCTGCGGGTAGCGAGGCCCTACAGAGGGATCTGGACAGGCTGGAAGGCTGGGCTGAAGCCCATGGGATGAGGTTCAACAAGGCCAAATGCCGGGTCCTGCACTTTGGCCACAACAACCCCAGGCAAAGCTACAGGCTTGGGGCAGAGTGGCTGGAAGACTGTGTAGAGGAAATGGACCTGGGGGTATTGATTGGTGCTCAGCTGAACGTGAGCCAGCGGTGTGCCCAGGTGGCCAGGAAGGCCAATGGCATCTTGGCTTGCACAGAAAAGGTGCTGCCTGCAGGAACAGGGCAGTGATTGTCCCCCTGTACTCAGCTCTGGTGAGGCCGCAGCTGGAATAATGTGTCCAGTTTTGGGCCCCTCACTGCAAGCAAGACATTGAGGCCCTGGAGCGGGTTCAGAGAAGGGCGACAAGACTGGTGAGGGGTCTGGAGCACAGGGCTGATGAGGAGCGGCTGAAGGAGCTGGGAATGTTCAGTGTGGAGAAGAGGAGCTCAGGGGAGACCTCACTGCTCTCTATAACTACCTGAAGGGAGGTCGTAGTGAGCTGGGGGTCGGCCTCTTCTCTCGTGTGACTAGTGATAGAACTAGAGGGAATGGCTTCAAGCTGCCAAACCAGGGGAGATTTAGGCTGGACGTTAGGAAATACTGCTTTTCTGAAAGAGTGGTCAGGCACTGGAATGGGCAGCCAGGCAGGTGGTGGAGTCACCAACCCTGGAGGTGTTCAAGGAACGTCTGGATTTTGTGTTGAGGGACATGGTTTAGTGAGAGCTGTTGGTGACAGGTGGATGGTTGGACTGGATGATCTTGTAGGTCTTTTCCAACCTTGGTGATTCTGTGGTTCTGTGGTTTGAGTGGAAGGAACCTTAAAGCCCACCCAGTGCCAACCCCTGCTAAGTGCTGGAACGCCACCCACCTGGTCAGGCTGCCCAAAGCCCCATCCAGCCTGGTCTTGAGCACCTCCAGGGATGAGGCACTGACAGCTTCTGTGAGCAGCCTGTGCCAGGGCCTCAGCACCCTCTGACTAAAGAATTCCTTGGTAATTTCTAAATCTAAATCTCATTCCCTGTCACAGTCCCTGACAAATCATCCTTCCCAGCATCCCCATAGGCACATTTAGCTAGGGGAAGGCCACAAAGAAGTCTCTGGAGCATTCTCTTTTCTGAACCGAACAAGCCCAACTCTCAACCTATCTTCATAGGAGAGGTGCTCCAGCCTTCTGAGCATCCCTGTGGCCCCATCGCCAAGGAACTGTGGGGCTCCACCCAGACAGCATCCTCCTTCTCTGTAGTCAAACTTTCTGCACCCGCTGCCCCAAAATCTATATGCACAGCCCTCCTTCCCTGAAACCCTCATTGATTTATTTATTGCAACTGTGGGGCCCAGGAGTCTCTACGTGGACTTCTGCAAGAGTTTTGATATGGTCCCACACCACATCTTTATCTCTGAATTACGTATGTGTATGGTGTGAAAGATGACTGCTGAACCCTTATTTATTTTTCCTTGGCTCATAGCTAACTTTGGGAGGCTTTCCTGGCAATCAGGCTCTAAGCAACAACTGAGAATTATCTATGGGGACGAGGAGTGGGTGTCACCATGCCACAATATTTCTGCTTATGATTGCAAAGGCAAGCAGTCTTTTTCGGGGGGGAAGGAGTGCTTGAAGGAGCTAACAGTTGTTAAAGGCCATAATGCTTTGCAATGGCAACTGAGGCACCACTCCCTGATGGCTTATGGGGAGTGCCAGGAATGTCACACTAATAGAGAAAACAGAAGATGTGGGGAAAAAAAAAAAAAAATAAAGGAAGTGAGAAGCGGGTCATAAAAGGCCCCCACTGAACTATGTACTTTGGAAGGAATTCCCTGAAAGGAAGAAACCTCTTAGGAAAGAAGCCCCTAGGCCCTGCTTGCTGCAAAGCTTTCTGGCTTTTCTCCCATCCCTCCGTGACAACTGGACAAGTTCCTCTGCTCAACAATGACAAATGCTGGGTTCTTGGTGGTGCACGCTGCTGGCCCGAGTCCCCCAGCTCCTCTGCAGGGCTGCTCTCAAGGAGTTCTTCCCCCCCCCCGTCTGTATAAATGCCTGGGATTGTCCCAGGCCATGTACAGCACCTTGCATTTGGTCTTGTTGGACCTCATTAGATTCACATGGGCCCACTTCTCCAGCCTGTCCACGTCCCTCTGGATGGCTTCCCTTCCCTCCATTGTATCGACTGCACCGCTCAGCTTGGTGACATCTGCAAACTTGCTGAGCTTGCACTCGATGCCATCATCTGTTATTGATGAAGGTGTTGAAGAGCACTGACCCCTGAGGGACGCCTAGTGTAAAGGCAGTCCAGCTGGGCTTTCTGACACGCCACCTTTCTAGAGGGGCCCTCCCTCAAACCTCCTAGAGAATTCTGAAAGTTTTCCCCCACTGTTTCCTAGAGAGACATGAGAAGGTTTCACATGGAGAGTCAGCAACGTACCCTCGTATCCTCCTCTGAGGAATTCCCAGAAGATCCTACAGGACAGTGGAGGTTCTTCCCCACAATCTCCTGTATGACAGCAGCCCCAAGTCTTTCCCTGTCCCGCTGCGCTCAACTCTCTTCCCCCATTGGATCCAGTATAAAATCCCAGACTGCTTGCTCTACCCCAGAAAGCCTCATTGCATCCCCCTCCCCCTTCACACCTACTTTAAGGCCCTCTCAATGAGCCCTGCTTGCTCTGGGCTAGGATCCGTTTCCCTCTCAGAGGCAAGTGACACCAACCTGCAGCCATTAGGCCAGCTGCCAAGTAAACCACCTGTCAGCTGCTTATGGGCTGGTTCGGCCCGGTTCCGTGACCAGCAGGGCGGAGGGATCTGTGGATCCAAGCCTTCGGGAAAGGGGAAACAGGGGACCCCAAAATACTTGAAAACAACAGCAATAATCTGAGGTGGAACTCAGATTATATATCTACATATATCTATAAAATACTATTTTACTAAATATAGTATTAGCAAAATACAATGAGAAAGAGAGAGAGTCTGTCTGAATGGTAGATAGGCCTCACCACAATGCTGAGGTGAGACGTGCAGTCCAGTTGAGTGACTGAAGAAAAGCAGACGGCGAAGTGCAGATGGCGAAGCGCAGACGGCGAAGAGCAGGAGAAGAAGAAGAAATCAGGTGACCTCGCACAGAGTTGTATCTCCTTGCTGACCGCAAAGCCTCCTGGGGAAAATGCAGTTCTTCTCCGTCGGACGAACATTCGGCAGAAGTCAAACCCCCCCCAGTGCATTACATGATGTTATGGTGTGGAATACTGATGACCAAAAATCATAAAACCATAACAATGGAGATCAGTGACAAGTGCTGTCCCCCAGGGGTCAGTGCTCGGGGTGACGCTCTTTAATATTTTCATCAGTGACACTGACAGTGGAGTTGAATGCACCTTCAGCAAGTTTGCTGATGGCACCAAGTGCGGAGGGCAGTCGACGCACCAGAGAGATGGGATGCCATCCAGTGGGACCTAGACAGGCTTGAACAGTGGGTCCAGGAGAAGCTCATGAGGTTCAACAAATCCATAAGCAAGGTCTGCACCTAGGTCAGGGCAAGCCCCATTACCAATACAAGTCGGGGACGAAAGGATTGAGTGCAGCCCTGCTGAAAAAGACCTGGGAATACTGGCCGATGGGAAGTTGGACGTGAGCTAGAAATGTGCCCTTGTAGCCCAGAAAACCTACCACACCCCGGGCTGCATCAAAAGAAGTGTGGCCAGCAAGGCAAGAGAGGTGATCCTGCCTCTCTGCTCTGTGCTGGTGAGGCCTCACCTGGAGTACTGCATCCAGATGTGGAGTCCTCAGTGCAGGAGAGACACAGACTGTGCATCTAGTGCATCCAGCCTGAACCTCACCTGGTGCAGCTTAAGGCCATGACATCGAACCTCTCACCTATTCCAGCTTTCTGGCCACCAGTGATTTTTTCTTCTTTTTTTTTTCTTCTTTTTGTTTTCTTTCCAATTTTATCAGCTCTCCTTTAGAGGATGAAGTAAATTAGGTATAGATGGGATGGAATTGATTTCCTTCATAGCGGCTCCTAAGGTGCTGTGTTTTAGTTTCCAGAACAAAACCAGTGCTGACAACAAGGGATGTCTTAGCTGAGGCAGAGCAGTGCTTCTCTGTTTCTCACTGTGAATAGATGGAGGGATGAACAAGAGGCTGGGAGGGGGCACCACCAGGCAGGTGGCCCAAACTAAGCAAAGAGATATTCCATGCCTTGTAACTTCATGCTCAGTACTGAAAAGGGAGACGAGGAGGATGAGAAGACAGCTATGTCCTGCTCAGGCACGGGCTGGGCATCAGGCTACCCACAGGAGGTGGTGAGTGATTGATTTTGCATCACTTGTTCAGTTTAGTTAGCAGCCAATAAACGAGGGATGCACACCTATAGGAACACTCTCCAAGCTCACTCCCTGATGTCAGTGCCATCCCTGGCCTCGGCACTAATTGGCGATGGGGAGGCTGTGGGTTTGGGGCTGTGACCTCAGGGGCCACCTGATGTCAGAGGCAGCAAACAGCGTCCTGCCCTCTGCTCTCCCAGCCCTTGCTCCATGCACACCTTCAGCACAGGGTTAAAGGTTGTTTATTTTTCATCCAGATCCATGCCTGCCTACTCTGCTTCTCATAAATCAGAGCTTTTCCTGTAAGAGGCTCAGGCCCTTGTGAAACTGAAAGTGCTTCTCAGGCACATTTTGCTTTCAGAGAAGAATGCCCAATACACCTCCTAAGGTCAGGATTTGATTGGTAAAGACCCAGCTGGCTTCCAGAGCTTTCCTAAGGATGGAGGATTCTGAGAGATGACGCCTTTGTGACCTCTTGGCAGGAAACAGCAACCTGGGTGCTCCCAGCACGCTTGTGGTCTCGGTGACAAAGAGCCTGCAGGGTTCACAGAACCCCAGGGTGCTTGGGGCTGCACCAAGATATCTCTGGGTCCCCCCGGACCCCCCTGCCACAACAGAGCCGCCTGGGCTGTGGGAGATCCCCCAGGAGGAGCCTCCACTGCTCTCTGCTCCCTGTGCCAGGGCTCCAGTACCCACCCAGCACTGCAGTGCTGCTGATGGGCTCCACTGCTCTGCTCCTGGGCTCCAGGCTGTGCCCTGTGCCCCGTGATTGCCTGGGCACCACAGAGCAGAACCTGGATCCAATCCCCTGCACCTCCTGTGAGGATTTATGTGGTCTGATCTTGGCGAGACTCCCCTGCTTTGGGCTGAGCAGCCCCAGCTCTCTCTCTCAGCTCTCCTCCCAGCACTGCTGCTCCAGGCCCCAGAGCATCTTCATGGCCCTTTTCTGGGTTCACACCATGTTGTCCCAAACATTATAAGAATTCCAATGACTTCAATTCCTATGCAGAGACAGTCTAGTTGAGAAATCACTGATAGGAAAGAGAAGGGGTCAGTGCCTCTGAGCAACCGTGCTTGTCCTGCTCCAGCCCTGGGGCTTTCCCTGTGCTACAAGAACTCCCTGAGCTGACTGCTGTTGGTTTCAAGATTGCTTTGGGAATCTCAGCCTCCCAGAGAATAGGATTTAGTGGTTGTGCTGTCACATGCATAAGGAATTGACTGCATGACCATATCCAAAGAGTTTGAGTGACCATCTCAGTTTTCCTGCAGCTGCCAAGTTTCATTTTCAGCCTGTGCAGAGGTTCCAGGCTATATAAAAGGAGGGTCAGAGCCAGGTTCAGAAAGCACTGGGGCTGTGGAGCACCGAAAGTGCAGGTAGGGCCTGGCTGCTGTGCCTGGGGTGGGGCAGGGGCACTCACACCCATTGGGAGCCCCTTGGTCCTCTGCTTGGTGCTTCATGTCATGGTGCTGGGCTGAGAGGGCCGGCAGGAAAGAGGGGATCATGGCAGGGGGCAAAGGGGCTGTGCTGTGGGGGCTGTGATGGCAATGGCTGCACTGGGGGCAGGGGGGAGTGGAGAAGGGAAGCATGAAGGACTCGGCACCCAGATCGGGGGCTGCACATGGCAGGGATGGAAGCACAAAGTGCACGGGAGGGAAGGGCAGTGCAAGGGTGGATTGGAAGCAGACCCCCAGGACAGAACTGGGAGGGCTGTGGAGCAGAGCCCAACACAGAGCGCTGCAGCCCTGTGGCCCCACTCTGCATGCTGGCATGCTGCGCTCATTACTGCCTTAAGAGCTCGGTGCAGCATTGCTGGACGTGTGTCACAGTGCACACCGCTTTGGGACCATCGCTGACAGCTGTGTCTGCGCAACATGCCGTGCACACATCCGTCCTTCTTATCTTTGCTTTCATTGGGGTTCCCCATCGAGGGAACACAACGCTGCCTTCCCCTCCCTGCCCCTTCTGTGCCCCTCCAGGATGTGTTCCAGGCTCCATTAACCATTATTTTATGTATGACCAAGGGAAGACTGGCTTGCTAGGTTTTCTGCTTCTCAGAAATCACTGCCTTTCCTGGAAGAGGCTCAGGCCCTCGTGAAACTGAAAGCGCTTCTCCAGCTCAATTTTCGGAGAATACCCGGTAAGTTTCCTAAGTTCAGGATTTGTTTGTTAAAGCCCAGCTGGCTTCCTGACCTTTCCTGAGGATGGAGAATGCTGAGAGGTGACGCCTTTTTCTTCTTGGCAGGAGCCAGCAACGTGGGAGCTCCCAGCACACTTGTGGTCTCAGTGACAAAGAGCCTGCAGGGTTCACAGAACCCCAGGCTGCTTGGGGCTGCACCAAGATGACTCTGGGTCCCCCTGGTCCCTTCCCTGCCTCTGAAGGGCCACGCAGAGCAGGGAGCCTTGCACCAGAACCCTAGGATGCTTGAGGTTTCCCTAGGGTGCTGGTGCCCTGCAGGCCCTCCATCCTCTGAGTCACAGAATCACAGAATTGCAAGGTTGGAAACCACCTGCAAGATCACCTAGTCCAACCACCCTCCCATTCCTATTAGTACCACAAGCTACTAAACCACATCTCGTAGCTCCTCATCCAGGCGCCTCTTGAACACTGCCAGGGACGGCGACTCCACCACCTCCCTGGGCAGCCATTCCAGTGCCTGACCACCCTCTGAGAGAAAAAGTTTCTCCTAATGTCCAACCTAAACCTCCTCTGGTACAACTTCTGGCCTTAAAGTGCTTCTAGGGCTCTCTTCCTTTCTGAAATGAATGAATTTGATTATTAAAGATCAAGTTGGCTTCTCTGGAAGAGAGAATCCTTTCCCACGGATGGAGGTTGTGAGAGCTGATGCCTTTGTAACCTCTTGGCAAGAACCAGCGTCCTGGGGGCTCCCAGCATGCTTGTGGTGTCAATGACAAAGAGCCTGCAAGGTTCACAGAACCCCAGGCTGCTTGGGATAGTCCTGGGTCCCACTGCTCCCTCCCATACCCGGCAAGCCCTCCATCCTCAGAACATGGTGCTCCTCCAGCACCACCCCAGTGGTATTTATATTCCTACAGCAACCTCAGGGCACTTCCACCATTGTCCTGGGCAGGTCCCACTGGGGCAGGAGAAGGGCTGGCCTTTATTGCTTTGTCTCACGAATCATCTGCATTCATAGCTGCCCTCCCATCAGCGTCTTTTTTTTTTCCTTTAGGATTCTGGACCTTTCCTTGTGTTTTTCCTTCTGAATTCTTGGAATGGTCCCCAGCTTCTTCTTCACAACCCTGCCTTGTCTACCAGGCCTGACAATTGACTGTGTGCTGCCCTGGTGCCCTGGTGCCCTGCGTCCTCCGGAAAGACAAGTGTCCCCACCAAGATGGGAGGTGAGAGAACTCAGACTGCAAATCCATTTGATGTTTTGCCTTAAATCTTCCCTTCTTTAAATTTTACTTGGGGGAAAAGAGAGCACAAAGCCTCTGCAAGAGTCAAAAGAGCACAGTAGCAAGAGCCTGGCATCAATTCCTGAGATGAAAAAGCCGTAGCATGTTGTTGGTGATATGAGAGCTGATAGCACAGGAAGGTTTTGTGCACTGAATAAATCTCAGTCGCCACCTGAGCAGACAGAAATAATTATCAGCTCTGTATGACAGCACTGAAATGGTATGTGGACAGTGAGAGTCCTCACTTCCTTGCCGTTATCCCATCAAGGACCTTTCCAGTGTCAAGGCACTGATACGTAAAAGGGGCAGTGACCAACTAAACCGCACCGGGACAACGACTGCATGGACAGGGGTTAGCAGAGAAAATGCTGATGACTCAAAGTCTCCAATGGCTCTTCATAGGTAACAGAACACTCTGGGCTCTGCTCTAGAGAGGGTCAACATGGATTAACCAGAGGAAACAGAATACATTGAGATATTTGAGGACAGCCAGTGGAATGATGTTGAAGGAAAGTAGAAAGGGAACAAAACTGAGGAAAAGGCAGAAGAGGATACAAAAGGAGCTGCTGCAATGAGACAAGTGGCAGATCACGTGTCAGAGCAAGCCTTGGTCACTGCATTCTGTCCTGCCTCCTTTCTGTCCCTGTGCAATCCCACTCTCTACCTCATGTCTGTGTGCTGCAAGGAAGGAGAACCAGTGACAGGTGAGACCAGTCTGCTGGATACACCTGGGTGCTGCTGAAGGGAGCTCACTGTCCATGGTTGGTTGTGCAGCCAAGTCTGTGGTGTGTTTGTGTGTCTGTCCTTACCTGTGTGTTACTGTGGTGCCCAAAGTTGGGTTTGAGCAGCAGGGCAGGAAGAATCCCTGGAGGTGCAGAGAGGCCTCTTCTATGAAGAAGTGGTGGCCTCTTCTAACGTGCCTTTAACTGAAGTCTGTTTACCTCTTCCATAGCCACGGAGTCCCAGGAGAAGAGAGCAGAGGATTTGGAAAAGGCAAATCTTGCTAAACAACAGCTGGCAGAAATATTTCAGAGCGAAGGACTGGATGAAGAATACTGGCTTATCGTGTTGTTGAAGGTATTAGGTGTGAAATCAAAAGAAGCCTTGAAACATCTGCAATATGAAGACTATCTGAAGCTGGAGAGTGCAGTACGGTACCCCTGGGAGAAAACGGCACTCCGAAAGCTTCTCCAAATTACAGACAACAAAGCAACTCTTGAGGAGCTGCAGAAGCAGCGCCTGGAGATGATGAAGCAGAGGCAAGAAGAAGCCAAGTTAGCTCTGCAGGAGCTGAAAGAAATGCATCACAGCCTCAGCCAGAGCAAGGAGATTTTAAGACAGAAAGAGGAGGCAGTATGGCAAGCCATGGACATTCCCAGGGAGTACTGGCCACCACCAGAGAAGGCCTTGGCAGATGTGCTTGCAAGCATCCAGAAGCAACTGGAGCAGCAGGAGATGTCTTTGGGCAGGAGTGAGAATGTCTCTGATGAGGAGGTCCTGAGACGGGCATCAGGAGGGCTGGCTCTGCAGGGCATTTACCAAACCAACAGCCTGGCAGATGTGCTGGCAAAGCGAGAGCAGCTCATCGGAGTCCCAGCTGGTTTCAGGCTTGCTGGTCCAGAACAAGGCTCACGGCTTGAGAGGAAGGAGTTCTCCTCCTCTGCAGCAGAAGCCAATTTCACCAAGTCCATGGAGCAGCTGGGCTTCAGCCCAAGCTTTTCTGCCAAAGCCAGTGTGAAATTTAAATGGACAAGTCTGCAATAAGAAGAAAGCAACTGGGCAAGGCCCCTCCTCTCAATCATCTCATGAAATCAGTCCTTGGCTTTCTCCAGTCACAGCCTGTCAACACCAAGAAGTACTTCCTGCAGTGAATGAAGGTCTTTATGGATGACCTGTCCTCCGATCGCCTTGATGAACTGAAGAGAGAGTATCATCAGTTATGGTCTCAAATCCTGGCAATGAAGAAAAGCAATGAAGAAAACAACTCCAAAACTCGAATGATGAAAAAGTTAGATTCCCTTTCCAGTGAAATCAATGATTCGTCCATTGGTCTTGAGCATATTTTGAGAGAGGTAGGACAGATTTATGAGGCTCTTGAATCAACAAACTCCAAAGATGAACGTTTACAAAAACTACCTGAAATTGCAGCTGATCTGATGGTTTCAGGGTACCCCATTGAGCTGATGGATGGTGATGCTTCGTATGTACCCTTACAATGGGTTGCAGCAATCCTTGACAGGTTAATTGAGAAGTTAGGTGACACGCGAGTCTTTGTCCTCTCCGTGCTTGGCATCCAGAGCACAGGGAAGTCAACCCTACTGAATGCCATGTTCGGTCTCCAGTTCAGTGTCAGTGCTGGCAGATGCACCCAGGGAGCTTTTATGCAGCTCATTAAAGTGGACGAGGAGCTGCAGCGGGATGTGAACTTTGATTACATGCTGGTTGTGGACACGGAGGGACTTCGTGCCATAGAGATGGCCGATAAGCACTCACTGAATCATGACAACGAGCTGGCCACCTTTGTCACTGGCATTGGCAACATGACTCTGATCAACATCTTTGGAGAGAACCCTTCAGAAATGCAAGACATCCTTCAGATCACAGTGCAGGCTTTTCTGAGGATGAAGCAAGTCAGGCTTTCCCCAAGCTGCCTGTTTGTACATCAAAACGTGGGCGAAATAACGGCAAAGGAACAGAACATGGAAGGACAAAGGCGTCTGCAGGAGAAGCTGGATGAAATGACAGTGACAGCAGTTCAGGAGGAATTCTGTGAGATCACCTGCTTCAGTGATGTCATCCGCTTTGACGTGAACACCCACATTCATTACTTTGCTCACCTGTGGGAGGGTAACCCGCCAATGGCACCACCCAACCCCACCTACAGCCAGAACGTCCAGGAATTAAAGAGCAAAATTCTCCTAGCTGCCAGGAAGGAATCTCCAGGCAGTGTTCTGAGGCTCTCCAGCTTGAAAGTTCGTATTAGTGACCTGTGGAACGCCTTGCGGAATGAAAACTTCATTTTCAGCTTCAAGAACTCGATGGAGATTGCTGCATACAAGAAACTGGAAACCTCCTTTAGTCAGTGGACCTGGAAACTGAGAAGGCGCATCTTAGACTTGCAAATGCAGCTGGAGAATGAGATTCGGAACGGAGAGCTGGAGAAGATCACCACAAAAGAACTTCAAAAACGGGTGCAAGAAACAAGTGATGCCATCACAAAAGAAATGGAGAAGTTCTTCAGTGAGGACAGAGACTGTGAGATACTGATTCAGTGGAAAGCTAGTACGGAACTGAAGCTGAAAGATCTACAAGCATCCCTTCTTGATGAAACCAGGAGGAAGTGTGAGAAACTGCTAGAACTAAAGAACCAGAGTAGACTGGATGAGAGGAAATCTGAATATGAAAATGAGCTCCTGAAAAAGAGCAGGGAGCTGGCTCTGTCTGTAAAAGGCCAGGGATTAAGTGAACAAGAACTGAGAAGGAGCTTTGATTCCCTCTGGCTAACCTGGGTTACTGACGTGTCTTCTGATGCTCCCCCTCTGGAAGAGGTGAACATTGATGTGGAAATAGAAAATGTCCTTCTAGAACACTTTAAGGAGCCTAAAATAGATGAACGAATTGGGAAGTTTTCCAAACAGACCACCTTTTCACTTGATGAGAAGAAACACATACCCAAGAAAAAGGTTTTGGGTGTTATTCCTTATGGTTTTGGTGAGTCTAATGTGAGCACCTTACAGGTCATTACAGATCGCATCATAAGGCGTGTGAAGGAAAACATTGACCAGAAGGAAAAGGACAAAATGGATTACAGTCACACTTTCATTCATGAAATACTAAATGAAGTGCAGGAAGGTATGAAAGCTGTCCCTAGCTCAGAAAAATACCATTTTTCAAAAGATTACAGCATAGATCTTTCAGTGTATCTGTGCAGAATGGCAGCAGCCAGGTTCAAAGACATGCACGCAGCCTTTAGGAAAGCAAATGACCCAGTCATCTACCTGGAGAGCAAGAGAGAAGATTTCTTCACATGTTTCCAGATTTCTTGCCAAGGAGCCACTTCTGTCACAACATTTGCTGATTTCCTGTGCAGCAAGATTGCCCCAGGTCTTCGCCTGGCCGTCTATGACAAGACAGCTCTTGTCATAGCTGAACGCATGAGGAGCGAAATACCAGATTTCAACGGCAGTAGAGCCAATCTGGAAGTTTGCATACTGAAGTACCTGGCACAAGAAGAAGAGTTTGAAAAATTCAAGCAGTACCTTATTTCCCCAGTAGACTTTTTGGAGAGTTACATTCAGACACGTGTTGAGACATACTGTTTAGATGAGAACAGTCGGCTGGTGATGTTTTTAGATACAACTCTTGCCCAGTACTATGAAGCCATTCTGAAAGCTGTCGTTGCGTCAACCACATTTGTTAAGGACAGAAGAGACAGCAATAAGAGAATCTCTCTTTGGCTGGATGAATTCTGCAGAGAACTTGGAGGGGTCCTAAGATTGCCCAGGAGTGACCTGGTTGGCATTGAACACCTGGAGATAACAGACATAGAGTTCCTGAATCACGCCATGACGGAGGCACTTTCTTCCCTGAGGGATCGTCTCAAGGAAGAGTTTGCTTGTGCTGATTTGAGCTCATTTGAAAAGCAGCCTCATAAAATACTGCTGGAACAGTTTCCAGGGTGCAAGGAGCAGTGTCCATTTTGTAAGGCAGTTTGCACAAACACTATACCAAACCATGATGGAGACCATCAGCTTGTCTTCCATCGTCCAGAAGTTTTGGGCAGATACAAATGGCATAAAACAGACAACTTGGTCATTGATATTTGTTCTAGCAGTGTTGCTAGCGAGTGTTCCTTCAGGGTTGGTGACAGATGGATCCCATACAAGAAATACCGAGATGCAGGACATCCTTATTCCACTTGGAACATTCTTCCTGATACATCCATGCAAAAATACTGGAAATGGTTTGTGTCTCATTTCAGGGCACAGCTAGAAGAATTCTATGAAGGTAAATTTCAAGGTAAAGGAGAAATCCCTGATTCATGGCACACAGTTACAAAGCAGGAAGCACTTGACGAACTGAGGTAGGCTAAGTTGACACGAAGGAAAATCTGCAACTGCTTTGCATTTTGGAGGAACATGGCATGAGGACATCCACAAAATATTGTTGCAAATGTGCAGCCTTCAACAATGTCAAGAGAACTGCATCTAACTGCACACAGAATGAGGTACGCTGTTCCTGCCACTCCTCAGAAATGCCCCTGCTTCATGATAAAGTCAAACTCCTCTTCTTGCCATAGATACTTGCATCAGCTTTGTCTTAGAGCAAAAAAAAGAACACATTTCTGCAGCAACCATTCCTACAGACCAGGTTGAGACCAAGGCAGCATTGGAAAGTACCAAATTATCTGCAGCTATGTGAAAATAAATGACTCTGGCAAAAGAACAGATTCCCTGCAGGAAATCCTTGTCACACTTAAAGAAAGGACAGTGATGTCTGAGAGCAGGTAAACATTTGTGGGGAGCTGAAAACCCCTTCTTGCTAAACTTAGTGCTCAGCTCAGTTACAGTGATTTAATTGCACGCTCATTAGGTATCCTTCCTATGTTAAGATGTGCTCACACTTCCATGAGCTCCTGCTCAGATCCCCTGGCACACTTCCCTTCATCTTGCAGCCAATCTAACTACATTTAGCATGTGCTTGGATTCTGGGCAAAAGTCCCCCGTATAACCAACGTAGAGAATTAGTTATCTCTGCAGCTTCCTCAGTAGGCATCAGCAGTGTGTGATGTCAGCATCTGTGTTGTGAAGGCAGGTGGGAACTGGTTGCTGGTCTGGAGAACATCTCACCAGCTCTGCCTGTACCAGCACAGCAGACAGTGGGGTTTGCTGCACAGTTCCTGCAGTACAGTTGATTCTCCTGGAGACTTTGTGATTTGTTATAATTTGTAGTCTTTGCTAATAAACTGGTAGAGTTGGACTGGACTGGTCTCAGCGTGCTTTCTTCCGTTTAAGGCACAATTGTTGTAGAATCCTTGCATGGTTAGAGTAGGAAGGGGCCTTAAAGCCCACCCAGCCCCAATCCTTGCTATGGGCTGAAACACCTCCCATCAGGTCAGGCTGCCCAAAACCCCATCCAGCCTGGTCTTGAGCACCTTCAGGGATGAGGCACTCATAGCTTCTGTGAGAAGCCTGTGCCAGGGCCTCAGCACCTTCTGACTAAAGAATTCCTTGGTAATTTCTAAATCTAAATCCCCCCTCACTGTTTAAAATCATTCTATGTTGCAGTCCCTGACAAATTGTCCTTTCCAGCTTTCCTATAGGCAACCTTAGGTAGTGGAAGGCCACAAAGAAGTCTCCCTGGAGCGTCCTCTTTTCTGAACCAAACAAGGTCAACTTTCAACCTATCTTCATAGGACAGGTGTTCCAGCCTTCTGAGCAACCTTGTGGCCCTCATCACCGAGGAACTGTGGGACTCCACCCAGACAGCATTCCCCTTTTTTGTAGTCAGACTGTGCCCACTGCCACAAAATCTACATGCGCAGTCCTCCTACCCTGAAATCCTCATTTATTTATTTATTGGAACTGCGAGGCACAGAGTCTTTACCTGGACTTCTGCTAGGCCTTTGGCATGGTCCTACACCATATCCTTATATCTAAATTGGAGAGATACGGTGGACTTTTTAGCACATAAGGAACTGGTCAGAAGTGGATGCACGTCCAGGTGGAGGCCGGTGATGAGCAATGAGAGGTTGGTCTTGGAACCAGTACTCGATACGTGATGGGATGGAATGCACCCTCAACAGGTCTGCTGATGACACCAAGCTGAGCAGTGCAGATACTGCAGAAGGAAGGGATGCCATCCAGAGGAACCTTAATAAACTCAAAAGTTGGGCCTTTGTGAACCTGATGAGTTTCTGCAAAGCAAAGTGCACTTGGGTCAAGGGAATCCCAGATGTGTATACAGACTGAGTGAAGAACTCCTTTAGAGCGGCCCTGCTGAGAAGGACTTAGGGGTCCTGGTTGATCTAAAACTGAACACAAGCCAGCAGTGTGCACTTGCAGCCCTAAAGGCCAATGTTATCCTGGGCCCCATCAGAAGATGGGCTGCCAGCAAGGTGAGGGATTGTCCCTTTCTGCTTTACCCTTGTGAGGCCCATACGGAATATTTCATCCAGGTGTGGAGCCTCTCCATGGAGGAGAAGAAGGAAGGATCACCTCCATCACCCTTCTGTCCACTCTCTGTGCAATGCACCTCTGGGTACCACTGGCCTTCTTGGCCACCAGGGCACACTGCTGGCTCACGGTTAACCTTTGGTCAACTACTAGTCAACTGCTGGTCCACTTCAACCAGCATCCCCAGGTCCTTTCCTGCAGAGCTCACCAGCATCTCAGCCTTTAACCTCTACTGATGCATGCAGTTATTCCTCCCCTGCTGTAGACTCCACACTTGCCTGTGTTGAGTACCATCAGCCTCCTCACAACACAACTCTCAGCCTGTCCAGATCTCCCACGGCCATCCCACCCAAGTCAGCCTTGGGTCGAGACTGCTCTGTCTCATTTCCCTTGGAAAACAGGGGAAAAAAAAATGGGAAAATAAATAGGGAAATAGGGCAGAAAAAGGGATAGCCCTACACGTGCTGCCCAGGAGGTGGCATATCACTCAGGCACGACCATTCAGCAGTTTCACAGACCCAGCCATGTTTATTGAGGCCCACAGCTGTGCTCCATGCCCTACTCATTCTGCCAACCCCAGGTGATATACAGTACTCAACTAAAGGAGGTCCCATGACGTGGGTTGCTGCACCCCGGGCTTGCAGCAAGATCTGGTGGATGGGGACAGTCCCCACTGCATTATTGTGTCTCCCCTGCTCTGCAGGATGCAGGAGTACCCACTGCTGTTACCCAGCAGCCACCTTCTCCTTACACATCCCTACATCACCAGCTGTGTTTGGGATATTTTGGGAACACTGTGGCCTCAGAACTCCCTCCAGCACTGCTGCCACATCACGTGCTTAATTCCATCACATGGCGTCACCTCCCTGCCCGCAGCTTTCACTCTGGCGATGGAGGTGATCTTGGTCCAGCTGTGGGGACGTCACCATGGCCCCGTGGATGCTGCTCCCCCCCAACGATGCACAGCAGCTCCTCCAGCTCCTGCTGCAGACGCAGGCCCAACAGCTCCTGCAGCAGCTCCCAGCGTCGGCTGCACGGTGCCACCCCCATGCGTTGCAGTGTCCCCTCCGTCAAGCGCAGCAGGGCTCGCCCAGTGACTGCATGCTCAGCTGCCAGAGGTGCCAGGTCCCCGTGTCGTGCACTCAGCCACGCACACACCTCTGGCACCGTCCATTCTGCTGGGGGCACCTGTGTTAGGAGGAGAGGGGTGAGCTGTGGGTGTCCCTTTGCTACCCAGCCCCATGGGAGGGATAGGGTCAGGGTGGCCCCCCGTGCCGCAATCACCTATCCTGAAACACGGCCCTTCTGCCATCCCTGTGCCAGTGGCTGCATTCATATCCCCCAGCAACCCACTGTGGGGGCTGCGGCTCTGCTCACCTTGTTGGGCAAACATCCTTCCTGCAGCACCTTGGCTCCATCCTGTACCCGGGGCTCCATGGGGGGATCCAGTCAGGCGTAGGGGCTCCCTGCAAACAGCGCTGCGATAACTGCAGTGAACACCGACTCCTTCACCCAGTGCAGACCACCCGATTCGTGCCGCCCCTTGGGCCAAAGCTAGGATGAAGTCCTGGTGCTCGGTGTGAGGGTGCAGATCCCGGAGCACCCAGGAAATGAGATCAGCCCCAGCCCCCCACCCCTTCCACAAACCTGGGGATAATGAGGGGCACCAGCATGCCCCAGTGCTCCCAGCCCAGTCTGGATCCCTCCTCCATCCCCCTCCCCACCACACTCCCCTTCACACCTCTCCCCCGGGTGAGCACAGACCCACAGCACTGAAACCAGGAAAGCAAAAGGAACCTTTGCCCGGGCACTCCCTCTGCAGGCACACCACAGGGCTGCCAGGGGCACGGCTGCTCTGTCATCCCCCCTTCCTCTTTGCCCAGCTGCATCCTCCCCCATGCAGCTCAGGGGTTGTTGAGACCCCAGCCAGCCCCAAGCGCAGGATTTCCTAGGGTCAGAGGAGCACAGAGCACGGCACCAACCTTACTCGTGAGCAGGTGAGGGAGCACTGCAAAGGCTCCTCCATCTCCTGTCCCCATCAGCTGTAGAAAAGGCCCATCTCTGCCTGCATCATGAGGAAAAGCCCTCAGGTACCCGCAGAGATCAGCGTGGACGCACACAGCAGCCTCACCCCAACACTAGGGAGAGGCAGCAGGCACCAGACCAGGATGAGCCATAGGGATGAGTCACGTCCCAAAGGCTGCAGCCCTGCCCCACCGAGCTTGTAGGAACCAGTCGCTGCCTGCAACAGCCCCCAGGGCTTGCGCTGGGATGGTCGTGCTCGTTCTCCCCCCCTGCAAAGTAGGACTGCACAGTTATGCAATTTGCAGCTGCTGGAAGAAAAATGCCACATGCAGCCGGGTGGGTGCAGAGCTTCTAGCACTTACACGATGCCACAGCCATGGGAACGCACTCCTACATGCATGGGAACACCAGGGATTGCAGAGCTGGCGTACCTCGATCAGCAGGGAAGCACGGAATGGCCAGCAAAACCAAAGAGCTTCTCCCCACGTTCTCACTTCCAACCCCAGCCACGCTGCTATGCAGCGCTCCCTTCAGTGCAGAGCAGCAGCACTGCACGAGATTTACAGCCAGCAACAGTCGCCAGCCACCTGTTATCTCAGGCTGTGCCAGCCCACAGGGGACTTGCAGGATTGGTTTCATTCATACGTGGGACTCAAAGGTTTCTGCAGCTTGTTTTGTCCGAATTTTCAGAACACAGGTTGCATGCAGGCTGCTACAGAGTGCACAAGATACACGAGCAGGGCTGGTTCTGACGATGCATGTGGGTGCTGGAGCTCAGTGTGATTTCTGGGCATGTTTGAGAAAAGCTGTTTCATACTTCAGAAAGCAAAGACCTCACCACAAGCCCCCACAGAAACTCTTCATGCAAACAGACTGGGGAAAAAAAAAGCAATCCAAACTTTTTGTTTTTCTGGTTTATTGAGGCTAACATCAGTGACACTCATTTCTCAGAAGCAATTTGCTCATTCCAACGCTGTCCAGACACTGTGCAGTAAACCTCCTCCTTCAAACCACCTCAGGCACTTGAGTTCAAAGCCATTTCTGGAAACAGCAGCACCTTCACTCTCAGCTGAGCCTGCTGACATTCAGCACTTTGTGCATCTCCTCATCCCCAAACTCTCTGTACTCCGTTTCGGAATCATTCTTTTTCTCCAGGAATAAACAAAAAACCCAAACCACATCTCGATTACTGAAGAATTACAGTTGAGATCAGTGTGGTCACAAGGACACTGGAGACACTAAGAGATGCATTGACTTTTATTCTCCTGGAAGTGGAATATTTCTTAAGAGTGCGCTCGTTAGCTGACAATTACCAGCAGAGTAGCTACAAGGTATATACAAAGGCCACCAAAAGTCCTTCCTAAGGACTATATGTACGCTTTCATTAGTGCATTGAAATGGCATTGCCAGGCACAGGATACACGGATACTCCTTCAGCAGTCCCTCATCCCACTACTGAGGGTAGAGCTCCACCAACATCGCATGCCCCTAGAAATAGAGAGAGGAAAAGAGAAGTCAGGGAAAGCACTGATGGTGACAGAGCAGCCGTCCACATGTAACCACAAGCCTTGCTCTGAGGGCGCAGCAAAAGACAGCGCAGCACCATTACCTGCCCTCCTGCAGCGCAGGCAGCGATCAGGCCGTACTGCCCTCCCTCCTTCCTCAACCTGTGGGCAGCAGTAATTGCCAGGCGGCAGCCAGTGGCACCGAACGGATGTCCCAGAGACAGGGAACCACCCCAGGTGTTGAACTTCTCCAAGGGAGGGGCTCCAACCTGCAACAACACACACAGTGACACACACACGTGAAGAGACAGCCTGCCCTCGCCACAACAGTGCAGCACGTGGGCTCACCAAGTGTTTCTTAGCGTGCACGAGCGCTTGGTGACAGCACAAAGCTGTGCCAAAGGGTTTTACTGCTTCACTGCAGCCTGTGCTGCTTGAAGGCAACCGGAAGCACTGACCTCATCCACTGCCTTCATTCCCAACTGTCACTACAGTGTGTCTGGGTTTCCACCTCTTGCTGCCATGGGGAATGCCACCACTCCCACAGAAGCTGTTCAGATTGGGATTTGCAAACCCAGAGTTCATGACACAAAGGTTCTGGGAAGACCTCACTGCAGCCTTCCAATACTTGAAGGGAGCGTATAAACAGGAGGGGGAACGGCTGTTTGTGAGGGTGGATAGTGATAGGACAAGGGGAATGGTTTTAAACTGAGACAAGGGAGGTTTAGGGGGAAGTTTTTCCCCCAGAGGGTGGTGAGGCACTGGAACAGGTTGCCCAAGGAGGCTGTGGATGCCCCATCCCTGCAGGCATTCAAGGCCAGGCTGGATGTGGCTCTGGGCAGCCTGGGCTGCTGGTTGGTGACCCTGCACACAGCAGGGGGTTGGAACTGGATGAGTGCTGTGGTCCTTTGCAACCCAGGCCAGTCTATGATTCCATGATTCTATGATTTCTCCCCATGAAGCACGACAGAAGCACTAGCCACAGTGTGGAATCCAATCATTTTGAGTAGAAATTAAAGATAAAAACATCCTGGCAGAGTCCTTACCTTTGACTTCCTGCCCATGTAGTTTTGTGCAAACCAGTCTGAATCCATAGCTTTCATGTTAGCCAGTATCTGCCCCTGAAAGGGAGAGAACAGACATTAAGGAAAGCCTGCAGATAGTTCTAACAAACCCAAGATATCCTGAGATTACCCACAGCCACAAAACATTTTACAGTTGGAGGCAGCCTCAGTATTCCAGAACCACTTACAGCAAAAGCTTCATGGAATTCAAACACATCGATATCAGCCATGGTCAGACCAGCCTTCTCCAACACCTTGGGAGTAGCATATGTTGGACTGATGAAGAAGAGGTAAGAAACAGGAGTCATGCATGTTTCTTCCCATGATTATTCCCATTTCTCCAAGCCAGCTAACATTCCTTCTCCCCAGGATGCACAGTACAGCATTTGTGCTGGTGTGCTAGTATGAGCTGTTAGGAGATGCTCTTCATCATCGCCACCTACCCCAGCAGCAGTTGGTCCTTTGGATCCTGGGACACATAGACAAAATCCCTGCACAAAACAAATGCGATGAGTAACAGAAAGAGGAGAAGGGAGCAAAAGCAGGCTTCAAACCCCATTCAGTCCCCTTGTTTACCTTAGGTAGGCCTTGGGTTTGTATCCTAGTGCCAAAGCCTTCTCTTCAGACATGAGCAGCATCGCTGAGGCACCGTCCGTCTACAAGAGGCACACAAACCCATAAGGTCACTGCCCAAGGGCAAGCACACAGCACACACAGCGAGCCTGACAGCCCCCCTGAGGGGTACCCACGTGTAACCAGGGCTTCCAGGCTCTGCCAGAGCACCCCAACATCTCTGGAGCTGGTTTTGCTGGTTTGCACTGCCTGAGTCCTATGAAACTTCAGGAACTGGGAGTCAGATAAATCCCACCTAATTTAAAGAACTACTTTGGACTTCAGCATGGCTGACAGTTGGATGTGATGTTTTCTTGAAGGGGTTTGCCAACCAAAGTGATTTTATGATTGAAAAGAAATGATGAAAAGAGCTTTCTTAAAAAGTGTTAGAAAATTTGGCCCAAGGAGGCTGTGGATGCCCCATCCCTGCAGGCCAGGCTGGATGTGGCTCTGGGCAGCCTGGTCTGCTGGTTGGTGACCTGTACACAGCAGGGGGTTGGAAATGATGAGCATTGTGGGCCTTTGCAACCCAGGCCATTCTGTGATTCTATGAAAATCGGGAGTTATGCAGAAGAGCATCACCAGACACGTGCTACAGAAATCTCTTCTTCTGCTCTGTGGAGGGTAAAGCCTTCAAGTGACAAGTTTAGTCTAAAAAGCTATTAACTTCCAGACCCGCAGTGCAATCAGTCCCATCAGGGACAGAACTTCTATGTACGCCTCTGAACAATCAACTCTGTGCTTTTCCAGAGATGGCTACAGCAAAGCAAAGAGGTAAAACCAGACAGCATTTCAGGGTTTAGTTCTTGACTGCCACTTTCCCCTGCTGGCTCACACAGGTCTTACCAGAAAGGATGAGTTGGCAGCTGTGACAGTTCCATAGGGCTTGACAAAAGCTGGCTTCAGTTTGCTCATCTGCTCCAGGGAGGATGGACGGATCCCATTGTCTTTGGTAACTGTATCTTTGCCTGGGGATGGTTTTTAAGAAAAAAATATCAGCAACATATATGAACATCAGCATTCCAGAAGAAAAAAAAAAAGAAATAAAGGCAGAAAAATATGCTTTTTATGACACGTTGGAGGAAGAACATGAGAAAAATCTATCTGTGGTATCAGGATGTTTAACATGGCTGAAAAAATAAATCATACTTTAAACTGAAGCTACTTTACTTCCTCTCTAAAGACTGAGATACAAGTAAGTGCTGCAAACTCTTTACTGTAATATGAAATCAGCACACTGTAAATCCAGCTGATAATCAGCTTCCAATTGGAGAACTGAGTCTAAATCAGGATATGCTTACGTGTCAAGATTCAAGGAAGTAAAAGCACTGGAAATAATCAAATCACAGAATCATAGAATGGCCTGAGTTGAAAAGGACCACAGTGATCATCTGGTTTCAACCCCCTGCTGTGTGCAGGGTCACCAACCAGCAGACCAGGCTGTCCAGAGCCACATCCAGCCCAGAGAGCCACATAAGCATCTGTGACAATACTGACTGCTTAAACACACCAGCTAACAAGAACCAATTTTAGATTGTAGGTACCTGCAGATCTGCAGAAGTAAGGCCTCGTTAGGAAATTAACCCCACAATAAAAGTGCCCCCCACAAAAGTTTCACACCTCAGCAATGCCTGTAAGGTCTGGTGAACTGGATGCTACCTAGCTGGAACTAGGTGAACTCTGAGGTCCCTTCCAACCCAAGCCTAATTCTAATTCTATTCTATGAAACCAGGTGTTCAAGTTTCAGGCCTTCCTGACCAAACCCTGATTCATCAGCCCATGATTTTATTAGGCCATTTGTTATTATCTTGGAATGTAGTGTTTGGTTCTGATTTTCCTTGCTCAGTCATCACGTTGGAAGGGATGCAAAGTAGGTACTACAAAATCTAGACATGTAAAGATAAATTCACATGTTTAGATATGTGTGTTTGAACACGTGCTCCTATGTCAATAGGTTTCCACCAAGCAACAGAGGGCATATCACAGAATGACAGAATGGCCTGGGCTGAAAAAAACCACAATGCTCATCTAGTTTCAACCCTCCTGCTGTGTGTGCAGGGTCGCCAACCAGCAGACCAGGCTGCCAGAGAGTTAAAATACCAAGCCTGCACTGAATGTGAAGAATCAAACCTCAGGGCTTCATCTCCTCTTCTAAACGAAGTATTTCTTTACCAAACTCAGTGCATGGCAGCAATCCGTGCACTTTCACCTGGCACTTTGAAGGGCACCACGTCAAGGAGCAAGCCTTCTTCCTGGGCTTTCTTGGCCAGTGTGTGTGAACGGAGGGCGTACTCATCCTGCTCCACACGGGAGATCGCAAAGGCAGCAGCCAAGCGGTCGGCAGAGTGCCCCATGGTCTCACTGGTGGAGAACTCTGCCACAGCTGGTAGCTACAAAGCAAGATAGATCAAGTCAGCACACAGCACAGCCACCCCTACAGTGGTTACAGGCAGTTTATGAAACATGCACGAACAAGGGCTCCCTTTTTTGGGACAGGTTTCAACTCCAGACGCTCCCACGAGCAAAATCAGACATGTGGGGTGAGTTCAGCTCAGCTTTTGCTCTTCCAAAAGCACACAAGAAATCCCTGCGTGGATTTAAGTCCACAGTTTTCATTTTGGACTTGGGATCTCATCACTGCTACACTGTGCTTCCCTGCAGTCCAACCAAAGGTGGCCAGCAGCAGGGATGCATACAGTTTTCTTGTGACAAATTCAGAGGTGGTGGGAGGAACTGCTTCCCCTTCTTGTCTCTAACATGCCTTCATTCACCTCGTTCAGAGGGCTTCCAGAGTGGTTCCTGCCATTAACCAGCAGGCTACTAATTCTCATTAGGGAAACTGAATAAATCCAGCAGGATTTGGCTGGGAACAGCAAGCATAACACATATTGCATCAATCAAACAATAAGCATATTAATATAGCAAGGATTTCCCTTTTCTGTGCATGTCACTTGTTCTTATTTAGGAAATAAGAACTCCTCTGATGCTTTACAACCATTTTATAATCTTTGCATTGATGGAATAAAGCTTCCATTTTGTAGCTTCCAGCACACAGCTCGGCTAGGAGCTGCAGAAAGAAGAGGAGGTCCAAAATGTTGAAATAAGCTGGGTTACTGAAGACCAACAAGTAAGGAGACAAGGTAAAAACAATGCAGGGTCATGAGAGCTATAAGCTGCACTAATCAACTTAGTTTTAACTCAAACCACAGTACAGAGAGCTGATAAGGGAGACTGAAAGGCAATCACCTAAGCCCTTGTTATTTAGGCTCTCCAGTGAAGCTAAAAACGTATCTGAGCCACTTTGAAATAAAAACACCTGTAAAATAGTTTGATTTCAGGATCCTGAAAACATTACCTCAGGAGCAAAGTAGTCAGGGCGAATTTTGGAAATCAGGGCAAGCTTTTGGCCTATACTCTTGGCTCGGTTCAGGGTGAGCATAGTCTTCCTCATCTTCCTGCTGTGACGAATGGGAACATCTGACATCAGCTCCACACCTCCTGCTACGACGACGTCACACTGCCCAGCTGCAATCAGACCTATGCCTGCAGGACAAGAGGGTCCATGAGAGCTGCAGGAGAAGTAATGCTTACCCACCACTGCCAACACCACTACATTTTATTTCCTTCTCCAGCCACTGGTTTCAGCCATGTTATACAGCATGTGCTTAATGAAATGATGGGACAAACATACTTTGCTTCCAATTCTGTGCCCCACACAGCAGCTGGAAGAAGAGTGTCCCCAGTAAATCAAGATACTAACTCAATCTTTGTTCTCCATTCTGCCCAGGCTGACAGCAAGCTGAAGGGCAGCAACTTCCTCATCAAGATTCTGTCTTTTCCTCCCAGGCAAACAAGGATGCTGAGCAGACACCATGGCTGAATATAAACAGTGTCAAGCTGCTGGCAGGCCTACTGCAGAATACTCAGCCTGTGTTGCACTTTGCTGGCTCAAAATCTTTCCTTTCACTCCAGAATTTCTTTAGATCCTCAGTTACAGTCACTAAGCAGCACAAGCCAGACGAGGGATGAAGGAATTGCTAAGTTCAGTTGCAAAGCACAGCTTGTTCCTCCAGCCAACATACCTGTGGTCATAGCCTGGTTTGAAGAAATGCAAGCCATGGTGACTGTATGGGCTGGAGTTTTGTCAGAGAAGCCAGCTCCCAAAGCAGCCTATGAGCAACAAGGAATGACTGTTAAAACGTAGACATTTTGCTCAACAGGGACAGAGCTGCCCAGTAACACACCTTTGCAGACTAAGCAGACAAGTACATCGAGTTTCTACTCAGCCAATTACTGCAGCAGCACTTCCCACCCCTCCCTGGGAACAGGAGAAGGCAGCTGCCCACCTCTCAGGGCTCTCAAGCCATGTAGACAAGCCCCAGGAACAACCTACCCACACAACTCACCATTTCAAAGGAGCTTTCAAATACACAGCATCGTCCTTTATTCACATTATTTGCAAACGAGGCACGTGAAAAGAGTTATTTAGAACCCTCAGTACAAGGCACCGAGTTGCTTTAAACAGAACAGAAAACATTTCCTGCAGTTGGGAAAGCTGTGTCTCATCTGACCCAACCTCCTAGCACAGAATTGCTCACACCGTGCCCTTCCCTAGTTGAGACGTGGCCAACTAGTTTAAAGTTCAGCAGTTGCTCCAAGTTAAAATTAAACCACAGCCCCATCTGACTGGCAGGTGACCAAAGCAAGTCTTTGCATATACAAGGATAAAACTGCTGGTGAAACCCAGAGCCTCACAATCTCCTCAGTGTTTCCAGCACGTGTTATGTAATGCCTGAGTCTGCTTGCAGAGAATAACAGAAAATCATGTGCCACCTCCATAACGTTCCTTCAGTGGATCAATTTCTTTCTGTGTCCAATATGCAAACTGTGTTTTTTGCTTGCCAGAAAAAGAGCAACTAAGCTGCTCCATTTCAATTCATTTAAATGCTGCATCTGATCAGCCAACTGAAACAAATACAGAGCAATCTATCACAGCACACTCTGCTCCTCTCAAGCACTTCTGACAAGCCAGTAATTGAGTCCAACTGGTCATTTCAGGGAAGAATCAAGCAGAGGCTTCACAGCCTCAAAATGCATTTGTTCTACAGCAGATTTCCATGCAGTCAATTACTAGATAAGACAATACTGCACAAATATCCTATACTCCCAAACACACTGTACCAGAATTTTTTGTAAGGGCTTTATCATCTTCTTACCAGCTGCTGAAATCTGACTTAAAGGAGACGAGCTGCACATCACCCACCTCTCTGGCAACATTGCTTGTTTTCACTTCCTGGATAACTGTGCCATACACAATGTAATCAACAACATCCCTTGGGACACTGGTCCTGTTCAGCAACCCCCTAAGGAGAAGAGAGAAACAAATAGAATTTGCAGCACGTGAGCAATGACCTTGCTTCTACCATCAAGCTTCCACCCTCCAATAATTTGCCCAGAGAACCAGGCATCAGTGGAGCTACACCTGCTGCCCAAATCTGTAAGAAATCTTGCTTGTATGTGTACTTAATGACAAGTGCAATTGAGTACAGACTGCAAAAAAATCATAGCAATAACACTACTATAAATAGTCATAGGATGGCCTGGTTGCAAGGGACCACAACGCTCATCCAGTTCCAACCCCCTGCTGTGTGCAGGTCACCAACCAGCAGACCAGGCTGCCCAGAGCCACATCCAGCCCGGCCTTGAATGCCTGCAGGGATGGGGCATCCACAGCCTCCTTGGGCAACCTGTTCCAGTGCCTCACCACCCTCTGGGGGAAAAACTTCCTCCTCAAATCCAACCTAAACCTCCCCTGTCTCAGTTTAAAACCATTCCCCCTTGTCCTATCACTGTCCACCCTCATAAACAGCCGTTAAATGATGACATAACTTCACGAAACCAGTTCCTATTTCCCTCCAGATATGGTTGTTAGCACATTCCCCAGTTTGAGTCTTCCAACATCCAAATTAAAGGAAGAATGCCTTAGAGATAACAAGGCCAATTACTTTTGGTGTAGGAACGTGTAAAGCTCCCATAAAGAGACACAGAAAACTAGCAGTTCTATTTTCACAGTTCATCAGGAAAACATCCTGCATAATTTGTCCAAACATTGTGGCAAATGCACCAACACAGGTAATCCAACAGCAGGCAGTGGTTAAGAATAGTGGGAATCAAACATAGTTGAAGGCACTACAAGTCACCAAATGCAAAGGAAATTCAGATTACTTACTGCAGTGCTGCTCGGGCTAAGTCATGGGGCATAAGATCTGCATAGCTAGAAGTGAAAAAAGAAAGGCAAAAATTGAAGTGACAGAAAGCCATAGAAAATGTCTTCATGCAAACACTGTGAGCACACAGGAGCTGCGCAGAACAGGTGACCTGAAATGCTCCAGGGTGTTTATGAAACATTTCACACCACCAGTCGTGAAAACTAACTGTGGATAGGCCAGCACAGGATCACTACGATACACGCACTGAAAAGCAGAACAAAATACCCACAGCCACCGTGTCTGCTTCTAAGTTTAACTGTGAATTTGTGGAGTCTAGAGCAGATTCTCTACGCCTGTCCTGCTGGTTTTGAGAAATGCTTTGCCTTGTCTGCTACACCTGCATCACCAAAGGTTTCCTCTGTATGTGCAACACTGACTCTCATTCTCTGCAGAATTCGTAGCCCTGGGCAATCTTCAAATCACACTTTTCAGAAAGGAAGATGGAATAGCTGCCAGCAATCTAACTTATCCCCAGGTCAGCACTTGCAGGCATTAAAGAAATAATGACATGAAGATGAACAAGCAAGCCCATTCTTTTCAGTTCCAATGAAGTGAGTGTTTCTTATGTTACACTTACGAGGTGCCAGACTGCAAGAACGGAATACGGACGCCCTCCACCACAACAATATTCTTCACCCCACTTTTGGCTAAGGTCTTCTTACTCTTAGGCTGAACAGCTGAAAGGGAAGCATGCTTAACTATTAACAAGCAAACTTAGAGCTGTTAAAACTAAGAGAAAACTGGAGAAAATAGTTCTCTTTTGGTGCATAAGTCAAAAGCATTGCAGGAAGAATGCCCATGTTGTAATCCTGTCTCTGGTGAATGAGGTGATCTGTAAAAATGGTTTGACAACTCAGCATTTCCCCCACCAGCACAGAGATTCATAGGTAGCTGTGCTGAGGGAACTGCTGAGAATAAATGCATGCAACTCCCAGTCTCCATTAACACTGGTCAGAGCAGTGCAGAAACAGATACATCTAAAAATGGTGCACAGCTTAGAAAATGAAGCAGAGCAAATGGAAAGCCTTGCAGCCAGAGTCAGACCTCACCTCAGAGTCAGTCTCTCAGTAAGCAGCAGCAGACAACAACCCACCTTTCAAAGTAGTTACTTATACACCTGCTCTTACTGCACAGAGACAACTCGTGATAAATCAACATTCAAGAAACAACTAACTTGCACTTCCATAGCAAAGCAGGAGGAAAGAGTGCAGACAGTTGCTGCAGGTAACTTGTCACTTGAAAGTATCCAATTATTTCAGGATGAAGATGAAGAAGTGCCACAATGCAGCACCATTCCACAGGCCACTGTCAGAGCTCTTTTGGAGTGATAACTGACAGAGTTCAGTGAGAATTTCCTCACCTACTCAGACGTGCAAATCATAATAAGCATATACAGCAGCATGGGGTAATTCCATTTGCAAACCATTAAAGGACAAAACCAGATGAAATCTGGCTAAATAGCATGTTGAGTACACACACAAGGATGAAACTCCAGCACTGTTCATGGCTTTTGTTAAAGGCTCTCTTTGCAAAACTAAGGAGGGAAAAGGAAGCCACCACTTGGTTCTTTTCTCAAATCCAGGCAGCTCAAAGCATTAAACACTTGAGCAAGCACACAATCAATAGTAGAGCCCCACAGCACCCTAACTGCTGAGTGAGAACCACAGCTAATTATCTCTACAACTGTGTGAGACCCGAGTCTCACTGGACGTCAGAGCTAACTCCACAATATCCTCCTAGTCAAGGACAATTCCCTCTCCTCCAGGGAAAGAGATCTGGTCATATCCAGTTTGTAACTTCCCAGCTTAGCTTCTCAGATTAGACTCTAGAAAATCAGGTGAGGATGTGCTGTGAGCTCTGGAACGGGCACAGCTTTTGGGGGTGAGTGGCACTCAGCTGTTTGCAGCATTCCACCATGGTGTTTTGCTTGGACTTTTACTTCTTTGCAACCTTCAAAAGGCATTCCTGATCTACAGCTGTCTGCACTGCATTTCTGAGATGCGTGCCTGGAAAAGGGAAGCACAGCCTTTTAGCACAGACCCAATGGGATCTCTGGTGCTTTCACTTTACCTGGAGCTTGTAACTGTGAAGAGCAGCTGAGAGATCGAGCAACTGAAAAACAAAACAAAAAGAAGGAGAAGGATCAGTCGAATCTTAAGAGTCAAAAACATTTCTGGTTTCTGTAAGAAACATTAAAATATTGTCACAGTGAGACACCTGCACCTAAATATCACTAGGATAGTCTTTGTTACTCTGTTCATAAAAATGACAGCCCATATTACCAGTTAGCACCAAAGTCTTCCCATACGTGGGAAGGAGAAATGCATCAACAATGGAATGAGTTCTTTAAGAAACAGATGACAATGAGGAAAAAATCAGCTACAAGCATCCACTCAAAGGCTAACACTTAAAAAGAGTGTTACTACCCAACAATTCAAGGTTTTAATACATGTAAACATACTTACAGACCCTGACGGCCCATGCTGAGGAAGCAGGGAGGTTTCGGATGGTATGGGTCAGCATAGAAGTCATTTTGATGTCTAGAGGTGGAGAAAGACTGCTAATAGTCCACTCTGATTTGTTTGGAATAATCTCAAGGGAAATAATCTGCTTGCTTTGCACAGAGCCAAAGAAAGGGAAGAAACAGAAGCTGATCCAAGAACAGCAGTCACAGTAACTTTCTGTTACACCTCTTGTACAGCATCAAACAGATGAAGCGACTGGCTTGTGACTGAGGCCTTCTGACACCCCTGTAAATAAACACTTCTCTCCTGGAGGACCAGCTCTGATCTGTCAGCAGCCGGCATTTTTACATTCCTCCCTCAATAACTATTCCACCACTTCCCCCCTGGAATATTGTCCCAGAGCCCAGCCAACGTCACTGCCAGCATGATCCTCCTGACGCACTCTCCCTGGCACAATTTCACACTGCTACCTTTAACTTTAACCCAATAACTCTCATTGGGTATCCCACAGTAAGCAGAACAATATCCCACACAGCACTCCCCTTTAAAGGTCCCTTCCAACTCAAGTAATTCTATGACTCCTTCTGACTATAATGGCATGCCACAAGCCAATTTCAGACTCCTCACGCAGATAAAGACCCCCAAACCAGACTGCCTCCCTTCTCGATCATCCCTCTCTGCGTCCCCTCTTCTTCCTTTGCATCTCTACCCATACCCCACAGCAGTTCCCACATACCCAACCCCACACAGCCACCCTCCCCACCACAAAGGTGCAGCCCTCGTGGATTTCACTCTCCTAAACGCATGACATCATTTATTTTTATTATTTTTTTTTCCCCCAGAAACCCTCAAGGGCCCCAAAGAGACACCTCAACACACACAGTGACCCAGAACCCACAACACCTGCCCTGCCTGCACAGCAGCCCCTCCACCCCCACATACGCACACAGCACACCCCATACACTTTTTCCACACACTTCTTCCACACCCCTCACACGTTCCCTCCTCACACCCCACACACCTCGAGGCCTCACCCACACACCAACCCCTCAATACCCCCTCACAGCGACCAACAACCCCAACCCTCCACCAAATTCCACACCCCTTAACCCCTTAACCCCCACTAGCCCTTATTTCCCCTCATAAATCATTATTTCCCCCCATAAATAACAATTTCCCCCCACGACCTCACAACACTCTCCCACCTCCGCCTGCGCTCCACCCGCGCCACCCTCTCACTGCCGCCGCCGCCGGCTGCCCTCAGGAAGGCCCCCTCTCCTCCTTTAGGGATGCCCACGAACTGCCTGACAAAAAATCACAAACACCCCGATTTATCCTCCTCCGCCGCCGCACTGATGTCACCTCTAATTTAGGACAGACAGCCACCGACTCTCCTTGGACAACGTGAAGGAGAGAGCGGACCAAAACAGGCGGTGTTCGGAGACAGGCAGTGATGTGGACAGCCCCGGGCGCGGCTCGAAGCCGCCTCTCCTGGCGGCCTCTCCCTCATTCGACCTCGCGCGCATCGAAGATGGCGGCCGCAGTGCGCGCTATCGGCAGCTTGGGGCGCTTCGCGGCCGCCGCTAAGTATTGCCCGCCCTGTCGCCTGGCGACTGAGGGTGAGTCGCGGGGGGAGGGAGCCGTGTGTGAGGAGGGGGGTCAGTGGTGAGATGGCGGGTGGTTGGGTCGGGTTGGGGGGTGTAGAGGCCTCGCAAGAGGGTTTGTGAGGGGTAAAGGGCCGTGGGGATGGCACTGTGGGGTTGGGGGGGGGTGGTGTGCAGGTGGCACCTGAGGTGTTTGTGAGGGGTGGAGGGCGGTGTGCTGATGTGTGGAGGTGACAGCAGGGGGGCTGTGAAGGGAAAAGGCGTTGTATGGGGGTCACCAGAGGGATCTACGAGGGGAGGGGAGTCGTAAGTTTGTTACAGAGAGAGTGCTGAGGTGCTGGAACAGCTGCCCACAGTGGCTGTGGATGCCCCGTCCATCCCTGGAGGTGTTCAAGGCCAGGTCAGGTGGGGCAGCCTGGTCTGGTATTAAATGTAGAGGTTGGTTGCCCTTCCTGTGGCAGGAGGGTTGGAGCTTCATGATCCTTGAGGTTCTTTCCAACCTTAGCCATTCTGTGATTCTGTAAGACCCGTTGTTCCCACTGGGTGAGGGCTTCATTAGGGCTATATCAGGAGTAAAGGGGTTGTGAAGTGGTGTGTCCACACATGAGAGTCTTCCTGGGAGATGTGAGGAGGTCAGTGGATAGGGTGGCTCTGTGTATGTATCATGGAGGCTTGTGGAGATGGGAGGTATGTGGTGAGGGGGCCCCTATGAGGGGGGCTCCTGGGTGTGTGCCTCCTTGATGCCATGCTAAGATCTCACCCCTGTGGCCTCTGTATCTTCACAATGGGAGATATAAGTGTGTCCCCATGTCCTCTCCCCATGGGGAGCTGTGGTATCCCTATATATAGGGATATACATCCCTGTATGTCCTATCCAGGACAGCTGCTCTCTGTATGTCTTCTGTACATGTGTGCATTTGGGAGAGTGTCTGTGTGGCTCTGGAGGTGTCCCATTGTGTATGTTGAAGTGACAATGCTGTCCTTGTGTCCTTGCGTATGTGCACGAGGGCTGTCCCCATGTCTTTAGATGTCTGGCTGGCTCCTGGGGCTGCTCTCATAGCATCTCAGTGTTTTTGTGCCCCCGGGGGAGATCTTTTCTTTAGGGACCCATTTGCACACACCTGGGGGTGCCAGGAGCCCCCAGATGGCTGGGGAATACCTCTGGTGCACCACATCTGCCGTAATTCTGGTCTGCAAGCATTTCTCCCTTATGCATTTGCTCCCTGAACTGATTTGCAGTGCTTCCCTATAGAAGTTCCAAAGAGAGAAGTCACCAGGAGTCCAAGTAAGATCTGAGAACAAAGCTCAAGCTTTTGGAAGCAGCCAATTTTTGTGCTCTGAAGGGCCTTAGAATCTTCTATGGATGTGGAGCTGAAGTTAGCAGTGTTTCCTAGGACTTCATGCCTGTCTTTGTATGGTGTTGGAGCAAATTTGTGCACGACCCAGTTGCTACAGGAGCAGAGTGCTGCAGTTGATAACGAGCAGAACTGTGGGAACTCCAGAGGTTTCTGGGGCCATCGTTGGTGGATTTGTTTCTCCTAGTAATGTTCTTCATTACAGTCCTGGAGCTGCAGTTGCTTATCATAATTAATAGTGTTGTTCTGCTGCAACAAAGCATTTATCAAGCAGCATGCAAACCTAGCTAGGGCAGGCCAGAAAGCATGCAAAAGGCAGTAAGTAGGCTAAAGAAAAGCTCAGGAGCAAGCCCTACCTGCTTAGCTACGTGTGCTGACAGCTTCCCGGAGGGGACAGTGAGGCTCAGTGTGCCAGACATTTCCCATCTTGCAGCTTACAGGAGAGGCTGGAAGTGCTGCAGCTCGTTGGCTTTGCTCAGCTTAGTTCAGGACTACAAGGAGCCTTTTCTCAGCCACCTATGGATCCCGTTCCCAGCTCCAGTGGTCTGCCATCTCTGGGTGAGCATGGGGAAGTGCTGGGTAGGGAAGTAGCAGGGAAATGGTAGAAAAGAAAGTGGGAGGAAATAGGTCATGGCTAGCTGTCAGGAAAGAGGTGTTTTCTGTTCTGTGCTGTATCTGAAGTTCTGTGCTGAATCCTGAGAGCAGTTTTTATGAAGCATTCTTTCTCCAGACGGTCTTTCAGTTGGAATGAATGAAGTAGGCAAAATTGATCGATGTTCAAAAGTTTGTGAGTCATTAGTGACATGACAGAAGAGTGCATCTGGCCTGATGCTGTGCTGCTTCCTTCAGAATCACAGAGGAGGGGAGTTCTGCGTCTGATCTTGGCAAGTTACCAGCACTGTTGCTGAATGATTTGATTCCTCAAGCCGACGTGCTGTGACTGTGACCAAGAAAACATGGAAAATATCTTCCACATTCCGAAACTAAAAGCACAAGTGTGCTGGGATTTAAAATAAAAGACTCTCAGGCTGATGAAACCTCGCTTGGTTGTTGAGCTGCTTTTACTCTTGCGACACTAGCATTCCCCAAAGAGTTTGTGTTTAAAGTATGGTGAGATTTGTTCAGCCTTGCCCTTGATTATTTTTTTCCCCCTCTTCCTATCTTTTGTTTTGCTAAACCTGAAAGCAAAGTAGAATTCAAGGTGTAAGGTTTTCTCAAAAGCAGTCTGTTTTGTGTGAAGGAATTTGAAAGAGGAAAACGCGTTTGGCTGTAGGATAGGGTTAATTCATTATTTCAGGTTTTTCTTCTTATTATTTTGAATTGGGGTCATACAATGGAGGAAACTGTTGGTAAGCACTGGGGAGAGGTGTTGCTGTCCCTGCTCTACCAGAATCTGGTTGCGGGTGTGGAAGGAGAACACGATCATCTGCTTTGCAACTGAGATTCGTTTGATCTAATTCTCCTTCCTGATATTCCTACAAGTAATGCAGGATTAAAATGAAAGAACTCAGACAGTGGCAGTCTTCTTGGCAGAACACTGAGGTTGTTTTTGCCAGGTTAAAATGCTGCTGAGTTATAAGTGCAGAGTATAATGCCGAGGAGCATCTTCCAGCAAAGAGATTATTGTCAAACTGTGCTCAAATGTGTGCTTAGGTTCAGAAATACCTGTCTTCAGCTCGCTAAAAGTTTAGGGGAGTTGCAACCTGGGCCACGCTGTGGCCTGCAAATACTTCAGAGCAGCTTTGGAGTGGAAATCCATTCATCTGTTGTTTATAAGATGGCATTTGGGCGCAGAGCGACGCACAGTTTCCATCCTGCGGTGCAGCCCTGCGTGCGTGTGGGACCTGAGGAATGGAGCACAAAGGTCACAGCCTGCTGCCAGCACTGCGGCGGGATGGAAGGAGGGTCGAAGTGCAGGGGAGCTGCAGCCCTGAGCTGTCATGGGGCTGTGGGGGGACTGAGGTGCTGGTGGGGTGCAGGGAGGGATTGCGAGCTTTCCTCTGCTGAATTTTCCACGTGATTGCTGGGAAAGGGATTGTTTTCCTCTTGAACGTGCTATCAGCACTAGGCAATGTACCTCCCCCAGCTAATTGTACCATTGGTAGGTGTGCACTGTGGTGTGAGAAGCAGCTTTGGCAGCGATTCAGCATAGGTCTGCAGTAGAAGAAGATCCTGTTGGTCAGGATCAAGGTCACTCGAACAGAGCTGGGGTTCATTTGTGTAGCAGCAGGTCGTTGGACAGAATACAGTTTCTCAGCAGAAAAAGGAAATTTGGGGTTTCACTTGCAGGCAGAACTTGTTTGTATGGTGGTCTGAGTTTTTGGAGTGCTTTGAAACAAAACAAGTTTGTCTGGGTGCTTCTTCCTGTAATTGGTAGGGATGGATCTGGTATTTAGTTGATAGAGAATGGAGGAGAGAATGAACATCATGTGCTCTTGCTCTGGCTTTCCAGGTGCACTCCCTGCTGTCTATGAAGTAATGCTTGCGTTGGCACAGGTCACAGGCACAAGTGTATTTTTGCAGGAGTATTGTAGGGCAGTTATTTGATCTATGGAGAATGTAACTTGAAGGCTTCAAACTCCCCAAAGTGCAACAAGGTCTGAAGGTCACTGTGTTGAACTGTGCACCCTGATGGCAAAACACCCCCGTGTGCTGCCTCTGTTGTCTCTCCTCAGCTTTTGAGGAATGAGGCTTTGATTGCTGCCCTCAGCTTGGCATTCCTGTATTGGAAGCTGCAGGGTGGCAGCTGTGTGTGAAGGTCACTTCCATAGCATGGAGTGTGCTGAACTCTGGTGGTAGCACAGAGCCTTACAGAAGGAGCAGGCTGATGAGCAGGATTTTCTGTAACGTTGCTTGGCACAAGGGGAGACAGGAGGATACATTCACAAGGGACACTGCAGCTGAGATTGCTGAGCATTCATTTAACATCTGCACCATCTTTTCTTTAGGCTATGCTTGCCGTAACGTCTCCACCTCCACTGCTCTTCAGGGTAAGCTTGAAGATTTTTTATGCGAGTTCATCTTCTTTCCTAAAACCCATAAAACATAAGCTGATAATGTGTTTCCTTTTGTTTCCAGCTAGAACCCACGTGAGCTATGATATCAAAGGAGATGTTGCTGTTGTACGCTTCAACACACCAAATTCAAAGGTATTGTTTCAGCTGCAGTGCAGAGGAGGCACTGAAAGCGCTGTGATTTCAGACCAAGATCATCCCTAACCTGCAGCCTTTCAAAGTTGTGAACTAAGTAAAAAATGGACAAGTGAGCATTTGGGCATTTAATGAGAAGGTGAGAGGTGATGGCCTCGAGTTGCACCAGAGGAGGTTCAGGTTGGATATTAGGAAACATTTCTTCTCCAAAAGAGCAGTGAAGCATTAGAACAGGCTGCCCAGGGAGGTGGTGGGGTCACTGTCCCTGGAAGTGTTAAGGAAACGTGGAGATGTGGTGCTGAGGGACGTGGCTTAGTGAGCACAGTGAGGATGGGTTGATGATTGGACTCGATGATCTTGGAAGTTTTTTCCAACTGTAATGATTGTGTGATTGTAATTATACCAAGCAATAGGCTGAGTGAATTACTGAGTGGCCCATTCCTTCTGTTGACACATTAGAAAATGCACTCAGGTTTGCCATTGACCTTGGCTATTTTTTTTAATCAGACTGTCTTCCATGCATGTTTTCTTAATCAGAGGTTAAATTCCACCATCTCCTGCAATCCCTATTTACAGTGTTTGTTTGCTGCCTTCAGGTGAACACTCTATCCAAACAATTGAATGCAGAGTTTACTGAAGTAATGAATGAGATTTGGGCCAATGAAGCAGTCAAAAGTGCCGTCCTCATCTCTTCAAAGCCAGGTTCTTTTATTGCTGGAGCAGATATTGAGTAAGTTTATGGGTTTTACAAGTTATGCTGATGGTGTTTCCTCTGAAGCCTGGTAACCAGGACCAGAGTCCTGGTGTGCTGTGCAGTCTGAGCAGTTTGTCACTGACATCTCCCCAGGGGTGAGGCAGAGGCTGGGTGTGAAATCCTTGTGCACCGGACGTGGAGCTTGATCAGACCAAGTCAGGACCTTGATAAAAAGGAGCTTGGCTTGTCATTAAACTCGATTTGCTTGTAGCACTGGGTCATTCCTTCCTGCGTGCTGGGGTGCAGCCAAGGAAAGTTCCTTTCCTGGCTCTGGGGTTAGCATTGTGCTTTGGGCTGGGACACAACAAGGGCAGACAATTTACATGCAGAGCTTCATTTAAGCTGGGTTCGAGTGCCTGGTTGTCTGCCAGCACAGCCCCTCGATGAAGCAGGACTTGGCTTCCTGCCATGTGAAGCATCCAAGCAGCCTCCCAGGCCGTTGGCTGTGGGGAGCTCACAGGGTGTGTGGGTGCTCTCACTGGGACCTGGAGTGCTGTTAGTCCTGACCACGGGCAGGGACAGAATTATTGTTTAAAGACATTAAAAGCCAGAAAACTCTCAGCTTTCAGGAAGGTAAATGACAAACCAGCCTTTCAAAAAACTTACTACCTTTTGCTCTGCTCCTGAATAAGGCCAGGCACTTGATAGGTGATATGGTGGGAAGGAGGGAGTAGTGAGAGCAGAGCAAAAGGACAGGCTGTGTTTAAGAGGTGCCTGCTGGCCTCAGCACTGCCAGCCTGCTGAATTGTGCCTGCCTGGCAAACAGTTCTAGCCTCCATGGGAATAATTGGCTGAGGGAGTCTCTAATTGGCAGAGTGCAGCATCAGAGCCCTGGCCATCTGCTGCTCTAAAAAGTGATCCTGGATTCTCCCCGCACCCTTTCTGGCAAGTGCTTTGAGTTTTCCTATGACCCCTTCCTCTTCTCCCCCAACGCTTTTCAAAGCCCTGACACAAGGAAACTCATTCACTGCCTGCAAGCACAAACCAGTGTCAGCTTGTGGTGTCTTAACCCACTGAATTTAGTAGTCTTCCTGCGTTGTCAGTTAATCTAAGACTGTGGGACTGAATAGCTCTGGCCTGTCTGTCAGTCACTGGAGCTTGGTGGGAAAAGGGGAGCAAACTCCTTGAAGCACTCTCCATTTTATTGCTGTTTTCTCAGTGCTTTCCCAGTTCTGATCAGCCTTTCTGCCTCACTGCAGCATGATTGCGGCCTGCAAGACTTCTCAGGAAGTGACTCAGCTCTCTCAGGAAGGACAGAAGATGCTGGAAAAAATTGAGCAGTCTCCAAAGCCCATAGTTGCTGCCATCAGTGGCTCCTGCCTGGGAGGAGGACTGGAGGTACTGAGCAGTTCTGAGCCTGCTAAGCAGCAGTAAGAGTCAGTAGCACTGGTTCTCTAAGTTACCCACATGGTGCCTGCAGGTCTGCCCTGTGAGGGTTTTGAGACCTGGCATGGATTCATTACATCCATTCAAATGAGTTTGTGGCAAGTTAATGGTTTGGAGCTTCTGAGCTCTGCCATGCTCATTTTCCTGCTTCTGTCAGAAGACAGATAGACAGATACAGTGTGTGTGGGCCAGAATAATATTGAGATGAGAGCATCCCGGGGCAAACAGGCTGTTTCCAGCAGGCACTGAATTTGCATAAGTACTGCTGGCAGAGTCCAGGCTGGAAATGAGTCTCACATCCCAGCAGCTTCTGTTCTTTTAAAGGTTCCTATGGGAGGGATGAGTGTGGGGAACCTGGCCAGGCTGCACCCTGGCCTGCATGCCCTTCTCCCTTGTTGCCCCTTCAGCTGGGTGCAATATCTGCTTCATAATCTCCACTCAGTGTATTGTAAACTAAGACTGCAGTAACTCGTAGAGCAAATTTGTTGCTAAAATGGAACAACATCATGGGAATAGTCTTAAGTTGCTTGCATACTTCTTAAGCAGTCGCATCTTTACAAGTACAGTGGTGATTGATCTGGACTTGGTGAAGAAGTGATTATATCATGGTTGATCTGTAAATGGGATCCTGCTTTAAATGCAGTGAGTGACTGTAGCCCTTAAAGGTCTCAATGAGAATTAAATTAATGAGGTTTGAAAATAGCTTGATTCAGATTGTTAGTCTCATGTTCGTGTCAGTTACCATCAGCCCTGAGTGTGCTGGAAGAAGCCATGAATGAGTACTGAAGGAATTTGAGCAGCTGAGTTAGGGACTCAGGATAGAACTAGGAGGAAAGCCAAAGCAATATGTACAAGAAACATATTTTGATGGGTGCACACTTCTTCTGTGGCCTTTCCCAGGGAAACCTTCAGTTGTCCTTTCCTTTTTTTTTAAGGTTGCCATTGCCTGTCACTACAGAATAGCAACGAAGGACAGGAAAACAATCTTGGGAACACCTGAAGTGTTACTGGGACTCCTGCCAGGGGCAGGGGGAACTCAGCGGCTGCCAAAGATGGTAAGCAGGAGAAAAACTTCACGCTGCAGCTTCTTCTGCTGCATGATACAGTCCCTCTTCTAAAGTCCTCTTTCTGTGCTTCCAGGTGGGACTTCCTGCTGCCTTTGATATGATGCTGACTGGGAGGAACATCCATGCTGACAGAGCAAAGAAGATGGGTCTGGTTGACCAGCTGGTGGACCCGCTAGGTCAGACATGGTGCCTCTGAGTTGCTGGGAAGCTGATCTGCTGCCTGTTGGTTAACCTCTCCATTTTAATGGGGGAAGAAGCCATGGATGCCACAGTCTAGGTGGAGCAGAGCATGTGGACTGCAAAGTTGTTACCATTTTCTGCATGATAATCTTAATTCCCACTGTTGAAGAATGGGCACAAGGATCTTGAAATGTCAGGCTAAAGCTAAGTGAGCAGGGGAAGGTCAGCATAGAAAGCAGCAGGCGTGTTGGCTCTCTTACTTAAACTAATGCTATAATTGAGAACCTGCATTCCTCATCTATCATGTCAGAGGAACAGATTGCAATCTGTAATGGAAGAATGGATGATCAGTGCCTATGCAGATGTTAATTCCAGTGGCAAGATCCTGAGAAGTCAGCTCCCACAGCTTAGGCACTCTGAATTGCTAACTGACTTTCAGTTGGATGGAGATGTTCCTTGCAGGTTGCAGAGCAGATTGCACTTCCAAGTGCTCCTGAATGTGAAGAAAATGTATGTACATATTTTAAAAGTGCTGCTGTCTATCCTGAGAAATGCAAGGGAAGCTCACGTGTGTCTTGTCTCAGACCAGCTGGATGAGGTGTTATTAGCTTTGTTTTCGCTTATAAAATAGATCTGTGGTACCCAGGCAGGAGTTAAATCTGCTGATGAAGCTTTACCACTGTATGTATTAGGTGTGAATTGCCTTTAAGAGCTAACTAGAGTGGCTTTTTATATCAATGATTACTAAAGCAGATCTGACTTTTTTGAAAATGTGTTACCATTCTTGACTCAAACCAGATTAGGACATAAAAGAAACACAAAAAACATGATATGCAAGCATTAGAGGCATCTCTTGTTCCTTCAAATAGCACCCAGTGCCAATGGGCTTTCTTACAAGTACTCTCATGTTCATTTTCAATGTCTGCATGAACGCAGCTGTATTTAGCTGGGGCGATGCTTTAGTTGACTGTAGAAAGCTTTGAAGGAAAGAGATAGCATTAATTAGGAGGCAGATTCATGAATTGCAAGCAGTTCCCCTTCAGTTAGGAGCTCCACAGCATTCTCTTGATGTGCTTAATGGTGTGCCCAAATCTGGCATGTGCCTTTTATACAATTGAACATATTTTAGTTGATAGCTTGAGGCTCCCTTGGCTAGGATACTGCAGCAGTTAGAATGTTGAGGCTAGGTGTTGCTGTATGTAGTACTAGCTAAAGCAAGTGAGAAACTTCTTGCACTTGAAGGTTGAGGGCTTATTGGACATTGGATGCAGTACAGGTAGTTTTCAGGGACGTGGTTTTGAGTAACTGTTGTCTGTGTGTTTGATGGCAGCAGTGTTGATAAACCTCAGTTGTGCAGACTTTCTGTGCTACATAAGAAAGCAGAGGCACAACAAGAGGGAGAGAGGCAGAAAACTTGAGTTCTGTTAAGATTTTCGTGGCGCCTTTTGCAGAGTGAAAGAGTGAGAGATAAAGGGCACAAACTGCAACAAGAGGGTTGAAAAGGTCTTTATAGTCAGACACTGAATAGCTGACTGACTTTCAGTTGGATGGGGATGTTCCTTGCAGGTTGCAGAACAGAAAAAGGTCTTTATAGTCAGACACTGAAAGAAGGATCTAGAGAGGTGATGGGATCTTCATTCTCAGAGATGGTCAGAGCCTGCCCCAAATTCCCCAGGCCATTCCTGAGCAACCTGACTGAATTCTCAGGTTGAATCCAGACTTTGAGCTTGGCCTTGCTTTGAGCAGTAGGTCAGACTGTCTGGCCATGTTCCCATCCAACCAAAGCTTTTCTGTTTTTCTCTGAAATTACTGTTCATGTTTAATTGGTGTACAGCTATTGGCTTCCATTGGGATTTGATATTTTGACATTTCTGTATAAACACTATGAACATTAAATGTCTTGGAGACCTTCAGAATTGAGAAAAGTCAAAAGCAGGGAGGGAGACCAAGTGGCAGCAGTTCAGAGGAATATCCTGTTGCTGTCACACCCTCTCTTCTCCACATGAGCTGCTTCTGTCAATGATAAATTGTGCTGTTTCCTCAGTGCTTCTCTTTTGTTCACAGGGCCAGGTGTGAAGGCTCCAGAAGCACGAACAATTGAGTACTTGGAGGAGGTAGCAATTGGCTTTGCTAGAGGGTTAGCCAACAAGACTGTGTCTGCCAAGAGATCAAAAGGACTAGTACAGAGTAAGTCTGGGCACCGCAGCCCAAGCCAAGGAACTGCAGTGAATATTAACCCAGCTTTGCTTCTCAGAGATAAGGTCATGCTCCTACTCGATTTTGCCATCAAAGCAAAGTTATTTGATGCTGTAAATTGTCTCCCAAGCCAGGTGGGTTGGTAGTTAGAAGGTTGCTGTGCAGATCTGATCTTCAAGTAGCCAGAGCTGTGCCTGATGGCTTCTAAAGCACCCTAGAAGGGATCCAGGCTCCCGGGAAGAGAGGAGCAGCTGCCTTCAGAGGACTGTCCAACCTCAAATTTCTAGTTTCAAGTTCTATGCAAAGCTTGTGTAATTAGGTGAGGAGTGGCACACTGATCTGCCCTGCGCCGATCCTCTTTAGTGGTGCCCTTATGCAGTTAACAGAGCCTGGAAATTCTGACATCTCTCTGTTGAGTTCTGCTTTGCAGTTATATTAGGAGGAAACTTTAGTCCTAGAAGAGGCTTGTCCATGGAGAAAGCCACAGATGCCCTGCTGAGCAGATCATGCTGCCTGTGACTAGCTGAGTTTCTGGTGCACGCTCCTATTGCAGCTACACAACAGTCACACCTCCAGGTTGCATGGGGCCCTGGGCAGCTTGGTTTAGTGGTTGGCAATGCTGCCCACAGAAGGGTGGTTGGAGCTCAGTGATCCTTAAGGACCCTTCTATGATTCTACTCTTTAACTGTTGGTTTAGTTATTTTAAGGCTGGTCACAGGCATAGCACTGTGCTGAGATTTGCTTTGTTCCATCTTGCAGAGATAACAGACTATGCAATGGCTCTTCCATTTGTGAGGCAGCAAGTCTACAAGACAGTGGAGAGCAAAGTTCAGAAGCAAACCAAAGGGCTGTACCCTGCTCCACTGAAAATCATTGAGGTAATGCCCACTGTGAGACATAAAAAACCTAAGTGAAGGTGGATCTTTGGGGTGAAGAACATGGCAACAGGCAGGGGGTTGGTGTTTCCTTCCTCTGAGCCAAGCCATAGGTACTGACCTTTATTTTGACCAATTTATACGGTACTGGAACAACAGGTTGCCCAAGGAGGCTGTGGATGCCCCATCCCTGGAGGCATTCGAGGCCAGGCTGGATGTGGCTCTGGGCAGCCTGGTCTGCTGGTTGCACATAGCAGGGGGGTTGAAACTGGATGATCATTGTGGTTCTTTTCAACCCAGGCCATTCTGTGATTCTGTGAAACCCAAGAGAAGGAATGCTTAGCTTGGGATTCTTTGTCTGTAAAATTTTGTCAGTAAAACTAGTGCTGTTTTCCTAGCACTAACCCCACAAAATGTAAGTTCTGTAACTAGCACAGGCATTGTTTTACTTACAGACATTATCCATGCTTGGATTTTTGTTTTTTTTTTAAAATGACTTCACCTCTAAATCCTGTGAATGTCACCCTCTGACAGAGCTGTGACCTTACAGGAGCAGAGTCCTGCTGAATCCATAAGGTTTGTGTGAATACCAACCTGGCAGAAAACTCACTGCCATGGTACTGACTGTGTGCTAGGACAGGGTGATCCTTAACTTTGCTTTGAACAGCATGGACAGGACCCAGTGTTTGAAGTGCCCTTTGAATACTGGGGAGGGGTCACTGGTGAGAACAGGAGGTGCAGCTAAGCAATTATTAAAGCTGTTGGTGGACGTGCCTTTAATCATGGGAAATCTTTATTGTTGTTCTTAAATAGGTTGTAAAGGCTGGTCTTGATCAGGGGCGGGACACTGGATACCTCACTGAATCCCAGGTAAGAAGATGAGATCCCTGGTAGCAGTAAATAAGCTGTATAGTTGTGTGGTGAGTTTAACTGTGCACACAAAGGATAATATTCTTCACAGGCTGCCCAAAATGGTGCCTGGATCCCTGCCCACTCTTCTGCAAGTGGGGCTGTGGAAAAGGCCTATCTTGAGCAACAGAACTGGTTTTGTGTTGTGTTTTTTTTCTTTGTTGTTCTGGTTTAGTCTTTTGGTTTTATTCAGGGTTCTTCATCTGTGAAAACAGTTTGTGCTTCTTCTCATTCCTGTCTGTTTGTTCTTCTTGGGCTGGGAATAATCAGGCTGAGTTCACTGATCTAGGTTTCACGTAGCAGGACCTTGTGTTTGATTTCTCTGTATATCTGAGCAGTATTTGTTTGTTCTGAGTGGCACATGGGACAGGTAACCTACAGGATGTGGCTCTGGTGATGTCATTCTCAGGAGTTTTTGCAGCTAGTTTGGTGCAAGCAAGTAGTTTCTCCCGAGAGCAAACTTCCATTTTCACCAACACTCAATTTATTGTGACACCTTTCTTCACCACTCTCTTTGCTGAGGATGTTGTCTCTTACACTCTTATTTTTTTGCCATTTGTCTGATTTTTCTAGCTCAAAGTAGTTTGTGCTGGTCCTTTCTCACTCGCTGATGACTTTCACTTACTCGTGAACATTGGATGCTTTTGTGGTGCTTTTGTTTGTCTGTTTTCAGTAGTGGTTTCTCACACAGAACAAGACTTCTCTTTCCTTATCCCTCAGTGGAACTGGCCTTAGTTAGCAGCCATTCCAGTGGGAGTACTGCTAATACTGGCCATTCAGAGCGACCTCAGCATGCTGCAGAGCTGGGCAGGCAGGAGCCTTGTGAAGTTCAGCAAAGGGAAGTGCCAAGTTCTGCCCCTTGAGAGGAGCAGCCTCAGTCTCCAACACAGGCAGAGAAGCCTGGACTGAGTCCAGCAAAAGGTCACAAAAATGATTGGAGAGCTGGAACTCTTCAGCCTGGAGAAGAGAATGCTCAGGGGGGTGCATAAATCACCAGTGTGCGTAAATACCAGCAGCAATAAGGAAGGAATAGCTGCACACTTTGGTATCCAGTGGCAGGATAGGAGATAATGGGGTTGTGATTCATTGATTCTGTGAAATAAACCCCTGTTTTGTCCTTCCTTTCCATTCAGTTCTTTACTTCCCTACCATGTTTGTTCAGTTCAGCACCAATAACTGTTCAATAATTAGTTTTTTCTCTTTGGTCTCAATTTTGCAACACCTGTACTCTACTCAAACTTAGTATTTTTGACATAGATGAGGTAACCCTGGCCTCGCACAGTGGTTCTGATGTCATTACCTGAGCATTGCTAGCTTTGCAACTCATGGATCCCCAGAAGATTCACAACATTCCCATCTGTTTATCTGTGCATTTGGGCCATCTGTCACATCTCTGCTCCTTCACCACCGCTGAAATGCAGCCCTCTCACATAGCACTGTCTGCAGCCTTCATCAGCTTTCCATGCTGCTGTCTGGCACATCCAGCAGTTTCTCCTGCTTTGTAGTAGATTGCTTTGTTCTCTTCTGGTGGTGAAGTCCTGGTGTGAGATGTAGCTGTCTGCCCTGTACCTTAGCAGTGACCTCCTAGATGCACCCCCAGCACTGTCTGTTCTAGTTATTCATTCCACCCACATTCGATCTGATGCTGAATAAAAGACTCAGGATACTCTGTTCCTTACAGAAAAGAACGAGTGGTTTATTTCCTCATAGCAACAGGATGAAGATCTTACCAGGAACCCCTAAAGAATGAGTTCGTGTTGTGCCTTTTCTAATGCCTCCTCCTTTCCCTTAGGGTAGGAGAATCACAGATCCTTTTCCAATCTTCTTGTTTCTGATATTTTAACAAGCCTTTAACTCAGAGGACAGCAGTGAGGGAAGATACTGCCTGCTGCACACTCCATTATATCAGTGGTTTTCCCTAGCTGATTTGGCTCGGACAACATCATTAGTTTGCAGTCACCATATGCTGCCTTTTGTCTTCCTGTCCCCTTTCCTCTTTCATGCTGAATGCTGAGAGATTATGCAGGCCTTTGATTTTGTGGCCTCTTTGTGATCATCTGAAAATAGCATCAGAGTCCTGTTGTCAGTGAGAATTGGCCTGGTTAGAGATTTTTCTCAAAGTCTGAGTGCAGGACCCTTTCACTTGGAAGCAGCTGAACGATGGCCCTGGATGATGGCCCTGGCCAGTGCAGGATGCACATGGGAGAGAAAGGGTCACTTCTTGCTCTAGTCTCACGTCTGTAAATTATTATCACTGGGGGAAGCAGAAGTGCCTCCTGCATTTGTAAGACCCTCAGAGGTGGCGAGGCAGCAGCTTCACCTCTGGTTTACCCTGCCAGTGTTTGGAGGTTCCCAGGATGAGTGGAAATGAGTTTTGAATGCGTTAGTGGGGAAAGAAGAAGATGGACACACCAAAATGATGGCTGCTTCTGTTCCCTGGCAGACTCCTGCTCCTGTAGACACTTGCATGTGTTAGAGGTATCTTTACATTATGCTGTTCATGGGAAATGGCATTGAGCAAGCAGTTCCTTACTGCTGGCCTGTATGGGAGGTCATGGTGCAAAGTGAGCACAAAAGGTGCCCTGTGCAGGGAGGACAAACGTACTTTGTGCTTCCATTTCCAGGTGACTCATCTACGTGGCTGTGCCATGTTTTTTCATCTACACTTGGAAGTGTGACAGCTGTCAAAGACTTCAGTTTTTGCTTCCCTCTTCCCTTTCTTTCAGAATTTTGGCCACCTTGCAATGACCAATGAATCCAAGGCTCTGATCGGACTTTACCATGGGCAGGTGCGCTGCAAGAAGAACAAGTTTGGAGCACCTCAGCGAGAGGTCAAGTAAGTGAAATGTGGGGGGGTCTGAAGGAGAAGCTGGAGGATATCTGCTGATAGGCCAAAATCTAGAGTCCTGAAAAGCAGAAGAGAGATTTCCAGCCTTGGAAATGTTAATCTTCTGTAGTTTTGAGGTCTCATCCGCAAATTAAGTCTTTTTGCTTTCTTAAAAATAGTGCCTGTATAGACAGAATTCAGGGTGGACATCAGGAAAAATTTCTTCTCTGAAAAAGTGGTCCAACATTGGAAATCTGAGCAGGGAAGTGGTGGAGTCACCATCCCTGGAGCTGTTCAGGAAGAGGGTATATGTGGCACTTAGGGATGTGGTTTAGTGGGAACGGTGGTGATGGGTTGGTGGTTAGACGTTATGATTTTGGAGATCTTTTCCAACCTTAGTGATTCTATGACTCTATCTGTGTGGAAATTCAGCCATTTCCAGCTTTGAATGCTTTCCCCCCACACACTTTGACTACAGGACCCTGGCAGTGCTGGGAGCAGGGCTCATGGGAGCTGGGATTGCCCAGGTTTCAGTGGATAAAGGGCTGAAGACCATTTTGAAAGACACAACGCAGCAAGGCTTGGACAGAGGACAGCAGCAAGTCTTCAAGGGGTATGTGAGCTTGAAGGAGTTTGCTTGGCATGGGATGGGACTTCCCTTAGTCAAAATATTCCTTTGTTTGCTGGCAGTCAGAAATTTGACAGAAACAGACACCTCTGTTCCTCTGGAAGCTTCTACCATCAAATGTCACAAATATTTTCATGTAAGGTTGTCCTATGCAGAGTGCTGAGATGTTGCTATGAAATAGACCCAGAGTACTCAGCCTTAGCCCCTTAAGTAGGTGGACCACCTAAGTGATGATTGCATTAGCTTTTAGGTTTATCAGCACCTTATAGAGCTAAGGTGGGTGGGAGTAGTCTTGGCTGATATACCAAGTTGTGTGAGCAGGGTTCTCCTTTTTCCAGATGGCAGGATAGCCCAGTGACAGTCCTGCTGAATTGGAGATAGTATTTTGGGTCCTTGTTCCAGGAGGTAGGGATATCCTTGGTGTCACAGTGTACATCTAGCAGTCTGGGCTGGCCTGTGCAGGCTCTCTGACAGATGTTCTTCCCTAGGCTGAATGGCAAGGTGAAGAAGAAGAGTCTGACATCGTTTGAGAGGGACTGTATTCTCAGCAACATGACAGGCCAGCTAGACTACAAGGGCTTTGAGAAAGCAGACATGGTGATCGAGGCTGTGTTTGAGGACATTAACATCAAGCACAAAGTGCTGAAGGAAGTGGAGGCCGTGAGTATTGGTTTTGAGCAGCTACACCAGTCGTGGCCACTGTATGGTGGAGGCTCAGGGTCTCTTGCCCAATGGATTTCTCACATCTTGTGCTGCAGGTTACTCATTTCAGTACATGGGTGAGCATCAAGGTCAGACTTCCCTGTCTGTGAATAAGGAGTCATTAGTTCTAAGCTTAACGGGGACAGTTCTAATATCCTCTGACTCCTGGGAGCTACTCCAGAAAAACTCCCATTCTTCTGAGACAGAATGACAATGTCCTTTGGTATCTCCATATTTTGTCCTTTGCCTATCCCTGGCTTGCTGCCACTGCTCTTCTCTGTTCAAGAGCACAACTGGGGAAATAACTGTTTGCTAAAGCAGCTGTCCTGTGCTCATCTGAAGTCCCTCACTGCAGCACCCAGTGTGGTTACAGTGGACTGCAGAGTCACAGGAGGTCTGAGACTGACTGATACTGCAGACCCCCAGTGGAAATCAGCAGGCCAACTCAGCTAGGCTTAGAATAAACTTATAACGCTGAGAAAATCAGGTTATCCTCATGCCTCAGGCGTTAGCAGGTGCTGGGAATGCTCTGTGCTAGCACTGGTCTCTAAGACTCTGCTCATCACATCTGACTTTGAAGGCTGTGCATTTAAAGTGTCTGTTCCACCCCCTGCCACAGGTGATCCCTCCTCACTGTATCTTCGCCAGTAACACGTCTGCCCTCCCAATCAACCAAATTGCTGCTGTTAGCCAGAGGCCAGACAAGGTGAGTACCCACTACCAAAGAGCCTGTGAGTCTGCTCTTTCCTGAGTTGTCTGTAGTGGCAAAATGGTTTTGCTGTAGGCGAGCAGAGAAGGAATCTTCTGCTTTTTCCCTGGAACGTGTTAATGCCCACATGTGCAGAGAAGCTGCAGAAGTCTGAAGCTGAGGAAAGCTCCAGACAGGGAAACCTAAGTCATTTTAATGGTTGGTTTGATGTAGGAGTGACTTATCACAGTGGGAATGTGCCTCCTCAAGGAAAGGCACTGATCTGGCAGCAAAAAAAGAGAAGAAAAGTTGGAGGCTGGAAGCTGAATTCAGGGGTGCTGAAACTAAAGGGGCAAGCACAGAGATTTTGAGGTAGATAGGATATGGAGGCAGTAGGATCTTGAGGAGAAGGAAAGGGAAGCTCTGGAGATCAGTTGGAAAATATTCCACAAATATAAAAGCAGAGATGCCCTTGGTTGGTTTCCTCAACTCGTTAAAATGGTCTAAAATTTGCCCAGGGCAGCGAGTTGCCCGAGCTGCTCATCTCACTGTACAGGTTTCATGGATATCTGAAAGGGTCACAGAGTAACAGCATGCCCTTCCCACTGCTGCAGGATTCTGTGACCTTTGTGAGTCTCTTCTTGGTTTGTTGTTCAGACCTTAGTTGCATAGGAAATGCAAATTCCATGTTAGTTGTTCATTTGCAAATAACATCCTCTTGCTGAATAAATTGTCTGTGTAATGACTCTGTATGGGGAAACGAATAGGAAATCAGCTAACTAATTAGTGTAGTTTCTTTAATTAGTTTTGCAGACTGCAAATGTCCTTCAAGGTGCCTCTGACTTGTGCAGATCTTAGTGCCAAGTGTAGCTTCCAGGAGGCATGAAGGTGACGTCCTGATTACATGGACCTGTTAGGAGGATGAGGCACACAGACAAATAATCACCTCTGAAACGCTCTTTCTGGAGGAAGGCTACGTTTATCTCTGTAATTAGTTGCTGAAAGCATGCCTTCTTGTCCATAGGTAGGCTTTATCACCTCCCTTTACTCCCCCCAAGAAAAAAAATTACTAGCAGAACACAAGGATTCTGCTGAATATTCGTGTCTTTCACTGCTGCTCCGCATCCAGGCTCCAGAAGGAGCACCACCCAAGCATGTTCTGCTCTCCCAGGTCAGGTCAGAGAGCACCTGTATGTCACACAGTGTCTGTGCTTCACCTGGGGACTGAGCTCAGCTGAGATTCCTAGACAGGTCGACAAGTTTTGCTTCCAGACCATTAGCAGAGGGTCGAGCCGTGCTCTTGAGCCTATAATTATCATATCTAAATCCTTGCTGAAGCAAAAGCTGTGGGATGTGTGCTGCTGCTTCCTTGGGAAAGCTGAGGAGAGAGGGGAAGAGTCCTCCCACTGGAAAGGGATAAAGTCTGTGGCTGGGCATTTGACTTTTTTTTCTTCCAGTATTTTGCAGTGCAACACAGAGTGTTTCTTAACCCTGAGCTCTCCCTCCTGCCTAGGTGATTGGGATGCACTACTTCTCCCCCGTTGACAAAATGCAGCTGCTGGAAATCATCACTACGGACAAAACATCCCAGGACACAGCAGCTTCTGCTGTTGCTGTTGGCCTCAAACAAGGCAAAGTTGTCATTGTGGTAAAGGTGAGGAAACACTACACTAAATATGAGTTGGGATTATAAATAAGAGTGGGCTTGTGCGCTGAAACAAGGCTCACATGGCTGTGGATAAGAGCAACTCATCAGAGAAGTAAAAATGGAGGTAAGAAGACAGGTGCCTAGCTGATCCTTTAGATGTCCCTTGGAGCTGCCTTGAAGGGCCAGAGACACAGGAGAAGTCTTGTGGGTCAGCACAAGAAGCTGCATCCCTGCTCTAAGGAGCTTCTAGGAGGCTGCAGTCTGTAGAGACATCAGAGCTGGAACAGAGTGTGGGCAGGACCCCTCCAACTCTTCTGTATGGGGAGTTGCAGGGACAGAGGAGCTTGTGAGCAGTAACCATCCTTTTCCTGGATCTAAATTTTGTGTGATAGGTGTGCAGGTGTAGAGGAAGAGTTATGAAAAGCAGGGGGAGAGGAGAGGCAGGAGCTGAGAACAAACTGCTGTGATCTGTAGGTGGAAGCAGCAGAGTGTCAAAGCCACTATGGAGTGTTAGGCTTATGGCTTCTCTTGAGCACACAGCCCTCAAAACAGTGCTGGTCTTGTGCTCTTGTAGTAGCTGGCAGCCAGCAGTACTGCATCAGCTGCATGGGAGGTTCAGCCTGTAGGCTTGTGTCAGTCTGCTAAGTGCAGTTTTGGACTGGTGTTTTCACTAGCCTGCAAAGCTCCAGTAATGCAGAGCAGGTCTCTCTGGTGATGCTGGGAAAACTGGCCTGCCAGAAAGTGCTCCAGGCATCTCTGAAGGCCAGTGGGGATACAGTGCTGCTTCTGCAACCCTCTCCCTCACATCAGATGCTTCCTGGAATGGTAGTTTGTAGCCTGTCTCCTGCTTCTTGACTTTGCAGGCAGTGTCGGAGATGGAACAAGTTTACGCCTGTTTCAGTTGTGCTTGGCGTTGGTGTTTCAGTTGTGTTTCTCATCATCTCCCTGTTGGATTTGGTGACTTCTGCAACCTGCCTGGGTCCTCCAGGCATTATTTTAAATAAAGCTTTGTGGGGATTTCCAGGGAAAAACCGTTACAGCTTTAAACACTGACGAGTCCTATAGATAGAAGTTGATCTGGGAGTTGACTGCATTCCATTAAAATGGAGTTGAGTGTCTCTGCCGTGCATGTCAGTGCCTGAACTGCAGCCTGAGCTGTAAAACTCAGTTTTTGTGCTGCTGATAGAGGCAGTTTGTTCCTGCAGGTTGTTCTCACTTGCTTTCCTATTGTGCTCTTCTTCCCTAGGATGGACCTGGTTTCTACACTACCAGGTGCCTGGGGCCAATGCTGGCAGAAGTGGGCCGAGTTCTCCAGGTGTGTATCCCATGGGCTACAGTGTCCATCAAACAGTAATTTAAATTCTGCTGCTTCCTTGCCCTGTCAGTCTGGTCCAAGTTCTGGATGAGAAGGGAAACTGGGTGAGCCTGCAGGACAAGGAGCAGCTCAGGCAACTAATTGGTGTAAAGTAAACCCACAGAATGGCTGTCTCACTACATCCTTGACATGCAGCTGAAGCTGCAGAGCCACACATTAAACTGTTAGCCCTTACTAACCAGCCCCTTCCTGGTGTCTGCTAGGGAGAGGTTTTCTCCCCAGATCCTGGCTTGGAAATACTCACTGGGTATAAAATTCCACTGAAGTCTGATGATCGGTTTCTACAAGATTCCAAACCCTTGGCCCAGTTTCTCTGTTCAGACTCTTTATTAGATATGATTTCTCTCACTAAAGTGGTTGGGAGGCTCATTTGGATAATTCTTGCAGTGCTGGATCTAGACTTCCAACCATTTAGGGTACATATGAGGCAGAGTGTGCATTGCATTTGCAAGGTTACCCCCTTTATCTGCACTATGGTCTGCTCTGTGTTGTGCCATGCGTTGCCTGCAAGGCAGCTCTCCCTGAGTCCAGGGCTGCAAAGCAGAGGGCAACGTTACGTGCTCAACATTCAAATAATGATTGGGAGCAAGGCAGGGGTGTACACACAGGTTTCTCTTGGCTCTGCTGCTGACCAGAGCAGTCATGAGAGAGTCTTTGTGGGCTAAGAGTCAGGTTGTCCTCATCAGGGTATGTCACAGCACACAGAGACAACGAGCAAATCCCTGCCACCACGTCCTACCTTTGCCCTGTTCAGGGATTGAGCTGGGCAGGTTTCTGCTCTGTTGAAACAATCTTGCAGAAGAGAAGTCCTGTCCTGCATGGAACTTGGTGCCACCTATAAGGAATTTGCATCCCACTGCGTTAATAAATGAAGAGAGGCACCAGCCTTGGTGCCTGTGATTATCTTCAGCCTTTTCTTGGACGTAATCTGGTCTGATGAGACCTGGTGCTTGGGGTTTTCCTCTTTGCACAAAGTCAGGGGAGAACTGGGAGCTCTGGGAGCACAATTACACTGCTCCTTTCTGTTGTCAAGCAGCTAATGGGGCTTGTCACAGTCTGTGACCCCAGATGAGCCTTTCTACCCCTCACAGTGGGTTTCCAGAAATCTCACTTCTTTCCCTTCTATCCCTGCAGGAGGGTATTGACCCAAAGAAGGTGGATGCCATCTCTACAGCCTTTGGCTTTCCAGTGGGTGCTGCCACATTGATTGATGAGGTTGGTGTGGACGTGGCCACACACGTGGCTGAGGATCTCGGCAAGGCCTTCGGCGAGCGCTTTGGAGGTGGCAACATTGGTTTGTTCAAGCTCATGGTGCAGAAGGGCTTCTTAGGTGAGGTGCTAGGCTGTTGTAATCCAACATTTCCTTTTCTTTTCTTTTTTCCAAGGAAAAGTACTTTGCATCCATCAGCCTCTTCTGCTTCAGGTGAGAGCAGACAGAGCAGTCCTAGGAAAGGGATGGGAAGCTGTACCCTGAGTAAGCCTTGGGACCTTCCTTTGCAGAGATGACTTCCGTAGGCAGAGATGCTGCCTGGAGCAAAAGCAGGATGCCATGAAGCTCTGCCTATCTCTTTCATTGGATCTGCACGTGCAGGGACATGAAAAGCAAGTGTCTGGAAAAAATGAATGTGCTGAAATGAAGCGAGCTCTTACCTGAGGTTTATAGAAGCTCCATGTGAAGGAAGGCAGTGGCTCTGTCCATATGGTAGAAGCTATTTCCTGGTGGGTTCAAGAGTCAGCTGTGCCTCTGAGTATGCCAGGATGGAGCTGTGTGCAGCAGTGGGGCCTGCACTTGGGCCATGGCACCTCTCACCCTCCAAACAACCCTTGCTGTGACCAGAACCTGGCAGTTAGAGTTACTCAGAGCTTGTCCTCTGTCCCTTGCTCCTACGATCAAGGACTGCATCTTTTTTACTGCTGAAGCCATGCAAATGGTGACGTTATTTGGGTGTCCTCTGGACCTAGTGAAGGCATTGGGGTCTGGCACAGGTGGCAGCATTTTGCCAAGGAGACAGCTGGACATGAGCCCCTTCCCCCTCTTCTTGGTGAGGCAGCAAGCAGTCTTGCTGTGAAGAGCAGAGGCTGCCTGTGCTGAGAGAATCTGGTCACACTAGCAGAAGTGGGAGTCACGAGGTCAGAGGCAAAGGTGTTGTGAGCATGTGAGACAAATGGCAGGATGTGACTGTCTTATTTTTTTTTTCCCTGGCAGGCCGCAAAGCAGGGAAGGGTTTCTACATTTACCAGGAGGGGGTGAAGAACAGGAGCTTGAATTCTGGCATGGATGAGATCTTGGCGCAGTTCAAGTTGCCAGCTAAACCTGAAGTGTGAGTACCTGCAGCACTGAGTGGTGCTGTGGTTCATGCCCTGCCCAGCTCCTCCTGACTCCAAGCACAGTGTCTGCACCAGGAGCCTTGAAGGACAGCATTGAACACGGGGTCACTCTGGATGCCAGTTGGCTGTTACCAGCTACCATGCAGGGGAGCAGATTGTTGGCTCAGGAGAGCCTGTGTTTGTCATAGAATTCATCAGCCTTGCTTGAGCGCCTTTACAGAAAGGCTTCCTGTGGTGGCTGGGTTTGTCAGAGCAGGTGGGTTACCATGGCCTTCATGTGTCAGACCTGTTGTGCAGCCTGATGCTGAAATGTCTCCCATCTGGGAGCTCAGCTCCTTGCATTCTTACGTGCCTGCTTCAAGTCACAGCACAGAACTTGGCAGTCCTGAACCACACATGGCTGGGGACAGCTCCAATGAGAAAAGATTCCTCCCCTCCCCAGTCCTTTCCCTGTCCCTTCACTTCTTTCTTCACATTCTCTGCTGTTAGACTACTGTCTCGAGCTGCACAGTCCTGAAAGATGTCTTTCCTTTGCAGCTGTACTGATGAGGACATCCAGATGCGCTTGGTAACGAGGTTTGTGAACGAGGCAGCCATGTGCCTGCAGGAGGGGATCCTCAGCAACCCCGTGGAGGGAGACATTGGTGCTGTGTTTGGTTTGGGCTTCCCACCTTGCTTGGGAGGTAAGTGTCAGGGGAAATGGTTTCAAGCTTAAAAAGAGCAGATTTAGGTTAGATAGAAGGAAAAAGCCTTTTACAGTGAGAGTGGTGAAAAACTATGGAGTGGTGAAAAAGTGCTGGAAAACATTGCCCAGAGATGTGATTGATGCCCCATCCCTGGAGATTTGCAAGGCCATTCTGGATCAGGCCCTGAGCAACCTGATCTGGCTTTGCTGTCCCTGTTCATTGCAGGGGAGTTGGACTGGATGGCCTTCAGAGGTCCCATCCAACTCTAAGGATTCTGTGGCATATCAGCCAAATCCAGTGCTGTCACCTTTCCAGAAGCCTCGGTGCTCTTCCCTCCTTCAGCACGTGTCCCCCTGTCCTCCCAGGTCCCTTCAGGTATGCGGACTCCTATGGTGCCAAGCAGCTGGTGGACAAGCTGCGGAAGTACGAGGCCGTCTATGGCAGCCAGTTCACACCATGCCAGCTGCTGCTGGACTATGCCAACAGCCCAGGCAAGAAGTTCCACCAGTGAGCGTGGCCCACGATGCCCATTTGTGCTGTACCATCAGCTTGAGCCCCTGGGGGCACTGGTGCTCCACCGCCTCCAATTCTCTTTAAGGTTAATCTGCAAGGCACCCTAGGGAGGCAGGGAAGGAAGAAGGGTGGCAGCAGATTGCCTTGTGGCTTGTATTCATTTCAAGTGCCTTATCAGCTGCTGTGTGTTGGCCGCATCCGTCCTGCACCTGTGTGAGCCTGGTGGCTGAGAGAGAATTCCTTCTGCGTTTACCTCCATGTTGCACCCACCAGTGCTCTTGGGGCCCGGCAGGCACCATTCTCCACATGACTGGCCCTGGGGCCTTCCCTTTCCATGAACCTCTACCAATAAATCCCCATCTCCTGGGTTTGGACTCCATGCCTGCTTCTCATCTGCTCTCGCTGGGGCTCAGCCGCTTGGCACTGAAGAACAGAGCCACTGTGGGGTGGAAATAAAGCGTTCAGGCAATCCTCAGGGGTCCTCTCGCTATGTCGTGGGCCGCCCACGCTTGCTGGCAGCCTGCTGAGCTGTGAGACCAACCAAGGGGAGAGCAAGGGGGGAGTGGAAAAAGGCCGGCAGTGCAGAACAAAGCCCTGCTCTGTCACCTCCGCCATCCATCAGTGCCTGCGAGGAGCCTCCGGCTCTTTTGTCTGGCCCCGAGCGCTGCCGCCAGTGTTATCTTGGCAGATGGACCCGCCTGTAATTGCAAATCAAGCAGCCAAAGGCCAGAAGGATCCCCCGTGGGGAGAGCTCAATTTAAACTAAAAGGCTTTAAATCTCTGCACCTGTCACTGATTTCAGAGCCCTGCCGGCCTCCCCCTCGCTGTGGTGCCAGGTCTGTCTCCCAGCCCGAGCAGAGCCAAGCAGGGTCCTCATTGCTCTTTCCCTGCTGGGTTTGTGCACTGCTCAAAGCCAGCACTGTAGAGCTGAGTTGAGACACGACCTCTGTTGTGAGGCTGGGGAGGTGGCAGCCCACAAGGGAGCTCTCTGCTGCTTCTGCTTGCACTGGGGACGCAGGGACAGTGTTGGGTGTGCTATGCCACCCTCCCATCTTCTGCACTGAGGGTCCCTGTCCCCCTCCTCCCCAAGCAAGGGGCTCTTCCAGCAGCTTGTTTTCTCCCGTATGTTTTATTACACTAATCCACAAGGATTAAGTTAAACCAGTCAATGCAAACTCCAGTGTTTTCCAGCCCTTTCAGGCCAAAATGAACTGTCCAGTGTTGCAACAGGAAAGGGAGAGGCTCAGGAAGGAGGAAACCCCACAGCTGAAAGGTGGGGAGAGGCACTGCTGGGTTGGGGCGCCCGTGGGTACCCCATCGTCAGGTTAGATTTTGGGGCGCCAGCCCTTGATGAACTGCATGATTTTCTTCACCTGGAGCTTGGTAAGGCGAAAATCATCAGCCAGGATCTCTTCGCTGAGCTGCACGAAGATGCTGCCATCAATGCGCTCCCGCGCGAAGAAGCTGACGACGTCCTCGGAGAGGCCAATGAAACGTAGGCACTTGGAGACCTCCTCCACCGACAGGGCCGAGAGGTCGGCAGGGGGCAGCCAGGGTGAACCATCCCCACTGGGTCTTGGGGCAGCCGGCGGGGCCCCCCCTTCACCCCACGTCCCCGGTGGCACCTCGATAACGCCCTGCGCCAGGTAGAGGTGGGTGACGCCGCCCTCGGCGCCTCTCAGCACGGCAGGAGAGAGCGGGGCCGTGCCACGGATGACGATGCCGTCCCCGTCAAAGCCCTTGGGTGGGCGCGGGGGGGCCGCTGGCTCCGGGCCCTCGAAGGACTCTGGTGAAGAGGAAGAGGAGGGCGCAGCCGGGGCTGAAGGTGGTTTGGGCCACTCGGGGCTCTCGGGCCACTCGGTTGCACCGGCGAAAGGGTTGAGCGCCCCAAAGGGTGCAAAGCGTTTTTGGGGGTGAGGAGGTTTGAGGCGGGGGCAGCTCCTGAAAGGCTTCAGAGGGGACTCAGTGGCTGGCGGTGGTGTGGAGCAGCTGCTGTTCCCCCCTGCCTCGGTGTAGGCCCAGGGATCGGACCAGGCGGTGGGGGCCGGCGGGGCAGCGGGGGGCAGCGGGCAGCCGGGGGGATCCCCAGCTTTGCAGTCTCCCCACGCACAGGGGTAGCAATAGAGGGAGTAAGCGTCAGGTGAGGGCGAGCCGCTGCCACTCCGCGGGGCTGACCTGCAGAAAGAAAGTGTGTCTCCCCAAAGCCTGCCCCCAAGCCTCGGCCATCCCTTGTCCCCCGAGCCACTCACCCGTCGTGCAGCCCCGAGGAGTAGTAGGACAGGCTGGGGCTGGGCGAGGGAGCAGGTGCCAGCTTTGGGAAGCGCAGCGGGGCTGGGGGGCTGCGGGGCACCGTGGGGCGGCCTCCCCGAGGTGGCACAGGGGGGGCATTCAGCAGCCGACACTCCTCCTTCACCTGCAATGGGGTGAGCAATGTCAGGAATCTGCCCTAGGACCCCTCTGAGGTGCTGGGGAGCCCCTCTGGTGCTCAGTTATCGAGACACGAGGATGCAGCGTTGGGGAGGTGCAGGGTACCCCATGGTGCAGGGGGAGCCTAAAGATTCTGGTTACCCAGTGGTGCCCTAAGGACTTGGCAAGGTGTGCTGCAGGGAGCTCAAAGGGTTTGGTGCAGGCATTTGGGTGCCCCTCGGTGCAGGTCATCCTGCAAGGTTTGGTGTAGGGATCCAAAAGGATTTGGGTACCCACAAGGGACCCTGGGGATTCTGGTGTTGATGGTGCAGCCAGTGGGCTTCAGGGCTCTCCTGAGAATGGAGCCATGCATTACAACCCAATGCACAGAGCCATGGACACCTCACTGAGCAAGGAGGGACCCTGTGGCACGGGCATCCCACTGGACAGATCTGACGACATGCATGTCCCCATGGAGACCGAAGGACGTGGGTAAAAGGATGTGAGCACCCCATGGAGACCAAAGGATTTGGGCAACCCAACGGCACCCACCATGGAGGTGGAGCAGGCTGATGTGCCACCCCACGGTCCTCCTTACCGCCTCTGATTTGGGTGGCACCGGCGGTGGTGCGTCCCCCAGCGGCTCATCCCTGGCGCGTCGCGGGGAGCCCAGCGGGGACTTGGCCCCAAAGGCGATGAGGTCCGGCCGCCCTGCAGTGCTGGGCTGTGAGGAAGAGCAGCTCTCCAAGCCCTGGTTGCTCCAGAGCTCTTCGTAGGGGATCTCCAGTGGTTCCTGAGTCCTGAATTCTGGCTCGGCCCAGTCGGGCGTCACATACTCCCTCTCAGGCTCGGTAAAATCAGGGGGGTCCCGGCAGCGGGTGGCTGAATCCGGGGGTGCGCGGGGCAGCCCCCCACCGTAGAAGCAGAGCGAGAGCCTCTGCAGGGGTTGGCTGAGCTCCTCGCGGCCGCAGCTCGGCAAGCAGAGCCGCAGGCGCCGGGGGCTGGCGCATTCCTCCGAAAAATCCGGCTTGGCCTCCCGCACGGCCCGCGAGTATTCGTCGGGGTTGAAGCGCTCGTGGCAATACGCCGCGCTGTCCCGCAGCAGCTTCTCCAGCTGCGGGTCCCCGCCGAGCAGCCCCTCGGGCAGCTGGAAGCGCGGCATGTCGGCCAGCAGCAAGAAGTGGAAGGGCACGAGGCGCTCGCGCCGCAGGATGCAGCACAGCACCACCGTCTTGGAGATGATGCCCACCAGCTTGTAGCAGTGTCCCTCGCGGATGGCGTGCAGGTCGTAAGGGTTGCGCGCCGGCCGGCTGGGCACGGCCACGTTGACGGGCAGCCGGACCTTCTCGATGATGCTGCGGATGGTGTGCTCGCCCTCCTGCAGGCGCAGCTCCAGCGGGCTGCGGGTGCTGAAGCGGCCCTTGCACTGGAAGGGGAGGCTGAGGCTCTCGTTGGTGCGGTGGTTCATGCAGATCAGGCACGGCATTTTGCCCTTCACCTGCCTGGCCCCTGCCGCAGGCGCCGCCTTGCCCAGCTTCCGCAGGAGGGTGTTGAGGCGCGACTTCTCCTTCACCGTCTTGGCACACAGGATCTCCGCCTGCCCCATCAGCGTCAGCTCATCCCCAGCATGCAGTGTGAAGTTGTACACCTCGCTGTCCTCGCTGAACTCCCCCGACACCACCTGCCCGTCACCATCTCACAACGTCACTCCACCGCCATCTTCTTTTGTCCCACCACCATCCCATGGTGTCCCATCACCAACCCTGATGTCCCTTCACCATCCCATGGTGTCCCATCACCGACCCCTTGATGTCCCATCACCAACCCTGATGTCCCTTCACCAACCCTGATGTCCCATCACCGACCCCTTGAAGTCCCATCACCAACCCTGATGTCCCATCACCGACCCTGATGTCCCATCACCGACCCTGATGTCCCTTCACCGACCCCTTGAAGTCCCTTCACCAACCCTGATGTCCCATCACCGACCCCTGGATGTTCCACTGTCATCCCTTAATGTCCCACCATCATCTTCTGATGTCCCACCACCTTTCCATGTGTCCCACCACCAACCCTGATGTCCGATCACCTTCTCATGTCACTCCACCACCCTCAGATGTCCCACTGCCATTCGATAGCGTCCCACCAACCATGCTGATGTCCCACCACCAGCTCCTTCTGCCTCACCGCCGTGCTCTGATGTTCATCTGTTGTCCCATCACTACCCCTTGATGTCCCACTGCCATCATCTGATGTCCCACCACCAACCCCGACTTCTCATCACCACCCCATAATGTCCCACCGTCACCTCTTAATGTCCCACTGCCATCTCTTGATGTTGTACCACTGTTCCCTGACGTTCATCTGCTGTCCCACCACTGTCCCCTGGTGTCCCCAATTGCCCGCCTGCCATTCCCTCCTGTCCCACTGATCCCCTGATGCCCCCCACCAGCCCCTGCTGTCCCCACACCAACCTTCACGCTGAATGTGATGGCCTCCATAACGAAGACGCGGTCCGGGAAGATGCTGGCCACCTCCTCCACACTATTGAAATATTGCACGGGCTCACGGATGTCCCGGTCCTGGTCCAGCAGCTTGAACTTCCCTACAGGACACACCCAACCTCACAGCAGTGAGCGTGGGCCCCGTGGACCTTGTAAGCCATTGGCAAAACTGGGCACTGGGGCAGCTGCCCCATCCAGTTCTGGGCACATCCCAAGGCTTATCCTCCGAGGAAACCTCATCAGGGTCCCTCCAGAATCCCCCATTGCTATAAGGGTGCCCCAAAGCGACCTCAGAAATGCCTCAAGGGTGGAGGAAACGACATCCAGAGGCATCTGCACGAGTGTCCCAGCCCTACGGCCCCTCCAGCCCCACACATGGCTCATGGGGATGCGAGGACAGGGGTGTAAGGGTGGGTGCTGGGGGCTCAGTGCAGCTGCAGCCGGAGGGAGCACTGATGAGCAAAGCTGCCTTCATTAGCACAAGCGTCGCAGGGACGGGACCTGATGGGAATATTAACTCAGTGCTGCAGCGCCGGGCTGCACAGAGGGGACAGGAAAAGCCAGGGAGGACGGGGATACTGCATTGAGCTGAGGGCGGGGGTGAGAGGCTGCAGGACAAGCTTGGGGTGCACAGAAGCCCATGTGCACGGATCCAGGGCATGGCCGGGCCCCACCAGCTGGTTAACTCATCCTCCTCCCTGGGGTGGGCGTCCAGCCCCTCCCCCACTGCATTTCCCATTATTTATTTATTAGCAGGACTCATTACCGCCATGGCAAGCACTTAGAGTGGTCATTAAGGCTCCTGCTACGGCGGCCGTGGTGATCTCAGCACCTTCATCCGCTACAGTGGCCCCAGCCTTCATCAGCTGCAGCCTGCCCCATGCCCTTCCCTGTCCCATCCCTGTCCTGTACCCATCCCTGTCCCATTCCCATCCTTCCTGTTCCTGTCCACCTCCCTGTCACCATTCCATCCCCATCCATGTCCCATCTCCACCCCCTCCATATCCCTGTCCCCATCCCCAACTCTCTCCCCATTCCCACCCACATCTCCGCTGATGTCCCATCTCTGTCTCCATCCACATCCCCTCCCTGTCCTATCTCCATTTCCATTGCTATCCCCATCCCCATTCTTGCTCCATTTCTTTTTTATCCTTGTCTCCATCTCCATTCTATCCGATCACCTTTGTCTCCATCCCAATCCCCACCTTCATGTCTGTCCCTGTCCCCTTTCCCATCCTGACCTCCGCCCGTGTCCCATCCTTGTCTTCATTCTCATCCCACCCATCCCTATCCCCAACTTTGTTCCATTTCTGTCTCTGGCCCTATCCCTGTCTCTATCTCCATTGTATCCTACCCCATCCCTGTCTCCATCCCTATTCCATCCCAGTACCTATCCCCATCCCCATCCCCTTTGTGTCCAGTCTCCATCGCATCCCTATCCCATCCTCGTCTCCATCTCCACCCTCATGCTCTTATCTGTCCACATCCCATCCTTTTCTGTGTCCCTTCCCTGTCCCTCTCCCCACCCTCATCCGTATCCCATTCTCCATCCCCATCTCTGCCTCCATCCCCATTCCAACCCATCCCATCCTTGTCCCCATCCCCATCTCCACCACCATCCCATCCCCGGCCCTATCCTCACGTGTCCCTGCCTCCACCTCCATCCCTAACCCATCCATCCCCACCCCCGTCCCCCCACCTGGGTACTGCAGTGGGATGTCGATTTTGGGGCCGATGACGTAGTGGCCCTCCTCCAGGCTGTGGGCCGTCACCGTCGTCCATTGGCGGCACGAGTGGATCAGCAGCACATCCTGGGCACTCACCCCCTCCACCGACTCCCCTGCAAGGGGACGGGGATGGGATGGGACCCGTGGGAACACGGCGTGGTCACAGCCCACCGTCAGGTGTCCACCACATTGGTCCCACTGGTGTCCCTGCCACGCACCCCAAAGTGCCACCAGCCCTGGGGACAATGGAGGTGAAGGGACAGTGTGGGTAGGGGGTCAGTGTAGGTATGGGTTCAGTGCGGCTATGGGGACAGTGTGTGTACGGGGCACTGAGCCACGGGCTTGGGGACAGCCATGTCAGGAGCCGCCGGGTGCAGGGTGAGCAGGTGCCCGCTGCCAAGAACCTCCAGTTGCCCTGGAAACAATTTCTTTGTCCCTCTTGAAAGGCTGCAGCAGCAGCAGCTGAACAACAACAAGTTTATTGACACGGGGCGAAGCGGCTCGGGGGCCCCCGGCACCCCAGCACAGCATCTCCAGGGACACAGCAAGCTTTGAGGGCGCACCCCAACCCCTCACATCCTGCTCTGTCCCTACACACCTTGCAGCACCTCTGCACCCGTGCAAAACCCACGCACACACTCGGTGCACGAAGCCATAGCCATGCACATTCCTGCACCTCATGCACACCAACACTTTTGCACCTGGGGGCACAAAGCCATCACTGTGCACACCCCCGTGCACACCTTACACCCGTGCCTGGGCAGCAGTGGGGCAGGCAGGGGGGTGCAGGCAGTGGACATGGCCGTGCCATGCACTTCCATCCCGGAATCTCAGCAACAGTTACCAGGGCAATGGGCAAAGCCTGCTCTGGCTGTACAATGCTGCACATGCAGCCCCTTTGTGTCCCCAGGCGCCTGTGCCAGGCAAGTGGCATTGATGGGACCTCCCCATGGACACCCCGAAAGGGCCACGAACCCGCAAGCCCCCTGTCCCCTGCCCCTCCATTGCTCCGCTGCTCCAGCTCCATCCTGCTCCTGTCCCATCCTCTCCATCCCCCCCTTGTTTCCAGTCCCTCTCCTTCTCCAGCCCCTCCATCCCCCCTGTATCTCCATCTCTGTCCCTGTCCCCACCATCCCTCCATTCCATGTCCTTCCTGTCTCCCCATCTCCCTTTTGTCCCATCCTTTTCTCACAGCCTTCCACTGCTCCCGATCCCTCCTGTCCCCATCTGTCCATCTCAGACCCACTGTCCCTGTTCCCATCCCTCTGTCCCATCCCTCTGTCCCTCTCCCTGTCCCCTGCACCATGTTCCCTATCCTTCTGTCCCCATACCCATCTCCATGTCCCACATCTCCATTCTCCCTATCCCTGTCCACGTCCCTCTGTCCCCTTCCCTGCCCCCTGCATCTCCTCCAGTTCTCCATCCGTGCGTGCCCTGTAGTCCTCATCCCTATCTCCTGCCTCCCCCTCACATTTCCTATTCCTCAGTCCCCATCCCTCTGTCCCCATCCCCATGTCCCTGTCCCTCTATTCTCATCCTGTGCCCCCCCAATGCTCCCCAGCTGCTGACCCCATTCCTCCTCCCCATCCCCATCCATCACCTGCACCTCCTCGTGCTCTCAATCCCACTGTCCCCATCCTTCAATCCCTGTCTCGTGTCCCATGTTCCCGCCCACACCCCCAGCAACCCCTCCATGCTCACAGAATCTCAGAATCACAGAATGACCCGGGTTGGAAGGGACCTCAAGGACCATGAATCTCCAACCCCGCTGCCACATATAGGGCCACCAACCTCCACATTCAACACTGGACCAGGAGGGATGCTCCTCATCCCTCTGCCCCCATCCCTGTGCCCTGCACTGCCCCTGCTCTTCATCCCCATCCCTCTATCCCCATCCCTCGCACACTCCATGTTCCCCATCCCCATCCCCTGCGCCCCCCGCACGTTCCCCGTCCCTCTGGCCCCATCCCCGTCCCCACGCTCCCCACCCACACCTCCGCACCTCCTCCACGCTCTCAGCCCCTCTTCCCCCATCCCTGAACCCCCTCCCCGTTCTCCATCCCTCCGTCCCCGTCCCTCCAACGTTTCCGTCCCCCGCACCTCCTCTCGTTCGCAACCCCTACCACCCTCCCTTCCCTCCCCCCGCCGCTCTCACCCTGCCCCAGGCACACCAACGTGGGCAGCCGGCACTTGCTGACGATGGCATCCAGGGGCAGAGCCGCGGGGTTCCAGCGGAGCCGGGCCAGCCCCGCCGCCAGCTTCTCCATCTCCTCCGCTTCATCGCCGCCGTCGGGCTCAGGAGGCCCCGAGGCCGCGGTGAGGGGGGGGGGAGGCGGCCAGCACCGCTCCGTTTTCCATCGGTGTCGGTTCACCGGGACCGGAGCCGGGTGGGGAAAGGGTTGGAGGAGCGTAAGGATGGAGAAAAGGGGGGGGGAGGGAGGGGGGAGATGGGAGACGCCCCCTTTGGGCGGCCCCTAAAGGCTTTCCGGGGGGCTGCGATCCCCGCATTCAGACCCGGAACCGGAGGGGGGGGGAGGGGGGAGATTGGTTACAGTCCCTCGTGAGAGCCGTTGGGCCCGGGATACTCAGTGATCGGATGAGACTCTAAAGTTGGTGGAAGAAATGGGATGGGGATGGAGAAGGGATGGAGAAGAGATGGGGAGCGGGAAGGAATAGGGATGAGCAGCGGTTAGGATGCGGCAGGGAAAGGAGCAGGGATGGAGCAAGGATGGGGATGGAGCAGGAAAGAAGAGATAGGGATGCAAAGAGGGATGGGGACGGAGCAGAGAAGGGTGGAGAAAGCATGGGGATGGAGCAGGAAAGGAGCAGGCATGGGAATGGAGACAAAGCAGGGATGGGGATGGAACAGAGAAGATGGACATCGTAGGGATGGGGATGGGAAAAGTACAGGGATGGAGCAGAGGATGGAGTAGGAAAGGAGAAGGGATGGGGTTGGAGCAGAGATGGGGGTGGGAAAGGAATGGAGACGGGTCAGGGAGCCCCTCTGCTGGCACACAGGGCTTGAGATCAGAGCGGGTTCCATCACACCCAGCGCGCCGACCTGGGAGCCGGGCAGGCGGGGAGAGCCACCTCCTCCCCACCGATGGCACCGCGACGGTGGCACAGTGACACCTCCGCGCTGCAGGGCGGCACTGTCGGCTGCCACAGCCTCAGCAGCAGCTCTGCACGAAGCCCCTCTCCCAGCTCCCACGGCTGCAGGAGGAGGAAGCGAGGCCGAGCGCGGCCATGCCCGCATCCCGTAGCGCTGCCCAAACCTGCAGCCAAGAGGGGCTGCTGCCAACGGCTCCTGCACGGAGGGGAAGGGCGCTGCCTCAGCCACCCGACGGGGGTCGCCGGGTTGCAGTGGTGGCCACAGAGCACGGGACAGCCGTGGGGACACAAACAGGACTGGCTCCTGTACAGCACACCGAGCAAAGGCTGCATCCAAACACCGTTCCTTAGAGCAGGAAGGCTTTATTGCCACATCCACGCGGTCACAGCTGGGGGGGAACGCAGTGGGAACACGAGGGGCCCAGGAAGGAAGCAGTGCAAGTTTATAAAAGCTTTTATTTGCTCTTGGTATGACCAAGAATGGGACAGTGATCTTTTATACAATTTGATACAGTTAAGTGGTACAAAAGAATGTGTTTTAAATAAAAAGCCAGAGTGGAATAGCAAAAATATTAAAAGATTAAGTAAAAAATCGTAGGCATGGGAGTTAATCCTAGACCTGAAGTCGATGCTGTTTGGTTTTTTCCACCATCCAAATGCGAGCGGACGAAGCGCGGCTTCCGCCCCGGCCCTGCCTGCTTGAGGCGCTCGTACAACGGATCGGCTTTGGGGTTCATCAGGACCAACTGAATGAAGTGACGTAGAAGGAGCAGCCCCAGGCTGGCTTGGCTCTTACCCCTGCCTCCAGGCTGTCGTTAATGCTAGAGTGCTGTATCTAAGAACCAACACTGTTATTTGTTACGTTTCAGCATCTCAACTGACTCTGGTTGCTCGCTGCTCCTCAGCTGGGCCTTGCACTCCGCTACAAACCAAGCCAAGCCAAGCTACGTGATCGACATTCAGGTTTGGTTGGTGGTTTTTTTGCACGAAGGGAAGCAGAACCTGTAGCGATGTTTGGGTTTAAAGACTTGGCCAAGGTTGGGTGTAAGGGGTGGGAGCCACCAGCACAGCGCCTACAGAGGGTCCCGATGGGTCGACACAGAAGGAGCCAAGCCCCAGGAGCAAATAAAAAGCTCACGTTTCAAAGAAAGGTTATATATGAAAGAAAAAAACAACAACAACAACAACGAGATGCCTATTTTCTCCATTTTCCCTTTTTTTTTTGAGAGAGAGAAGGTTCAAAAAGTGCAGTTTAGGCGGGAGGTGGAGCCAAACGGGACAGGGACGGGGAGCCCTAGGCGGGAGGCGGCTCGGAACCAGGACGCCCATCCCAACACGGTCATTTCATCGCGACTCAATCAGCTACCGTTGCGATTCCCCGCTACGTTATTCACTGGAGGGAGTCCAAAACCCGAGCGGATAAATGTGAGCTCGGAGAGCAAGGCGAGGCTCGGGAAGAGGAAGGTTTTTGGGGGGAGGTAATAAATTAAACGGCCGACTTTCGTCCTCGTTTTGTCGCTATCGTTCCTTTGTCACCTAAGTCTGACTCGGCCTCGTGCCCGGCTGCCCAACGGCTCGTGGTGGGAGCGGCAAACGGTGAGAGAGAACTGAAGAAGTTGAATGCTGTCAGTTTGGGAATGGCGTGTTATATTCATACACATAAAGTAGACAACCACATCACCCTCCATAGAAAACTAGTGCATGCAAATAACTCTTCCATATCATAAAACCCAACGGCTATGCAGGAGGAGAGAGGATATACTAGTGAACTGACATTGGCTAGAGGGAAATTAGTAGGTATTCGTCAACATCTTACCTCGAAAGCTAAATCAGTGCTTTGTATTAAGTTTTTTGGCAAACATACCGCGTTGCCATCCTTTTTAATTAACACATCACACCATGGAGGGAAGCAAATAAAAGCAGCATGCAGGCAAAAAGGAAAGAGCTGCGAGTGAGAAAAGAAAACGGCAGCAGGAACAGTTCCGATGGCGAGGTCACCAACAGGAGAGGCGGCAGGTTAAATGGAGCAGCAGTAGTAGCAGTAGGTTTGTTTTTGTTTTGTTTTTTTTTGCACCACCCTTTGTCCTCGATGCACGACACCAACAGTGACAGAAAGCAATCACAAAAGAGTCGGGTACTTGGAAATGGTCGGGGATGGATGCTATGTCTCCTGCACATGCTTCCACCAGAAGAGAAATCAAAGTGAAAATTAAAAGTTCCTTTCCACGTAAGGCACAGGACAAAAGAAACCCCATTCACGTATCAAGGCGAACACGAGTGTTTTCCTGGCTCTTTTGCTGATGCATCTAGTGAACACGGTGACTCGAGCACATTATCCATGACAGAAAATTCCACTGTCGTACAAAATGAATTGTTAATTCTAACTTTTATTCTTATACAATTTGCAGAGGAGAGTTGAATACGATTGCTCTATGTTTGAACGTCGGGAGGAGAGGGGCTATAATACAACCAAAACGTAGTGGTAAGTGGAGCAGGTACATGAAAAAATGAAGTCACGGAGGTGATTTTCCTACACACGTTGAGGAAATTATAGTATGCAAGCTGTCCTACACGGGAGAACAAAGGGAGACAGGAGCTCGTTAAGATGAGGAACAAAACATTGGCTGAAGGTTAAAAACGGACAGAGTGGTTTGTTTTGCAGCGAGAAAAAAGAGGCGGTGGATGGCGATTGGTGATACAGGAGAACGCTCAGCAACACTTGCTCTTCCAGCCTGTCACCCCACCTCCGCTGCTGATATCTACATTTTCACTGTTGGGCTCTTTTACAGGCGTCTGCAATGAAACAAGCGAGAAGGTTAGAGAGCTCCCGAGGCGTTGGGAAGTCCAGGTGATGAGGGGACAAGAGGCAGGGGCTGCATCGAGATCGAGGTGGTGGAGTCATCGAGCCTGGGGGTGTTCAAGGAAAGGCTGGATGTTGTGTTGAGGGACATGGTTTAGTGGGAGCTGTTGGGAATAGGTGAACGGTTGGACTGGATGAGCTTTTAGGTCTTTTCCAACCTTGGTGATTCTATGATTCTATGATGTTGCCACGCAATAACCCGAATCAGGGGGCAAAGTGCTTTGAAGGACACGAGGAATGCTCCCTCCCTTTGCCAGCACAGCTGTGCAAGACAAGCCTATGGGGTTTTTTGTTGTCGTCATTCCAAATCGACGCTTGAAAAGCTGGGGAAAGCCTCCCAGCTCAGACCACTCTGAAGTGGACAGGGATGATATCCAGCCTCTGCCTTCAGAACTGACACTCGGAGGAGGTAAATCCCAGCGCGCGGCAAACGCGGGTTGAGTTGTGCAAACTGAGGGCCTTAAAAGTGACAGAGTGACGGATGGATTGAGAAGGATATGGATTCTAAAGCAGGGCTGCTCAAAAGCATCGCCTTCCACTCGTCAGGACGCTGAGGCCGTGCACACAACAGGCTCATCTGCATCACGGCACGTAAACGTGGCTGGGTCAAAGCACAGCTCTGGCCTGCTGGGTTTGATCAGATGATGGTGTCTATTTTCAGAAAATAACACTATACATTTGTGAGAATGCAGCTTTCAGTCCCTTTGCTCCTCTTCTCGTTCTCTACCTCGCAGCCTTGCAACAGAGTTGCTCCCCATCCTACCTCGTTATTCAGAGAAATGCACTGAGGTCAAAGTAAAAATGCAAAGGCCAGGAGGGTCAGCAGTGCGGAGATGGAGCTGATGGTAAGCAGGAAGGTGCTAATCAAGTCTTTGGCTATGGGAGAACATCAGCTGACTGAAAATCAACCCCAGAGCCACCTGCACATCCATATCCAGCTCAATCCAGCAACAGAACAGTGAGATTCTCAGGAAAGACAGCCCTCCTGATGGCACGTGGTGCAATTCAGGAGGGAGAACCACCCACCAGGGAGACCTGGTGAGCCATCTTCCTCTCTCAGCTGCAATTTAACCTTCTGAGCAAGACCTCCCAAGAAATGTAGAGGATAGAGCAGGCCAATCACTGAACCAAAGTAGGAAGAAAATGGTTTGAAGTTGAAGAGGGAAGCTTTAGGTTGGATGTCAGGGGAAGTTCTTTCCTATGAGAGTGGTGAGGTGCTGGAACAGCTGCCCAGAGAGGCTGTGGATGCCCCGTCCATCCCTGGAGGTGTTCAAGGCCAGGTTGGATGGGGCCCTGGGCAGCCTGGGCTGCTATGAAATGGTGTGGTGGGGTTGGTGGCCCTGTGTGTGGCAGGGGGTTGGAGCTTCGTGATCCTTGAGGTCCCTTCCAACCCTGGCCATTCTGTGACTGTACGAAGGGACAGATCCACTTCCACCAATCGAAACCCTTCCTGGCAGACACTTAAGAGCTTTCAGACAATGTTGAGTATTGATAAAAATGATTCAACTGGAAAAAAAAAAGTGGCATAACTGAAGAAAAGGTAATGATGTGGCAGGGAAAAATACGGTAAAAGGCAGAGGATTCCCTTATGTGAGAATCTGATCTCTACAGTGAAATGCATTGTAACACAGCAGAAATTGAGTGCTTAAAGCAGTAAGTTTTGAAGCACAGCCACCAGAATTACTGGGGGTCCAATGGATTCTCTGTCACTGCCAACTGTTAAATTCCTTTGGCTGTAGTTTTACAGCCTGGGCAGAACAGAAATCTGAGGACTCCCTGACACAGGGAGACAGGAAAGCAGGCCCAGGTTTCATCCCTACAGGTTCCAGTGACTTTGGGTCTCCTCAGGATTAAAAAAAGCTTCGGTCATTCGAGACAGGAAGCAGTGAACACCAACGTTCACAAAGCAGGAACAAATGAAGGTGGCAGGGAAGGGCCACTTCTCCTCCAAATTCATTCTGGTGTTTTTACCTTCAAGCACTACGTGCGAATCAAACGAGTTTAAGGGCTGAATTTAGATTCCTTGGCTCTTTGGTGTATACCACCTCCTCTAGATAGCACCTGCACAGCAACGAAGCATCAAACAGGCTTCAGAAGCTCTGAAGCTTTCAGAGCACACACTCCTCCTTTGGGGCTTGATTGCCTTAGCATACCGAAGTCACAAGGTGAACATCCAAAGCAACATGAGTTGACATTTTAGGATTTCAATTTTCCCCCCAGCCAGATCCCACCATCACCTACCTTTCGAAGAATGTCTTCTGCTAATGTGAGGAATGCCTTCTCAATGTTTATATTTGCTTTCGCACTAGTTTCGAAAAACCTAATACCGTGCTCCCTAGCAATCTAAACCAAAAGACAGAAGAAGAAGGAAGGTTATCATCCCCGTGGGGTTATTCAGCTGGTGCTGCTCACACGATAAGCATGCAGCATTTCTCTCAGCACAGAAGAAGCAGTACTGGTCAATCAAAACCAATTTGGAACGTAACCACCAGAATCAGAAATTCAAGTGTGTTAAAGCACAAGTAAATGAGGACAGGTACCACGCAGACCAGTCACAGCACAAGCAACCTCACAAAGGATAATCAAGGAATTCGAGCTATCCAAAAAGAAGAAACTGCAGCTGAGCTCACTCCTTTCATGGCAGTTGAACACAGTGCAGCTTCTAAGAACATGCTGCTTAGGCTTACACACTATCAGCAAATCCAGCTATCTCATACCCCGCTGTGGAACCCAAACCACCCAACAACAGTGCAACCCCTGGCACTGATGTGCTTACTTGGAAAAGCAAGTTTGTCTCCAGCACCTACCTGTTCACCTTTTGCTTTAGGAACAACTCTTTTATCTTCCATGTCACACTTGTTTCCTAACAGCATCCTCTCCACATCTTCATTGGCATGCTAAAACGAGATAAGAGCCATGTTGACACATCTCCCCCAACCAGCAGCAAGTTATCTATTGCACTTTTGTACTTCCAGACTGCCTGAAGTGCAGGCTAACACTTACAGGACCTGCAATTTCCTGAATTCTAACAAAGACTGCTAGAGGTCACTCCACCTTCAGACCAAAGAGGAAGCAGAATGAAACAATGGCAGTAGCACAAGATGGAACTCACCATCCCAGTATCAGTTATTTCTCCCTTTCCTTTTTGTTTGTACATTCTCAATTGTGTTGTCTTCCTTTCCAAAAAGAACTAAGCACTGTTTCCCAACTCAGATTCTTCCAGTTACCTTCAGCATGTCAAACCTGGGCTGGGTTGCATTCAGAGATGTGGGATAATAAATGGCTTCCTGCCTGGCGCTCGGAGACGTTAGCATTACCACAGTTACAGAAGTGCTACAAAGGACTAAACAGGAGAGGACAAAACAAATCCCCACGCCACAGCTGCCAACAGTTGAGCTCCATACACTGCAGTGGCTCCATCTGACACTGTTACTTTTTCTTGGTGTTTGAAGGACCCCTCTACATAGCTTTATTGTAGACAGGTAAGTCTCTCTAATGACAAAAAACATCATAAAGGGAGAAGCAGAGCGAGCACCACGCTCAAGAACCAGCAAAAAACAGGACCCCATGCACAGGGAATCAGCCCTGTAAGGCAAAACAGAGCACCAAGGGCTTCTCCAGGAATGCTGCAGGAGCCAAAAATACCTTGGCTGTTCTGTTATTGAAAGATCACCAACAGCCATCATCATAAAGAAAGAACATGCCAAGGATATCCATCAGAACAGCAGAGCCACGGCACGAAGCATCACTTAAGTGGATAACTGAAGTGCTTTGAGGCCTGACATGAGAAGCTTCTTGGGAAGCCTAATCTCCATTTACTTTCACTCCAGCAGTCTTAATGCTACTCTGCAGCACAATTACTAACACAGATTCGTGTATCCAATACTCCTGCTTATAGTAACAACCCGTTTCACATTCCTGAAGAGAACCACCTCCAACTTTCTCCTTCAGGTCATAAGGAGAAGGAACCATCCAATAGCAAAGATTAAGATGTTGTGCAGGATAAGACATCAAAAATGTTCGTGTATCATGCACACAGAACTGCTTCCACAGCAGACAAAAACAGCCAGGCTCCATGGATAAAACTGTGCAGCACCAAAACAACTCAACTGACTTGAACACCCCACAGTAAAAGTGCACTCTTTGTGTGGTGCAACTCTGCAGAATGTGAGCTTTAGATAATCAGGTACTGAGCAAGGAGGAAGGTGCAGCATCGTTACACATCTGTAGCTTTCCTGGTTATTTCTGAATCAGGGTTTACTGGTCCTATGGAAGAGCCCCCTCACACAGGGCAGCAAGTCACACTAGCTTCCTTATCTGAAATCTTCATTATTGACAGAATATCCTTGGCAATATTAACTCCTTGTACAACAGAAGTGTTTTTAAGTGTTTCTTTTGCCAACTATCCTTCACAATAACCCTGTAGGTGAGGAGGTAACATCCACCACATGTTTTAGCAAGAAGCCTGAATGCTGGGGCAGGAAACTCAGAAGGAAGAATTCACCCATCATTTCTGTACATGCTCTCCACTTGGGGGCTTCTTCCATCATCACAAAAGCTTCCTAAGGTGTCAAACACCCCTCATAAAACTGCAGCAGTTGTGCAGCCCTCACCATGCACTTGAAATCAGCTGCAAAGCTCTGTGCAACGGATCTGCAAACATGAGGTCAGCAAAAAAAACCCTCACTATCTCAGACACAACGGCATGAATTACAGTCACTGCTCCACTTCCTGGTTACTACTGAGTGTTTTAAACACAGCAACTGCAGAACATAAAGGCCTTGATTTCGAGTTTACCTTTGGTTCTCTGCTGAGTTTCTTCCCTGTCCTAGCCTGCTCTTTTCCCCATCTTTTACTTCTGTACCCACTTCAATCTCTGCCTTGCCACAACTAAAGGCCCACTGCAATATCTGTGCTCTGCAAGATCCTTTCACCACGACATCAGTTTAGAGGGAGCAAAGGTGAGCATATTTAACTATCTTTGAGGACTACACAGCCTAATAAAACAGCTTAGTCACAGAGCTGTTATATTCTACAGCGACTCCACAGCTTACTGCTTCGTGCTGCTCCCCTGCACACTGCCTTGTGGTGGCAGCTCCTCCTGAAAACAGCAATTCCCAGTTACCAAAAATGTATCCCTTACCTCCAAGCACGCTCCACTGCAGAGCCTGTGCATGAATATGACATTTCAGGGCACCACCAGCCCCAGTGCAACCCTTTGTGGTACTGAAGGGAGAGCTGAGCTCATACAGGAGATAAGTCAGGGTAAGAACAGCACCAAAGCCCCGTGCTGTCACACCAGAAGCTGGGCTCTGCAGGACATCACAAGCTGGCAGACTGCTCGCTCTGGGATCTTACACATTTACTCACCTCATCTATGTTTCTGAGCCACTTGCTGATGTTTTCAAAGCTCTTGGCATTGGTGATGTCATATACTAGCATGATTCCCATGGCACCTCTGTAATAGGAGGTGGTGATGGTGTGAAACCGCTCCTGCCCTGCTGTGTCCCTGCAAAAAGAACAGGTAAGAGAGAACATCAGAGGCAAGCCATAAAACCAATAGCATTTACCTGTGAAGCCAAGAGTGCATGGCACAGTATGTGCTTTACTGCACCACTACTGATGGGGAGTGGATTTTTTTGGCTTTGAAAGAACACATTTCAGGTTCAACTGAACAAAAGACATTGGACAGCTTAACTGGGCTTGCACAGCTTCATTTTCTACCTTCTTAGTTACCTGTTGAGCACAGTGGCAGGTCATCTGGCATCTCACCACAATCAACACACCTGATATCTACTCACAGTAGGAAACTTCATTTTAAACTTTATACTTTTTAATGACAACTTCAAACTTCTTCCCAGAAGAAGAAACTTTCCACGTTTCTCATCTCAGGGCTGCATCCCAAAGACTTCTGAGCTTCAGTGGAACGAAGCTATTGGGAGGCAGGTTGGAACTGGGAGAAGTGATGACTTCACCCAACAGCACCAGAAAGTGTTCCTTTCCACCTCCAGCCATGAAGATAAGCATGCAACATCTCCCAGAACTCAGACCTTGTTTTCTGATCAGTTTTATAAAGCTTTAACTTGATCTAACAAATTTCTGCTCCTGAAATTGTACATCTAGGAGATGTACTACAACTGTAACATGAAGCTGTCAATTTCTGCGAGGAAGAAAATCAATCATGAAAGATTAATGAAGGCATCTATTTTCCCATCTCATTTTGGTATCTTTGAATGAGATGTGTGAGAGCTGGTTAACCAAGCCTGCATACCATTAAATTCAGAGTTTGGATTTAACTGCATATCTTTCAGGACACAAACCTTACAGATTACACTGTTACAGAGTTCTCAGTGACACTATTTGCAAAAGCCAGAATCAAAGGTGCTTCCCAATCTGACCTAAGTTGAAATGATGCCCAACCACTCCAGGCAGTCACCGTGCTCCCCAGCTGACACACATTTCCTTGCTGGGAAAGCAGTAACCTCAGCAACCCAGCCCATTCCCTGGCCCTAAAACCACCACGGCGTGCCCACGTGGGGTTAAAAGATGGCTGAGGTTTTGCTGAAGACCTCTGCCAACAGCTGGCTTGAATGGCAACAACTCCCTCCCCCTCTCTTCTCCTTTCTGTCCCATTTGGAAGGCTCTCCCCACAGCACACTTAGGCTTCCCCTCCCGCAGTTTAAGACTCAATCCTCATCTTACTTTTGCAGAGGAGTTCACTGCCCTTCCGGCCTCAATTACAGATCAAACACAGCTCTTGCATGCCCCCTGAATTCCCTGAAGCCACCCCAAGCTCTGTGGACTTTATTCCCTGGCTGAAGGCCTCACCCACACAGCCTTGCTTGCTGCTCTCTGGACTACCTCGCACTGATCCACGTCTCACTGAGGTGCAAGACCCAACACCGTGCTCAGCATCATACAAGAAAAGCTTCTCAAAGACTTTGCCATATCCAGTCATGCATCCCACTCCCTTCCCTCGTGGTTAAGCAGTCTGTTCTGATACCTGAGTAAGCTGATATACATACCAAACCTATGGTGATACCACCAAACCAACTGATACCACACCAAACCAACCCTGCATTTGTCTCTACTGAACTTCACAGGGCTTCTTCCAATGACAATTCTCCTGTCAGTCAGCACCAATCTGAATTATAATCACAGAATCACCAAGATTGGAAAAGACCACTAAGATCAGCCAGTCCAACCGTCCACCTATCATCAATATTTCCATACACACGTTGCAACTTCATCTTCTCCTGCTTAGCTTTAATACAATAACCATGCTCTTCCTTCCTTCCTTTCCTATCACAAAACTTGGCACAGACTCTTACAAAATCACAGAATCATAGAATGGCCTGGGTTGAAAAGGCCCACAGTGCTCATCCAGTTCCAACCCCCTGCTGTGTGCAGGTCACCAACCAGCAGACCAGGCTGCCCAGAGCCACATCCAGCCTGGCCTTGAATGCCTGCAGGGATGGGGCATCCACAGCCTCCTTGGGCAACCTGTTCCAGTGCCTCACCACCCTCTGGGGGAGAAACTTCCTCCTAACATCCAACCTAAACCTGCCCTGTCTCAGTTTAAGACCATTCCCCCTTGTCCTATCAAAATATCTCAAGAGAGCTCCTACTCACACATAATTTCTCTACTTGTGAGCTTTGTACACACTGGACAGCACCTTCACCTAATGCATTTCCCCCTAACTTCCTTCTGCTAGGCAGGACAGTCTCATTAAAGCCTTACCAAAACCACTGAGATATATGACACTCACAATTCTCCCTTCCTGACGAGGCCAACAACCACCATAGAACTCAGGTTGACTTTTACAGTTTGGTTTTGGCAACATGTAGCTGTTACTCACTGCTTGTCAAGTCCTACGCACCCACCACCAACTTGCCTCACTTACTCCTCCAGTATTTTCTCAGGCAACTGAAGCTAAGATAATGGACAAAAATCAAGATGGGGAGGGAAAACGCAAAGAACCTGTTTTGTATTGGTTTTAATTTTTCAGCATTATTTGCCCTTTCTCCTCCCTAATGGATCTCTCCATTCATTATTCAAAGATAACTCTTAATGCAGGTGAGATTAGAGAACTGACTGGAGCAAACAGAGGAAGTGAGTTATGGTTTCCTAAGTGCCCAAGATGATGAATCCGCCCTGAGTAAATGGCAGAGCACAATGGCAGACCTCCTGTTTCACCCTCTGCCCTGGGTTGCCATTCTTCTGTTCAGAGCTCTAGGGTGGAAGAACACGCTCTGAAACCACAGGTGTGCATTACATCCTTGATGTAGGTGAAATATTTGTGGAAGCCAGCTAGCTCTCCAAGCTAAAATAAACGTAGACAAGTCTACAAAGACAGCCAAAGAAAATGAGGCCCTGCTGTGTGAGAGGAGACAGAACTCAGTTTGTTTAGCTGCAATGTGAAGACAAAGAAGGTTGTCCTGTGGGAATCGGAAGAAGAAACAGAAGGAAGATGAAAAAATCTATGTAAATTATTCTCATGCTGACATTAAAGTATGCATAAACTATATTATATTAGAATCCAACCAACAGAGAAAGGAATTTCTGGGACAGCTTTCCAGCTGACCGAGCGGAGACTAAAGAAACCTTAAAATGCACCATGATTTGTTTACGAAGGGCTGACATGGATGCAACAAGAGGAGATTGTATCTGATCATCTGTGAAGATCCGTCTTGTCGGCTCAGCTTGAAATAATGGTCCCCAGCCCACTGAGCCAAAACATTCACAGAAAATAACCCCAAGTATTTCATGGCCATACCATTGCTTCTGCCTCTAATATTCTTCAAACTGCACAGCAGGATTCTGCTTTGAAGAAACCGGACTGCTGGTACTGGGTACACGTCAGGACCTTTGGCAACTGGGCCAAAGATGTTCCTTCACACCGGAAAAATCATAGAATCATAGAATGGCCTGGGTTGAGAAGGCCCACAGTGCTCATCCAGTTCCAACCCCCTGCTGTGTGCAGGTCACCAACCAGCAGACCAGGCTGCCCAGAGCCACATCCAGCCTGGCCTTGAATGCCTGCAGGGATGGGGCATCCACAGCCTCCTTGGGCAACCTGTTCCAGTGCCTCACCACCCTCTGGGGGAAAAACTTCCTCCTAATCTCCAACCTAAACCTGCCCTGTCTCAGTTTAAGACCATTCCCCCTTGTCCTATCACCATCCACCCTCACAAACAGCCGTTCCCCCTCCTGTTTCTATGCTCCCTTCAAGTACTGGAAGGCTGCTATGAGGTCTCCTTGGATCCTTCTCTTCTCCAAGCTAAACAAGCCCAGTTCCCTCAACCTTTCCTCACAGCAGAGGTGCTCCAGCCCTCTGATCATCTCAGTGCCCTCCTCTGCACCTGCTCCAAGAGCTCCATGTCTGGCAGACACTTTACTATTGGAAATTTCAGGCTTTCTGCCAGAGAAAAAAATATCATGGAGATCTGTAATTAGAAAAGCACCAAATTGCTTTATAGGAAGACAGAAAACACCACAACACGCTCTTCCACCTTGAGCCACGTGCATGGTGGATTGTCTCCAAGGCTGTCAGCAGCAAAAATGAACCTTTCAACATCCTCAGGATAATTGCAAATCTGAATGGGACCAACTGCACTCTCGTTAGTGGAGCTGTCTGCAGCTCAGGCTGGACACCACCATCCTTGTTCTATGCAAACTCCTGTATTTCTGAAGGAATTCCCACACGTAACCACTTCAGCTTGCTACAGTGGTAAGACACTTCATAGAATAACAAACTCATGTGAGTAGAAGGGACTTTCAAAGGTCATCCAGTTCCATTTCCCTGCAATGAACAGGGACATCTACAGCTACAGCTTCCTTCACTTGAGGATGGTTACTCCTGCAATGAGCCCACTGCTGAACCAGGAATTCTGAAGAAACCTCTCCACCCACACAGATGTGCTCCCTGGTGAAGAAGCACTGATTAATTTGACATCATGAACCTCTATACAATTAAGAACTGCGTATCAAAGAAGTAAAGCTATTTCCAAAATTCATAACCAGTCAGAAAGGTGGTAAGGAAGCACAAGGGCGTACAAGTCCTACGAAGGGAGGATCAGTGCCAGCTGAGCAGTGGAAAAAGAAGAGAAAAATAGCTGCCTTCAGTTCTGTGAGCATGCTGCTCTCTTCTACCCAACATCAGTGTGCTTGGTTTGTGGAGTTCACTTTCCCAACACCAACATCCTGTAAATCCACATTTCGGATTTGCTCTTACAATTCCTTGTTGTTTGTTGTTTGTTTCTTACCACACTCTGTCTGTGGACAGAGACCAAAAAGCAGCCGTGCTTTCTGCAAGCAATTTTCAGAGTGTTCTTAAATAACTGGAAGGAGGCTCCTAGCAAAACTCTTCTGCCATAGCAATACAGGGTGCACCACGAGCCTCTTATTTTTCCAGTTCTATTCCAAAATACCTGGTGGATCTGGGTGCTTTTTCCTCCATGTTTTCCTTTCTCTGTCTTATTTCCATTACGCTGACCAGGATCTCCTCCAAGTCTCTCACTGCTGCTGGTGGGTTTCCAGCAACTCTGATTTCCACTGTCCTTGACCTTAATGAGTTCTCCCCTCCTCTTTGGCATCTGCTACTGGTGTGTACTTCTGAACGACAGTAGCATTTCCTTTTGGCCTCCATTTCCTTCATTTCACAGGATGAAAAAGCCAGATCTGATCTGTGTGTGCTCTTCTAACACACAGCTGCATACCTGGTCAGGCCAGAGGTTCTACAGCCCCCAGTCCTTTGTAGTTCCAGGACTTCTGCAGCTAGAGATCACATCTGCATGTTTAACAGTGGAAAACGAGCTATTCATTTGTGAATTCCCATTTACAGCCACCAAAACATCTTGTAATGGGGAGTTCCACAGATTCACCTCATTTCCTCATGCCTTGCACAAGCTGCAAGGAGTGCCCTTGTATTGCCTTCGTATTACAAAAGGACATGAGTTAAATCCACCTCTGCCCACCTTCTCCACCATACCCACTATTTTAAAAGCATCCTTTGGTTTTTTTTCCTCACAACCCTAAGAATTCTGTGTTTCCCAGTTCATTTTAGTACAGCTGTTACACTCCCCTGCAATCCTACTTGCCCTTTCTAACACATACTGATCTGAACTGCACAGTGTCGAGCACTGACAATTCCTTGTCCACTGGAAACCATTGCACTCACTGTATCAGAAAAATCACATTCAATCTTTCCACTGTTACACTACCCTAATAAGGCTACTGAATTACAGTATGCTTAAGCATTGTGGTTTCCATTTCAAAGCAATTCTTCCCAAGTCCTGGAGAGCATGCTATTAGTTTTAACAGCTGAATTTTTAGCCCTGCTTCTCTGTTCCTCAAAAGCACTTCATCTCTTCTGCAATAACAACAACATTCCCCAGAGCAATTCGCTCTCTTTTTGCTGGCACCTTTGTTTTCCCTCTCTTCTCTGTACTCATGACAGTCACTGAAAATACAAACATTTTTCAAGGCATTCCTCAGTGTCACGCCTCCCAGACGCCACCCAACTTCAGTATTTCTATTCTCATTCTGTAACAGTACAACTACCTGTGGCTTTCCATATGATTTTCCACCATATACTTTAAGCCAGCAGCATTTCTAAGCAGAGGGGCAGTTCAACAGCCTAGCCAAGATCACTGATCCCTCCATCACGTGCCACCACCCAGAAGTTGCCATACCTTGACTCCTGCTGTTGCTCCTTCACAAAGCCAGCCCTGAGCTCTGCCCCATCCTCCTTGGCTTGCAGCCCAAGCACTCCTCAGGGCTTGCTCAGCCTAAGCAAGGCCACCCAGCAGCTCCCTGCACACCAACACAGCCCCATTTGCCACTGGCAGGCCCACCACTGTTTCCCCTAGTCCCAAGCTTCCTACTTCAACGCTTGGCACATTTGCTCCAAATGTAACACGAACACACTAATCCTAGCTTGATCCTTACTGAACAGCAACCCCACTTTTTAATAGCAATGAGGTATCGAGTTGCTTATCACCTCTGGCAAGGTTTAACTCAGCTTGACCTTGATATTCTTGCTATATATATATTCCAGAGGTCAAGGCATGACTGAGGTACTGCCACGTCTGCTCATTTTCCATGCCTGAGGAAGGCAGCTGCCCTGTTTTGCAGGAAAGGCACAGAGCTGTATTAGAAAGTGCCATTTTCATCTGCTTGCCCACTGAGACTGCAGCTCCACCCCAAGCAGTGCAAAGCCACCTGTCCTCCAAACCACTGACACTTTGGAGACACTGTAGGGTATTGGGACCCAGTGATACAGTTCTGCAGGTAGGCAGAGAGAGATTTAACACATGGGTGATGGAGAATTACATGCAGCAGTGAGAAACAGGTCAAAATCGTAACTTAAAACTCAGGAACTTATTTCTATTGTTTCCTTCATTATTTCTATAAATTCTGATGAGTATGCTGCATCATATGTTGCTGGACACGCAATGCAGAAGCATGTCTGCAACTAAATATTGACTGAAAACATGAAGGTACCCGGTGTCTTTTCTCCTGCCCTTAACTGAGAAGTACTGCTCTCTATCTCCCAGTCTTTCCTTCTCTTCTGATGATTTTATGCAAGCATGGAGCTGTGTCCCAGTGTGGAAGTTCTTCCTATGGCTCAAATTTATTCTGATTCAGCTGTGTTAGCTCCTGTATAAAACACAACCCATACTCTGGACACAAGGAAAAGCTATCAGTACAGCCTCGAGCTTCTATGGGAAATGTTCCACTCAAAGCATCCCTAAATTACTGCAGCAGTGAAGTGCAATGTGGAAATGTGTTACACAACTACTAGAAGTGCAGGCTGAGTTTAAACACAGGAAGTGGGAGTTAAATATAGATGCACTGCACAAAGCATCTTCACCCAAAGTCACTGCTGTTCTAAACCAAACCACTGCTGAGCTCAACTCCTTGTACAGGCAAAGCTGGAAAATACAGCATCTGAGAGGTGAGGTGGTTTGTTTTGTTGTGGCATGAGGAGTGCATGCCATAGGAACTTTATTTTCTGCTTTCCAAGTTTCATTTCAAATGTGAAACTCTGAACTAGCAAGAACAGGAAGCAGGTCTTTGTAGATTCAGACAACCTCAACTAAAGGTTACAATTTTACTAACCTCAGCTCATTGAAACCCCTCTTTCTTTCCTTTCTCTAAGCCTCTAAAACCCACAGCACTTGCAGCTTCATTATGGCTTGCTTCTCTGTCTACACACGCATTCCAAATCCCCAACATTGCATATCTGCTCTTTTCACATTTCACCATTTCATGATGACGTTTTCCAGCGTTCAGTTTAAGCCCATCCAATGTTTTGCTCTGTCCAAAGCAAAGCCATGTAACTCACAGCACCAGACTGCTGTGGTAAAAAGGTAACACGCACAAAGATTGTTTGAAGACATGATTTGATCTTGTTGAAAACCTGAATGCAGTCTAAATGAACTGATAACATAGCAAGAGATGCTAAGCACGTCAATCGATGAAGCTATTACACCTGAATGCCTCTTCAGCTAATGCTCTCTCAATGCCTTCCCTCACTGCCCTGCTTTCAGCTCCCAGCTGATCTATACTCCTCTTACTTCAGATATCTCAATCTAAAACGTTGCCCTTATGAAGATGGTTGCCCTTTGTGGCTCCCTGATGAAGCACTGCAGTGCTACACAGAGCTACTTCATCCAAGTGCTTCATTATCGACCAGCCTACACAGGAAAAGCAACTTCAGGAACTCTTTCCCTCACAGAACACAAACCAAAGTAACTAAGTTGCCCCAGTTCTGCTAAGGAGTTGCTGGCAGGACTGCAATACCAGAATCAACTGAGAGATGGGAAGCATGCTTTGAGTAGCAATAACAAGATGGATTTTTTTAATGAACGGGGACAAAAAGGGGCAAATGCTGTGAACAGCACAGCTAGAGAACGCATCAGCAGTACACACAGTCAGCTGAAGGGGGAGTTGAAGCAAAAACACGGGCTAGAAGCCATTAGCTTTCCTGATCTGACTTGTCACAGGGCTATTAAATGGGGAAGAAGTGGGGAAAAAGTTATGCAAGTTAGACATGCAGAACGAACAGAGGGAAAACAGTGCACATCCAGCTTCATGTGAGGCTTTCCTATGGAACAGCCAGCTGAGAAACTCTCTAGTTTGCTATGGAAGAATACAAAGTAAGCATGGAGGTGGACTGCTTAGGCAAAGGAAGGTCGCTTGACAATGCAAAGTTTGAGATTTGAAGCAACTCTTAATGTAAGGATTCCAGTTTTAAAACACTTCCCACTAGATCACAGACTGCAAGGATTCTGTCATCCCAACCAGGAGTTGCGTTAACAGTCCGTCCCAAAGAGCAGCCCAGCTATCAATGCAGCACCTGATCTCTTCCCTGTTTCTTAAGAACAACAAAAAAAGAAAGGAACTTTACACTTGGAGCCTCTCCACTTCTGAAAATACACAGCTCCAACAAAATTAGATTCCCCAATGTAATCTTGGAAAGAGAATCCGCTTCTGAAGGAAAGCACCCAGAGGATGGCACCATGCGGCTTCTTGGCTTGGCTACTCACCATATCTGTAGCTTGATCTTCTTTCCTTGTAATTCAACCGTTTTAATCTTGAAGTCTATCCCTAAAATAAACAAAAAAAAACATAAACAAACCATTGGTATTTAATTACAAAAAGCAATTCCACGCTCTGACACACAAACAGCTTTTCTTTTGCAGCACCAGCTAAACCAAGGGTAACCAAGAAAGGTGGAGTGCGAGTGCCTACAAACACAACCAGCACTCAAAGGGGCTGCCATCAGCCACTGACACCCCCAGGTGATATTTTTATATTCTTATGACAAACCTTAGCAAAAGCCTTCACATTTTTCTCACCTGTGGCTCAGAAGAGAAAAAAAACATGAAATTTTTGCAATTGCTTTGAGAACTTCCTAAAGGAAGAGGTGTTGGAACGTAGGTACAAATTGTAAGATCCTAACTGAAACAGCAAGGTTTTTTTGGTTGGTTTCGGGGGTTTTTTTTGCCTATTAATCCCCTTCAAGTAATCCACTTGTGGAAATAACACTAATCACAGCAATCTCCCTGCTTGCAGCCTGCTGGGCACTGCTCAGAGCAGTCAGAGCTAACACACCGTGTGTAACAGGACCCGACCATCAGAAATAGCCATGCTGCTGGGACCTGACACAGGGCCCCACGTCCTCTTTGAATCATAGAAACATTCAGGTTGCAAAAGACCTCCAAGATCCCCGAGTCCAACCCCAGCCCATCCCACCATGCCTACTGTGCCACATCCCCACAGTCCTGGAACACCTCCAAGGATGGTGACCCCACAGCCTCCCTGAGCAGCTGTGCCACTGCATCACTGCTCTTTTGGAGAAGAAATGTTTCCTAATACCCAACCTGAACCTCCCCTGGCTCAGCTGGCAGCACTCCACATGAGCACAGCACCTTGATGCAGCACAGCTAAGGTTTTACTTTCAGTACCAGCTAAGATGAAATAGTTCACGTGCTACATTGTGCAAATGCTGCATGGCACTGCAGGGAGTCTGTTAGGAGTGGAGCTCACCAGGGCTGGCTGAGAAGACAAAGGACAGCTGCTTCAGGAAGCACAAAGTACCAAACTGACAATGGGTCAGTAGCACTGAAACCAGAATTTCATATTTTCATTATTAATTCCACCATAATAAATTGTTTATGACAATGAAAGGCATCAGAGAGAGGATAGTTTAAAAACCCTCAATGATCCTGAAGACAGAAACACTCAGTGCTGCTGAGAGCCATTTCGTGTAACGTTATGTGTATGTTAGCTGTGAATTCTGAGAAGCAGAAGCACCTAACGACGAGAGGAAAGGCCCACAGCTCAGGTGTGACCACAGAGAGCCATGGATCAACGGAGACAACCTAGAACATGTGCTAAGACAAGCGAATGCAATGCCACACGCACCCAGCGTGCAATTTCCATTGGAGACAGAGACATGGAGACACCGTTACACAAGAGCTGGGTGAAACCTCCCTTGTGCAGCATGCCCACACCGTTTGCTCTTCCCCAGACAAAATGGGTTTCAACACAAAGCAGACCAAGCGGAGGGACGCCCAGCAGCTCCACACACAACACGTGGATCCGTTCCTTCGTAGGAACCTGCACAGACTGCAGCCTGCAAAGCAGGAGCACAACACCCTAAGAGCAGCCAGATGCTGAGGTCTGCCTTTCCATCCAAATCAGCGCTGCTAACTTCTCATAATTCCCCCAAATCTGTTTGCGTTTGGACTTTGTTGCAAGCACAGAGTTCCCTCCCAGCTCTGCAAGGTTATTTTGTACCTTTTGTAAGGAAAGTTAAGCAGAATTTATGAAATGCACCGTTACACAACGGCTCTACGTGGGATGCCTGCTTCCAATCTGCCCAGCTCGACCCCTTTCACTCCAATACACTGCACGCAGTCTTCCATTGTAACAACAAAACATTAGCTAGGAAATGCTTTTTACCTCTCAGCAAGGACACCAAAGCCTTCCCATCCCAGGAGGGCTGTGTTTGAGGGACAGACGGTGGCCATGGAGCAATAAGGGAGAATGGGCCTTGAACAAACACCCAACACAGCTCTTCTTATGGAGGTTGTGAGAACATTCAGCAAGTCTGTCATCAGCACCAAGATGAGCACAAAGGGGCAGAACTCCCCATTTCCAAGGATTTAAAGCAGTTCTGTGATTAAATGCAGTAGCTGTTGCCCCATGCTACAGCGGCAGCTTGGGATGCAGACACTCTAATTTCAGGTAAGCATGCCATGTTTCCTAATTGGCCAACTGGGAGCTGGCAGGTCCAACCTATCAGGAGTAAGAAACTGCTAACTAAGCTAAATTTGTGAAGCAATACAACTGGTATCATTGATAAACCAATCTGCTGAACGACCAAAAGCCAACGAACAGAGCTGCCCCAAGCAGGGCTTAGTCAGCATTACTGACATCCACAGCGCAGGGCCTTTGGCCAAGCTGCTGGCTGTGACGTAGCACACCAGAGCAACACTATCTCCACTACCACATGCCCCTGGCATTTGCCAAAAGATCTTATTTAAGAGTATTTCCCCCAGTGCCACTTGCTTTCGAGCTCTGCCCAGATGATGCAGGATGTTCGACAGCCGCTCTGCGCGTGTGCTGAGATAAAGTGAGCTGTTAACCTACCAAACAAATTAATTCTCCTCCCTGAGAGGGATTTAGCTAACTCCAGTATTCAGGGATAAAACAAATCTCTAATTCCATGTTACACTCAGCTTCCACTCCAATTACATTGTAATACTAGCTCAGCCTTCCTAACAAATGTTATAAATAGCAGTGACTATTTGCCTCCAACTGCTTTCACAGTAGTTTTAGCAGACTGAAAAAATGAGATTTTTGCCTGGCTGCCATGGGCTGCTCTGCCCACTCGCTTCAAGCAGCCAGGTTACAGCAGCAGCATGTAGGTCAGGAAGGAGTTTTAAGGCAGTAATGGGCACAAAAACTGAACAGCGTGCTGAACAGACACACCGATGTCATGGGGGGATAATGAGAGAGCTAATGAATTAAAGATGAGCACGATTCCCTCGTTAAGTGTTGATAAGACGTTCATCAGCTTCAGCAGGGCACGCTGGAATTCACAGAGAAACCTGGAGGCCCATGGCCAGCCTATTGCACATTCAAGGTAATGCAGCCTTTTCAATTAAGAATGTGGGAATGTTTCTATTTTAATATTTTTCACCAGTTAAATAAGGAAGCCTCAGGCAGTTCATCCAGGCCTCCCAGCTCATTCTTGGGCCACAGACTCACGAAGAACCAAACTCAAGGCTCAGTAAGCTGCAGGCCAGGAAGGGTTTTGGAAGCCAAGATTTGTGCACCAGGCCACTGCAAGGAAGCTCCTATAATTGAGCATCAGCAGAGGTCATTGCTGCCACTACTGTGGACAAAGCATTCCAATGGTATTTGTGCAGGGTTACATACCTGATGGCCTTGGTGAATGTAGAACTGTTTGCTCAGCAGTTTGAGGCTTCTATCGCTCTCAGATGAAAGACATTAATGAAGACCCAGGAGTTGTAACAGCAGAACAGAGTACTATAAATGCATCACCACTGCTGTGTATCACCTTACACATTTCCCATCCCCAACAAGATTTTGTGGAGATCCCTCTGCTGCCGTTAAATCACAAACCAAAACTGAAAGGCAGGACGCCATCAGCATGAGGGAAGGAGACATTCATTCTCTGTCACTCCCTGTCAGAGCTGCAAGCAATAAGCCAGCCCCTTGCAGGCAGCACGGACTGTGCCTGCATTCTTCCCCAACAAAGCCACCATTGAGCCCCAGTGGGCAGCCCCAGGATGCTGACAGGCAACCCGCAGCAGCACAGTGGCCTCAGCACCCCACCTCTTGTGTTTCCTCGGTTAGTAATTGCTTTGCAACTGCAGTTGCACCGTGCATTTGCAGTGCAGGAAAGCAAAAGTGCAGTGACTCACTGTGCAGCCATCTGCAAGCCACCCACTGGTGTGATACAAAAGAGGATCAGGCAAGAGATGGAGTTCTGGTTTTAATTAAACTCTTTGTGATCCCAGTTATTACTTAGGTCTTTCAAAATATTTACAAGGTACTCATACCTACACAGGATGAATACACAACATTCCCAACCACGCTCAGCACTGTAAGTGCAAACATTATCTTTCAGAGGCTTTAACCGAGTTACAGTTCTTTACAGTCAGCTCAGAGGAATGGCAGCAAACTCTGGGCTCCAAAGAACACAGCCCAACAGAAACCACCTGATCTACATTTATTTATAACCATTTGAGTCCTTAGTGCATTAATTCGGGGTAAGGTCCAACAGACTTGATGTTGCCTAAGAAGGTGTTCCTCTAAATCAGCAGCTCCTTTCCTCTTCAAAAATGGTACAGAAAGAGAGATCTCCAGGAGCAGCTGAAAGTGCCCTCTCTATCCATGGAAAAAGCACAGATAACTGGTTCAGACAACCAAAGAATCATTCAGGTTGGGAAAAGATCTCTACAATCAAGTCCAACCTTCGACCCCTCACCACCACGTCCACTAAACCACATTTCTGAAGTGTCAAAAGCAAGAAGACATCTTTTATTCAAGCAGCTGAAGTTAGGCATCTCATCCATGGTATCTTCTGCCTAATTCATTACACCTCTCCTGGAAGCAAAGACACATGAAGCCTTAGAACATATCCTCCCTATCACGTTCCTTCTTTTCAGAAGTGATTATAGATGGAATACTGGGACAATATGGGTATGGGACACATGTGACCCCAGTACACAGAATCTCATCTGCCTACTTCCTTATTATGGGATGCCCTGGTAATATTCTTTGCATTAAAAACCCTGGAGCGCTGTGATTTCAGTGTGACCTGATCTCTGCTGAGTACCAGCTTCAGGATGTTCCTGGGTCAAGATATCTCAAGTAGATACAGACATTTCAAAGTCATGTTGGACAGAGCTTTGAGCAACCTGATCTGGGGGATGGCAGCCCTGCCCAGGGCAAGGGGGTTGGACTACATGATCCTTGAGGTCCCTCCCACCCCAAACTATTCTGTGGCCACTTTTTGCTCAGGTATATTGGCACTACTTGATTGTATCTCAACAGATGGGTGCAAGTACATGCAGATTCCATGAGAGCATCATCTCTTTTAAAGGATCTTAGCTTTAAAGAATTATTAAAAACATACAAAAAACCAACAACCAATCTCCTTAATAAAACTTACGTTGAACTCCACTTTGATACTGCAAGCAGCAAATTCATAGCTGACAAACTGACAAAGTTTGATTACCTGGTAATAATCCCAATTTTGATTCCCTAGAAGGGAACCCAAAGAATGGCTTTTTCCCAGGTGGAGAGGAATTGGGCAGCCTTTCCCAGCAGGGTTTCTCCCTTTGCCTGACAGACAGCAGTTCTTGCAACCTCCCTGAGGTTTCCTGGCACGTTTCCCTTCGCTTGGTCCAAGTGATGGAAAAGGAACAAGCACCCAGCAATTCAAGGTTTGCCTTTGTAACCTTCTCTAGAGAACCTGCGTTAGCAGAGGGTTGGAGATGATGATCTCCAGAAGTCCCTTGCAACTCCTACCATTCTGGGATTCTGCAATCTTTTTAACAGACCATTAGGAATATCAGGAGTATTACTCTTTTAACAAAGCGTTCAGGAATTAGTGAGTGATTCAGAGCACAGTGGACAAGAAACTTGAGTTGTTCAGGCTCATCCTTTGGCAAAAGCATCAGTTTTTATCATCGAGAGCAAAATTCAGCTGACAAAGGAAGCAGCAGGCAGCTTTCAGCGAGCTGAGACAGGTCTCCTCAGCCCCACGGCGATTCCTTCTGAAACACTGATCCACCATGCATTCACCTACAGAGGAGGCAAAACTCAATCACCAGTCTCTGAGTGGGCTGGAACCACGTCCTCCTCCCTGCAGCTCAGATCTGACATGGGTTTCTCTATGTGGCCAACAGGGAAATCTCCCTGGCTATCAATTCCTTTCGGTAGACGTGGCACTGAGGGACGTGCTCAGCAGGCATGGTGGGGATGGGTTGACAAAAGTTGGACTTGATGATCTCAGAGGTCTCATCCAACCTTAGCAGAACTCTGTCATTATATGATCAAGTTTTCTTTCCCAAGGGGATAATTGCAATAGAACAATACAAGGATTCACTAGACAAAGTCTCAAACTCTTGCTCACTGAGTTGATTCTGAATGAGATCATCAGAGGAAGCTTGAACACCTTGGTTACTTTTAGGCAATAGTGAGAAACTGCAGATCGTGTGAAGAGCTGGCACTTCAGGTCATAACTACTTTCCCTAACCTGAAGACTTAACAGCAGGCAAGGACTAAGCAGCATTTGAACTCATGCTTGTCTTTAGCCCTGATCACACCTAGCACGCTCAGCTACGTGGGGAAGGAACAAAGTGGGAAGATGGAAAGGCAATACAACCACAACAGAGAGCAAGTGATGAAATCAAAGCCATCAGAAGCGTATCAGAGCCTGACAAGGTGCAAACACACAGTGCTTACAGTCTAAACTAAGCAGGCAATTTTGCTTGTACCTCCAAAGGAAGAGGCACAAACAGCTGTGGCAGTAAAACCTCCTGTTTTACAGGACTGAAGCTACTCTCCTCTCCAGCTTTCAAACAGGTTTAATCTCAGGAGCAAACAAGCTGGTAGCTAAGTAAATAGGACTAGCTGTGGCTTCCTTTGTGAACATGTGCACGTGCATGTATGTGGAGCTGCATGTGTGGTATGCATATACAGGAGGCTGCACCTTTCCTGCACTCGTGTGCCAATGAATTCCTTGAAGAAACAGAAACCAGAGTATTAACACAAACTTACCAATAGCACAAGCAGCTCCCTCTTTGTCTTGACAAGATGAAAACCAAGATCACTGAATGCAAGTTTTGGGGAAAAAAAAAAAAAAAACAGAAAAAAACCCACCCAACCTGCAGAGAAAACCTGCAAGTGCACCAACCACTGCATGCAACTCCAGAAGCTAAAGGGTCATCATGCACTCACTGCTGTAAGACAAAACTAAAATGAGGTACCTATATAGAAGAACATTTCTGAACCAGACTGCTTTGGTTCGGGGAAGGGAACAAGAGGGGAGGAAAAGAAGAGGAAGGGAGAAGGAAATGGCAGCAGGTAGCACCCATCAGTCAGTTACTGCCTTCTCTTTTTGCAGAGAAATTTTGGAATTGTAAAATTGCAAGAAGTTTATTCGTTGCTTTCCAAAAAATTAAGTGCAATCAGAACAACAGAGGCAGATGGAGAACAGAGAAGGCAGACACGTATCTCTTACCCACTAAATACCTGGAGCCAAGCAGTCTGATTTCTACTGCTGGCCCAAGATAACTCCAAACAAACTGCTGCAAAACAAAGTGAGCTATAAATAACTTACTGCACCCAATGCACACTCACTGTTAGGACAGAAGCATTCAATAAGTGAAGTAAAATCCTGTATGATTTGCTAAGAAGCAAGAGTCTCCAGGAACTCAGTGCCCCAGAAGAAGAGGAGAGCCAGAGCAGGCTGAGCTAAGAGCCCCCAAAAAGCAATTGTGACTGAACCCTTAACCATCAGAAGAACAGGTAGGAACAGTGCCCAGTGGAGCCCCTCCAGTACAGGGCAGTGACAAGTTTTGGTGTTTCCAGCAGAAGGCCACTAAGGAGATGGAGGAGGGAGCACTCCTTGGTGACACAAAGCTTGCAGGTCAAGTCCAGAGCTCCAAGCAGTGCTGTGAGCCCAGCAACCCAGTGGCACTGTGATGTTCCAGCTGGATGACAGCTGTGCTCTTCCAGACCATGCCAATGCTCAGTAAGGTCCATGTCCATTGCTCCTCTCCCCTGCAGCTTCCAATCTGGCAACTTCAGCTGGATTGAGAAGATGAGCACAGCCAAGCACATTTTGCCTCTGGTAAATCCATGCTAAGTATTCCCAACCACTTTCATGCTCGCAAATGGCCTCCACAATGACTCACTTCTCATGGAATCATGAAGGTTGGACAAGAACTCAAAGACGATCAAGTCAGAATGAAGAGAAACAGCTTTAATGCAGAAGAGGGTAGATTTAGGGTAGATATCAGAAAGTAATTCTTTACTGTGAGACACTGGAACAGGTTGCACAGTGAGGTTGTGAACGCCCTCTCCATGGAAGCACCGAAAACCAGGCTGGATGGGGCTGTGAACAACCTGGTCTAGAGAGAGGTGTCCCTGTCTATAGCAGGGGGTTGAAATTACATGAGCTTAAAGGTCCCTTCCAACCCAAACCATTCCACAATTCTATGATTCTAAGTCAAAGATCACCATGGTCCAAGACAACTGATCTACCACTGGATGATCTACTGATCTACTACTGGATGTTGTGTTGAGGGACATGGTTTAGTGGGAGCTATTGGGAATAGGTGAACGGTTGGACTGGATGAGCTTTTAGGTCTTTTCCAACCTTGGTGATTCTATGATTCTATGATTATCAGTTCTTCCCTACATCTAATTCCATCATTTTTTATGTTCACTGGCTAGAAATGTAACTCAACACTAAACATATCAGCAGGTGAAGGGTTTATGTGGTAGTAAAACATTCAGTGAATTCATTTGTTTCATCTTTCCTGCACTGAGGTTTTGCCAGTGCAGAATGTGCAAACTGGAAGAGCAGCAAGAACTCACTCTTCCTGCTCTGCAAGGTTTCAAGTCATGACAATTTAGCATTTACCAAAAGCCACATCTAAATGAGCAATATCTTACATGAAGTCTTCGGAAACATGCACTTCATTAATTCTAGCACTTTAAGACAGTTCCACAACAACCAGGTATGGGAAAATATCCAGAAAGGCAGTGTCCTGTTTGAGAGCTCAGATTCGATCAGGCTAGATATGTGAGAACAACAGAAACAAGGGATTTAATTAGATCAACTCCACCAAGCCACAAACAGTGATGTGATTAGTTTCCCATTTTTTTGCTCCTCTTTCCCACACATGCTGGCAATCCTTCCATCTTCAGATTGGATCTACCACTTGAGACGTCTCCTTCCAGGAAGGACCTTACTTAAGTGCTTACATAACCTATTAAACACCTCCTTTCAGTTCCCTCACTTAAGCAAACATTCACTCCCTTTTCATGAGGTCACCAGCTCCAATCCACAACACCCAAGTAGCTGATATTGGTAACTAATATTTTAGCTCAGTAACTAATATTGTTGCCTTTGGAATTTGTCTGTGAAGGAGACTGCAGGACATGGGCAGGAGCACTATTGCCAGATCACCTCCTACCAGTGACATTCTCTTAAAAAAGCCTATAAAAGGGAGCCTATAAGAAAGGAGGGGAGTTTGTCAACTGTTTCCTAGGGTAGATAACAGCAGGGCAAGGGAAAATGGTTTTAAGCTGAAGGAGGGAAACTTTAGGGTGGATGTCAGAGGGAAGTTCCTTCCTATGAGAGTGGTGAGGTGCTGGAACAGCTGCCCAGAGAGGCTGTGGATGCCCCGTCCATCCCTGGAGGTGTTCAAGGCCAGGTTGGATGGGGCCCTGGGCAGCCTGGGCTGCTATGAAATGGGGAGGTTGGTGGCCCTGCGTGTGGCAGGGGGTTGGAGCTTCATGATCCTTGAGATCCCATCCAACTCGGGCCATTCTGTGATTCTGCAAGACAGCAATTTCAGTGTGACCTAATTCTTCCAATCTAGATGCCTGCATTTGTTGTGCTGTCAAATGCTGTCACAGATTACAAACAAATAAGTAACTGAACTGAGGCCTGTGGTTGGTGGGTATGGCAGGAATGGGTTGACAGCTGGACTTGATGATCTTAGAAGTCTTTTCCAACCTCCACAATTCTATGAAATAAATTAATGAAAACCAGCCTTGACCTGGAGATTAGTGGAACCCAGCTGAATATTCATTCAGGTGACAAATCTACCCAAATGGCTCACAACACCCTAAAATGATTAAAAGGCCATTGTTACCCAGCCAGACCTCTTATCTGAAAAAGGTCACAGTCTCTGAATTCATTCACATCTTTGTAGTTTTCAGGAAGAGGGGATCTTCGCTCAGTGCTCCTGTTTCCCACCTGCAGTTGCCTTGGTGGAGCGTTCAGAGCACTCTGACTCTTGTTCTGGCCAAAACCACTGGGCAGTTCAGACACAGGCAGCCAAGTTCAGCATCACACAATTCAGAGCTATGAGAATCAATGACAGACACTTTCCTAACTTGAAATTCTCTTTGAAGTGCTCTCGCTTCCCTTCAAACAGGCAGACAAGTTGCAAGCAGGCAAGCTTCCTCTGTGCATCAGTTTCAAGCCTGAATATTAAAACTAGGTCAAGACTACAGCCTTTGAGAGCACCAAAACCTTCTCTCTCTACTCTAAAAACAGAGGTATATAGATAAACATAAGCTAACACCTACATGGTAATTCTGGAGATCATAACAAAAGTCAACATTGCTGTAAGAAACTCTTTAAGAGCACCTGAGTGCAAAATTCAAGGGAAAAACATCAAGTGATGGAGGATAGAGGTGCTGTGAACTGTTTTCCATACACCTTTATGCTGTGCTACGAAGCAACCATAACCTTCCAATCCTCCACTGCCTCGCCATCTCATTAAAATAATTAACCTTCTTCAGAAGCAGAACATGAGGTCTGCTTCCCTCCAACAGAGAGGCCCCTGGCCTTGTCATTATGCACAGCACACTGCTGTAGTCGATGTCCCAACAAATGCACATGGGGATATTATAAAATGTCACTGCCACATTCAATAACACAAGGGACGGCGACTTAGCAGGAGCTTTACACATCTCAGACTTCACTCCCTGACTTCATCCAATGCATTCATTTAAATTATAGAATCATTCCAGTTCAAAAAGGTCTCAGATCACCAAATCCAAACCCAGCCCATCCCACCATGCCCACATCCTTCAGTGCCACATCCCCACAGTTCTGGAACACCTCCAGGGATGGCGACCCCCCCACCTCCTGGGCAGCTGTGCCAATGCTTGACCAAACAGTGCCCAGCAAACAGAAAGCTAGCAACTAAACACAGTGTTCCCTTGACCTAAGGACAATGACACTGCAAGGGGAAGAACTAAGATTTATGAGCTAAAAACATCAATCAGAGGTGCCTCACTATGCTCTGAAGGGAAAGATCTCCTACTGAAGTGAAGCTGTATCTACAGGAGCCCAGAACAACCTGGTTCCTTGCAACCTCTGGATGCAAAGTACGATGGCCACCACGTCCAAAGGGGAAGGTGAAAACTGCAACCAGTGGACTCGGTGCTTGTGGCATAGATTTGATCTCACGAGCTTGATCTGAGAGCTGCCACACTCCATATCGGGGTTTGAGCAAAGTTCAGGAGATAACCAGAGCAAGGAGCACTTTCCAGTAAAATGGATGTAGACAACAGGTCATGGATATCAAGCAACAGCTGCTCCCTGCACTTAAATCTATCACTGTTAATGTCTAAGCATCAATCCAGTTACAGAACCCCAGAGGCTTTGTGCAGCTTGCCCCTCTCAAAGCACATTCCTTAGAGCAGGATGCAAACAGTCGACCTGCTCAAAGCATGACAGCCACCAATTTCAGGTGCAGCAAGGCTACACTCACACTAAATACACTAACCTTGAGATCCCAGACTAACGCTCTGTCTCACCTTGGTGCAAGCATTTTGTCAGATAAGATGAGGGCAGAAGCCAAGGCAGAACCAGTTATGAAGCCTTCTCATCCTCTCCTCCTGCCTTCACCTCACCTGTAAGCATTCATTCAAGTTTTGCCTGGTGAAATCTGCAACACTCAGTGCTGGCAGAGCATGTTGAACAGGAAAACCTGCGGTGGCTATAAAGAGAGAACGGTGGCAAGGGGACAGCCACTCACCTCAGCACATTCCTCCCTGGAGTCACATGCAAGCACAGCTGCAACAGCAATGGAAAACACAACCCTGCTTGGAGAGACAAGCAAAGCTTCCTGCTGACACCACCTACACTGCTGCTCCAGTCAGTGAAACCACGTACAGCTGCAACAAGCAGTTACTTCTTCCAGAAGAAAGAAACAGAGGCTAAACCTTACACAGGGCTCCCACAAACAAAACAAAAGAAAATGAACAAAGGACCTATTTCAGTGATGTTTTATGCATACCGAGGGACTAAACAGACAATAAGGTTTTTATTCACAAGGTAGTAAGGAATAAAGGAAACAAAGCTCTAGCAAGAAATAGCACTTCCTTCAGAGCTGTTCCCATGCAGGAATAATCTCTCGCTGTCAGTCATTTGCATGGGCTGATCTAATTCTCTGCCGTGACATCCTTCACTTGCTGACACGCTCCACCTAGGCATGGTGCAGGCAGAGGGCTCTCATCACTGAAGCTGCCACATCTCCCCAGCAAATCCCATCGGGTGTCACACCTGAATTCACAGCAAGACTTCAGCAATGAAAAGAAAAAATAAATCAGCAATTCATTGCAATTCTACTCTGAAGAGCCAAGCACATGCACTGAGTGTGGTGAAGTTTGATGACATTTGATTGAATTGGTTTTTTTTGTGTGTCTCAGCCTGCTTATGCTATATTTGTTGGCACCAAAATAAACAGGGTACGCAAATCTGCTTTCCTGTCCACTGCTTCCATTTATGAAACAGAAGATTCGTCACTGCTTGCTATAATGGTAACATTATCCTCAAGTGACACACAAACAAAATTCAAGTTCACACTTACCCTGGCTCATTTATACCCACCAGACTGACAAGAAAGCTAATACACAAACAAAGGCAAGTGGATTTGTCTTCTCTGCTACAGAAAGAGCACCAACTTTGCCAAAGCAGTGCGTTTCAGGGCTTTGAGGTCATGAGAAGATCCAGCCAGTGAATGCAGTAGGAGCTCAAGAAGAGAGCAGAAGCTCTCTGCCCTCACAGCTTCTGTGACTCACTGAATGCAGGAACTAAGCTGGGTTACTTTTTGTTTCAATAATTAAGAACCCCCCACTGCTAGGCCTAACAAACGAAGCCATGAGACCACGGCTTATGTGTTCAGACCGAGCACGGCGCGCTCTCCCAGCTGAACCCACTGACCTACATTTGATTGCTTTCAGCCATGCCAGCCGTTGGAAGTCACAAAACACACAGAAGCAAAGTACAGGTAACGTGCCAGCCCTTCCAACTCTCAACAGCAAAACTGAGCCAGAAACTCTGTCGTAACTCCCAAGCCAATTTTGATCTCTGTCAGCATAAACCATCAATATTTGAGAACCTGAAGTCTGCAATAATTTATATGCAATGCACACTACCATCTCTACAGCAGGAAGCACTGCAGCCTAGAAGCACCGGTCCCACGGACCCGGGTGGGAGATAAGCTGTGACCCAGACCTTTCTGCAAGAGTTTTCAATGCAGGATCACTGCTGGAGGACACGCCTATCATTTCCTACCCAGCCTGCAAAGAATAGCATTGTGTTTAGTGTTAAATATAGTACGTACAAACTGAAGTTTCACTGCTTCTACTGCAGCAGCACCAGTCAGCAAAGCTGTGATGGACACAGCCACCATAGGATTTAGGACGTCCCCACTGGCCGAGTATCAGCTTACACATTTATTCTGCTCAGAGAATCACCAAAGCTCTCCCAAGGCAAACCAGAGGCCATGAAACTCTCCTATGAAGAAAGATTGAGGGAACTGGGCTTGTTTAGCTTGGAGAAGAGAAGGATCCAAGGAGACCTCGCTGAGGCCTTCCAGTACTTGAAGGGAACAAGAGGGGGAACGGCTGTTTGTGAGGGTGGACAGTGATAGGACAAGGGGGAATGGTTTTAAACTGAGACAGGGGAGGTTTAGGTTGGAGATTAGGAGGAAGTTTTTCCCCCAGAGGATGGTGAGGCACTGGAACAGGTTGCCCAAGGAGGCTGTGGATGCCCCATCCCTGCAGGCATTCAAGGCCAGGCTGGATGTGGCTCTGGGCAGCCTGGTCTGCTGGTTGGTGACCCTGCACACAGCAGGGGGTTGGAGCTGGATGAGGACTGTGGGCCTTTGCAACCCAGGCCATTCTATGATTCTATGAGACTCCCTTGGATACCTCAGCTTGCTGCGTGCTGCAACAAGGCTGACTACACCTCCCCTGCACTAAGCCTATTATTGCAGCTCCCATAGTCCACACCTAGTCTGCAAACAGGCACCTCACTGCAATACTGCTGGTGCATGCTGTCTCACGCATACCAATGCGAAGCACAAAACCCAACCAGCCAGCCAGCAGAATCTTAGTTTTTGCCAGAAATCTGAGCAGCTTAAAAATAAATAACATCTGTTCTGTTGTTTACTGGCAAGATCAAAAACTTCGGTTGAGATGAAAGCTCTTCACAACACGCTTAATGAAACTGAGGCATTGGTGGGACTCATTTAGCCAACAATTAGACAGCTATATTTAAGCTACACATCTCTGCCTCCTCTAAAGTGACAGAGGCACACGCAGTGCCACGCTCCAATGGGTGGGAGTCCTCATTTCTTTGCCCCAGTTACAGGAGGAGCCCAGACAGTTAGCCTGTGCTGAATGCTCTGCTTGTACCAAGCGTCAGGAGCACGTGAAATTAAGATCGCTACCTAAGGAACTGCTAAGTAGATACTGCTGCCAGCACAGTCAACTTTCTTCTTAATTATGAAAGCTCAGACATTTATTATAGACCTGCAGTGGTGAAGTCCATAAGGTCCAGAAGTGCAAACACGTTTGTTAAGTACGAGGAAGCCAGCTGCCACTGAGGTTTGGTGGGCAGAAGACCAAGGGACAAGACCACACCAGAAGAACAGGAAGCAGAAAAATGCCACTTGGCACTTCAGCCACTGCCAGCCACCAGGACATTAATTCAAAGGCCATCTAGCCCAACAACTCCATCAGTGCTCACAGCAACATCAGCCTGACTTTGAATGTCTCCAGGGTTGGGGCACCCACCATCTCTCTCTGGGCAACCTGTGCCACTGCTTCAGCACCCTTACCATCAAAAAAGATAATTTCCTTATACTGAGGCTAAATCTGCTCTCTTTTAGGTTGGATCCACTTTCCCTTGTCTTAAAATCCAGCTATCTGAAGGCCGATAACTCAGCATCTTAAGTAAAATGAATCGCCTTTGCTCTAGATCAGGATGGCAGTGAAGTCAGGTGAAGCCACAGCCACCCGAGCACAGACAAAATTCTTCCTTCAGGACAAGGTGCAAACTGTTGAGGGAATTCAGCCATAGTGGAACAAAAACAAGAGTTTGAGACAAATCCATGACAGTTTCAATCAACTTTCCAATAACCTCATAAACCAAAGGACAGGTGAGTAAGCGGTCTCACTGGGTTTGTAGTCACATCTTCTAAGGGCTCTGGAGCTCAGGTTCTGGGCCAAGGGTGCCTCTAGCTAAAGCTGAAGACTGCAGTACTCCCAGCACAGCAGCACACCTTGCCAGGATCACATCACCTGGAAGAGATGCTTCCATTCCACCAAGTGCTTCAGCAGGCCTGGGGGCTGCAGAGCTGGTCATCAGCCTGAATATGAGTAAGACAGCAGCTCGAGCAGCATCCTGAAGGAAAAAGTTGTGCGAGTACGGATGTGAGTGTGGGTATTCCATCCTTAGCAGCAGCAGGCCTCACTCAGGGAGTGTTAAGTCTACTTAGGAAACACAAGACAAAAGCAGGCATTTCTCCGTGTCACGCAGTATGAAAGTCATGATCCCAGTGGGAAAAAGCCTCAAGTTGTTTGAACTACAGAAAGTAACACAAAAGCGACAAGACTTCTAGTTACACCCACACAGAGGAGAATATGCCCCACAGTTAAGCTGTACCAAAGCACCCAACACTGAGGAAGCCTTGCAGCAGCTCCAGCCCCTCTCCAGATTCCCCACTGTTAAAAAGGGAGCAGAGCAAACCCTTCAAGTGTCTATCAATGGGTTCTTTAATGAAATATCAATATTCAAGGAGAGAAAAGATGAAGCATTTCCACATCCGAGGGATAAAGAGGAGAGGTCTAACAGACTTTTCAAACAGGCAGATCATAGAATCATTAAGGTTGGAAAAGACCTCCGAGATCCCCAAATCCAACACTCCAACCCAACATGGCCTCTGCCTCCGTCCCTCAGTGCCACATCCCCACAGCTCTGGAGCACCTCCAGGGATGCTGACCCCACCACCTCCCTGGGCAGCTGTGCCACTGCATCACCACTCTTAGGGGAGAAATGTTTCCTAACATCCAACCTGAACCTGGCACAACTTAAAGCCATCACCTCTTGGCCTATCTGTAGTTATCTGGGAGATGAGACTGACCCAAAACTTGAAACCTTTCCAGATGTTGAGAGCAAGAAGGTTCCCCCGAGCCTCCTCTTCTCCAGCAATCCCAGTTCCCTCCCCATAAGACTTGCATTCCAGATCCTTCACAGCTCCCCTGCCCTTCTCTGGACACAATGGAGAAGTCATAAAGCAAGCACTTCACTGCTCCCCCAAAGCTGTGCTCGTTGCTCAGCAAGGCACTACAAAACCCTCCTTGGTCTCTAAATTGAACGCATCTTCGTCCCTCCTTGCCCAGCCCTGAGCAAGTTTTCTACCAACATCAACAGCCATTTCATCACCCAATGACCATGGATTATGCACACAGACTCACAAGAGGCTCCAAATCTGAAACACATTTCAGCCTAGAGTGAAAGCACTAATATTTGCTATGTGCCCTTCCTGCTGAAACCACAACTCAGCCTCTGCACGTCTTCTCATTTCACTTCACACCTTTAGGCTGCAGGCAAGCACATCAGCTCAAGGACAGGCAAAGGAGGTGTGCATCAACAAGGAGCTCAGCAGCATTCTCAGGGTTTCCATCCTGGGGCAGCAAGAGAGCACAGCAGCCAGAACAGCAAGCTTTATCCCCATGTTTATTATCAGTAACTCCTTTTTTTCCTAATATTAATATATTATGTAATGGGGCTATCAAACAACACAGTTTTGCACATTCTTGGCATCAAGACTTTCCCCTGTTCAGAATGAGATACACAGTGATCAAATCTCAGAATCACACCGTTTTTTAATCAATCTCTATGGATTTGCAGGATCATTTACACCCCACAAGCTGCAGTTGCTCTCTGTTTCTGTTCTTCACCTACTATACATTCAGTGTGGGTTATGACCCAGGAAAGCATTACTTAAATCAATAGTATATGAAGGGGGGAACTCAAAATGACTACATATTCTTTGTTCTCTTAGTACCTTACTAGAAGTAGTCAGGCTTCAGGGGAAAACACAGCTTGACTCACCTCAATTTGCATTTTACTTCATCAAACAATTGCAATTATGCGACCAAGTTCGATTTTGACATTCATGCCTTCAGACTGACATCCCTGAAAGGGGAGCCCTTTCCACCTGCTTACATCACAGAACTGAAGGGCAATGCTTCACCTGCTGCCCCTGAAGCACTTCCCAATGTGTTCCTGCGGAGCTGACAGCTCACTTGGCAATGGCTCACTTCCAACTGTCATCAACCTGACACGTTGAAGGCTGATGAAAATCACAGTCACTCAGGTTGGAGAAGACCTCTCAGATCCCAAGTCCAACCCCAGCCCACCCCACCATGCCCACTGCCCACGTCCCTCAGTGCCACATCCCCACGTTCCTTAAACACCTCCAGGTTTGGTGACCCCACCACCTCCTGGGCAGCTGTGCCACTGCAGCACTGCTCTTTATGAGAGGAAATGTTTCCTAATAGCCAACCTGAACTTCCTCTGGCACAACACGAGGCCATCGCCTCTCATCCCATCAAACTGACAAAAGAAATATAAGATCTCAAGCATGTATCGATTGGAAAGTACTCATACTGACCTTTTTTGAATTGAAAGCAAAGAGGCAGGAGTGCAAGCACTGAGTTAAGTGGTGTTTGGGGATAGGTGGGAGCAACGGCACAGCCGTGGAAGCAGCTCTCACTGATCCAGCCCAGCTGCAGAGCACCCAAACACAGAACCCGACAGTCACTTTCTCACAAATAAACACTGGCAAAGATTCTCGCACCACAGAATTACTGAAGAGCCATTCAAAACAAACACAGCGTGTGACAGGCGAAGGCTACTCTAACGTACTCACTTTCTACCTGCAAACAGCAAGGCAGCACTGGAGACAAGGGCCCTGCTCTCGTCAGGGAGGTTACGATGACTTAGGGATTCTTGCAGAAGAGCCATCTGGATTATTTATAGTGCCACTAGGCAGGGCAGTGCAATCATTCACACACGGACCTCATGGCATCCAGAAGCTCAACTGCTGTTTTTGCAGGAAATATTAGGCTGAAGTGATTCAAAGTCAAACATTACAACGTACCAAATCACAGCTCTAGGAAATTATACCCAAACTGCCGGCCAGCATCATGCCCAAACGGTTCTAAAGATGTGCACAGACGAAAGAAAGCGTATGGAAGTTGCCAAGGTGAAGTGGAAATGCATATTATTGTGCTTTTATTTATAAGCATAGACGAGTCTACTATAGAATTAAACATTCCCTCCCTGCACAAAGGCAACGGTCTTTCTATACACAAGCAGGTTTCTTTGACATCTGCCTTTCCCTGCAAAGGCTGAACCAGCCCCTGCTCACAGCCACTGGTACTGCATGCATTTTACACACCTCCCAATCTCAGGTTCTTGATGGAGCTCTCTGAAAACACCAAAGCATGAATCAGAGCTAACAAGCTACCAATTTATTTTTAAACACAAAGAGAGATTCACCAATAAGCCATTCACCTTCAATGTCATCTACTGCGTGCAGAAGCGATACAGGAATGGCACTTCCTTGTTGCTACAGGTCAAAGACTCCAGCAAAACCAGCCCTGTGCACCGACGGCACCAGGAGCTGCCACAGCAGTCACCTTTGCATTCCTGCACCACCAACCTCACCACTGCAACAGAGGAAACCCTGAGAAAGTCTGAAAACCAGAGCTACCAGCAGCAGTGTGAGAGAACCCGTTTTCAGACAGATTGCTCAATCACTGGGCTGTAACAACGCAGAGAGCAGCTACCCGGGGAGGTGACTGAACCCACTGTAAGAGTTCACCAGCTTTCCTTCACGAGTGGGCTGCCTTTTAAAGGTGTTCATCTACAGTCTCCATTTCAACTGGCATCGCCTGCACGCACACCTTCCCATCAGGTTTCCTCATCAAACAACCACGTACAGAAGAACTCAGGAAACAAACCATTTAATGTATCTTCATACAGCTAATACCACATAGAAAACCTATTTGCCCCCCGAAATCTGCTCAATTCCACCGTGAAGATGGAAGAAAAACCCAACTCATGTCCACAGTCACCATAGCTAGACTTCTACTTAGAAGTTTAGGAAATAGAACTCATTTTTAGCATACATGTTCTACAAACAGTTACCTACTCCAGAAATACCAATGGGGGTCAATCTGCTGATAAATGCTTCCAAAGCCTGCTGCTGCACATTTGTCTATCAGCCTGGTAATATTCTGCCTGAAAGCTTAGAATTTGCAGTGGTTAAGCCCAAAGACTAATTATTAAAGTCACTGGCCATTAGAACAGAAGATCTCTGGAGCAACAGCCACTGCTGACTTCACAACCCAAGACACCAACTATTTTTAACTGAGAATGGAAACGAACCTTCCCAGAGAACTCCAAATACCACGCCACGTGATCTGGGCCAGAACTTGACAAGCAACACAGAATTACACTATGACCCTGGCAGCAAAAGACATACAGCCTTCAACAGCCAAAGTATGAGATGTCAAGAGACAAGATGAAGCCACCATCGTGACCCTACCAAAACAACCCCTCAGCAAAACTGCAGATTGCAGCCTGAAGAGTCTTCAGACGACTGTCTCCTGGCACATTGCTGCCCTTCAAACCCAAACATGCCTTATTTAACTTCAAATTATTCAAGTTTTGTCTCTGAATGCCTTTTTACATTCTACAATCCCGGCTATAGTTCTCATGGTGACATTTGGGCACCAACAGGGAAGAACTGCCATGTGTGTTCTACCACCCTTGGACAACAGCTGCATTGCCTGATAGTATACTTACAGTATTAAATGTGGAGGTTGGTGGCCCTGCATGTGGCAGGGAGGTTGGAAATTCATGATCCTTGAGGCCCTTTCCAACCCAGACCATTCTGTGATTGGATTTGTATCAACCACACAAAGCCAGATCCAATTCAAACCAACAGAAACATTCCCTTTGCTTCTGACACGTGGTTGGTGCTTACACCCATCACACCACCACAAGATACCACGGGGGCTTTGATTCTCTTTGACTGCCCCCAAAAAGCATTCGCTAAGAACCGCTCATCTCATCTGATTTGCAAAACAAGATGGTGTCAGGGGATCCCCGAGAGGTTTTAGTAACAAAAGGCTTTAAAAGCTCACTTAGCCTCAACCCCTGTCATAGAGACACCTCCTTCTAGGGCTGCCCAAAGCCCCATCCATGGTTCTGCCTGGGCGCTGCCAGGGATAGGCTGTCCAGAGCTGTGGGTGCCCCATGACAGAGCCTCACTGCCCTATGAATAAAGAATGTTAGCCAGCTAACGTTCAACCTGAACATCCCTTCTTTCAATCTAAACCCATCGACCCTTTACCCTATCGCCACGAAGCCACGAAAAAAACCCCTTCCCTTCAAGAATCCAGATGAAAAACAACAAAATATCGTGCAAAAAAAACCAACCAAACAAACAAAAAAAACCAACAAGCAGAAAGACCCTTTAGGCACAAGGCCTCCCGAATGGCGTTATTTCCAAAGGGAAATCTCCGCACACCCACAGGGGACCGCGGAGGGACGGCACTGACCGATGGTGGAAATGAAGGTGGTGTTGAAGGCATCGTCGGAGAAGCGGAAGAGCACGCAGGTCTTGCCGACCCCCGAGTCCCCGATCAGCAGCAGTTTGAAGAGCAGGTCGTAGGTTTTCTTCGCCATGGGGAGCGGCTGCGGCCTCCTCCCGCTCGCCCCCCCCCGAACCCAGCGGCCGCCCCGGCTCCCCCCCTGCCGGCAGCAGCCCGGCCCGCGCCGCTCGCTGAGGGCGGCGGCGGAGAACGACGACGACGACGACGACGAAGAGAAGGAGGAGGAGGAGGAGGAGGAGGGAGGGAGGAGGAGGAGGAGGAAGGAGGCCCACAAAATGGCTTCCCGCCGCGCTCCTCGCGCCCGCTGCTGCTTCTCCTCACGGGGAGGCGGCGGCGCTCGGCCTCATAACCCCGCGGGTCGGCTCTGCTCGCTGCGGCCCGGCCCTCGCACGGCGGCGGCTCCTCAGCGGCGCCCGGTAAGCGCGCAGGCCGCCAGGCGAGGCCGTGACGTCAGCATGCACGCACACACGCACGGACGAACGGACGCACGCGAGCCCCGCCTCCCCTGTGTCAGGCCATGGGCTGCGAGCCGATGACGTCACGGAGGAAGGGCGAAGTCTCTCGCTCGAGGCGGAAGTCCCACCTCCCCGTTCATGCGATTGGTTGCAGGTCCTGTATCTCTTTTCTCCAGACAGGGGAGTGGGCGGGGCGGAGTGCTCCCCCTGCTGGCGGGGCGAGGCGAGGCGAGGCGAGGCGGACTGAGCGCTGCGTGGGTTTTCTCCCTGGGTCTCGTCGGTGCCCCACCCGGTGCTGCGGCGCAGGCCGTGGCTCCTCGGCCATTACAGAGCTCTTTGCTGTATGGAGAATCACACATCACAAAATGGCCAGGGCTGGAAGGGACTTCAAGGATCATGAAGCTCCAAATCCCCCACCACAGGCAGGGCCACCAACCTCCCCATTTCATAGCAGCCCAGGCTGCCCAGGACACCATCCAACCTGGCCTTGAACACCTCCAGGGATGGATGGGGCATCCACAGCCTCTCTGGGCAGCTGTTCCAGCCCCTCACCAGTCACAGTAAAGAAGTTATAAAGTCATAGAATATCCCCAGTTGGAAGGGACCTGTGAGGATCATGGATCCAACTCCTGCACACAGGGACACCTGTATCCAAATCCTTTGTCTGGTCAGGAGCAGTGTGCAATTGTGTCCTCAGCGCCACCAGGTTTTAGGCAGGTTTTCCTTCCCTGAGGGAAGACCTTCTGACATCCCACCTGAGCTTTCCTTGACTCAGATTTAAGCCATTCCTTTGGGATGTATCCCCACACCGTCCAAAAATCCCAAAGATTTGTTAGAAAAACAACTCACGCTGTGCCTCAGAAGGAACCTCTGCTCAGTGATGGATGCACGCTGATCTCAGACTGGTTATCAGGAAATATTTCTTCTCTGATAGAGCAGAGATGCAGTGGCGCAGCTGCCCAGAGAGGTGGTGGGGCCACTGTCCCTGTAGGTGTTCCAGAACAGTGGCGATGTGGCTCTGAAGGATGTGGGCATGGTGGGATGGGCTGGGGTCGGACTTGGGGATCTTAGAGGTCTTTTCCAACCTGAACGATTCTATGATTTTGATCATACAGTCACAGGGGTTGGAAGACGCCTCTAGGAATCATCAAGTCCACCTCCCTGCTAAAGCAGGTTCCCTACTGTAGGTTGCACACAGGAAATTGTCCAGATGGCTCTCGAATATCTCCTGAGAAAGTGACTGTGAAGGTGAAAACAGGATCCAGCTTGCAGCTGGCCCCCAAAGAGTTGCTAGGACAAGCAGATCACTGGAGGTTTGCACCAATTTGTATAATAACCTCTTTTACCAGAGGGTTTCGTTTACAGTGAAGATCCAAGAAATTTTATCTTTTAGGCTCCAAGAGACGAAGTAATTTGACATTTGGAGCTCTTAGAGCAGGTCCAGAGGAGGGCACTGAGATGATCAGAGGGCTGGAGCACCTCTCCTATGAAGAAAGATTGAGGGAACTGGGCTTGTTTAGCTTGGAGAAGAGAAGGCTCCGGGGAGACCTCATGGTGGCCTTCCTGTACTTGAAGGGAGCGTAGAAACAGGAGGGAACGGCTGTTTGTGAGGGTGGATGGTGATAGGACAAGGGGGAATGGTCTTAAACTGAGACAGGGGAGGTTTAGTTAAATCCTAGGAGGAAGTTTTTCCCCCAGAGGGTGGTGAGGCACTGGAACAGGTTGCCCAAAGAGGCTGTGGATGCCCCATCCCTGCAGGCATTCAAGGCCAGGCTGGATGTGGCTCTGAGCAGCCTGGGCTGCTGGTTGGTGACCTGCACACAGCAGGGGGTTGGAACTGGATGAGCATTGTGGGCCTTTGCAACCCAGGCCCTGCTATGATTCTATGATTCTATGCAAACAAAGAGTATTTTCTCCCTGGCCTCTAGGACTGACCCTGATGTTGATGTTACCATTAGGAATCCAGTCCCACGGAGTCATAGAACCGTCAAGGTTGGAAATACCTCTAAGAATATCATGTCCAACCACCAGCCCACCCCACCACATCCACTGATATCCTTCAGTGCCACATCCACACATTTCTTGAACACCTCCAGGGACGGTGATTCCACCATGGCTCTGAGTACCTGAGCTTCCAATACCTGGCCACTCCTTCTGAGAAGAGTCCTATAAGTTGTTAGAAGACACTCTGTCAAGGACAGTCATACTCTGTGCCTGTTCGTTAAATTCTGGTCTAGAGATCATCACCACAAGGCTGGTGAATTTGGGCATGTTCAGTGAGAGGCAAAGCCATTCCCACAACTCCCTCCACCACATCCTTCCAAAGATCTTCCTTCCTGATACCAGGAGGGTATCAATCTGATGTGTTAACTGAGGAAAAGGGAGGTGAGAGGCGATGGCCTCAAGTTGCACTTGGGGAGGTTCAGGTTGGATATTAGCAAACATTTTTTCTCCAACAGTGGTCAGGCAGTGGCACAGGGAGGTGGTGGGGTCACCGTCCCTGGAGGTGTTTCAGAATCATGGGGGTGTAGCACTGAAGGATGGGGGTCAGTGGGCATGATGAAGTGGGATGGACTTGGACTTGGGGATCTTAGAGGTCTTTTCCAACCTTCATGATTCTATGATTCTATGAAAGCAAGAGCCAACAGGATTCAGCAGCCTCTCCTCAGTTGAACACCCAATGTTGCAACACTACACTGAAGGTTCATTGCCCATGAGATCTTGCTGTGGGGAGGGGAAAAGTGAATCACAAGTTGTGCAACAGTATTTGTGTTTGGGAAGGTCTGCTCAAACAGAGCTGCAACACTCTGGGTTTGGTGGTGAGTAAATCCTCTCACAAAGCTGGACCCAGCCCTGCATGTACACAGGGATGGGAAAGATCTTTGTCATCCAGGAGACATCACCAGCCCCATGGCCTCAGCACACAGCTTTGTTTTCTGGAGCCAGGGCAGGAGCAGACATGGTTTCTGGTCCCCTAGAATGGGCCCCAGAGTCGCTTGCAGCTCCCACAGATTTGGGAACTGCTAGAACGGGAAACCACAAAGAGAAGCTGTGGATGCCCAATCCCTGGCAGTGCCCAGAGTCAGGCTAGATGGGGCTTTGGATGGGAGGTGTCCCTGTGGCAAGGGTTGGGGCTGGGTGGGCTTTTAGATCTCTTCCAGACCATTCTGGTTTTCTGTGACTCACCAAGGTCAGGATCCTCCTTGGGGCAGGCATTAACAGCCCCAGATGCTCAGCATGTTTTCTGAGGAGGAGCAGAAAGGAGCTGAAATGACTCTACCTCCTGCCATGCAGCGTTGTGCCAGCATTTGGAGGATGGGCTGGTGCTCAGTGTGGCTGCTGCCACAGCTACTGGTGGGGTCAGGGCTTCACCAGCTGGGTTCCTGCTTTCTTGCCTCTTCCCACATCTGTGCCCCAGCCCAGCTGCAGCGGAAGGCCAGAGAAGAAGAGGAACAAGAAAGCCAGCTCTATGCCTCTGAAAAGAGACTGTCTCTTCCCAAATTCTGTCCTCACAGCCACCCTGGCATCAAGAGCAGAAGTACAGAAGTGCTTCATCAGCACTTGAAGGCAGCAGGAAGGATGCAGAGGTCACACAGAGCCCAGCCAGCATGCAGCAGAGGGGCACAGACTGCCAAGGACAGCCTGTGAGCCCGAGGTTGAGCTTTGTGCACTCTGAGCACTCAACCAATTCCGGGCATCCCCCCTCTCTGAGATGCCGTCTGCTGGGAGAGGCAAAGCTTCTGCCCTCACTGCATTGCTGCTCTGCAGTAATGCTGGGTCATGATCCTTCTCCCGGAGCAAACAGCTCGGCATTGTTGTCACTAGTGCTTTGCAGAGCCAGTCACCGCCTTGTTTTCTGAGGTTTCCACCAGGGAGGGGCACAGAAATTAGAACAAGGGGCTGCGTGGGGTGATGGACAGCATAGAATCATACAATCGTAGGCTCACAGATTTATTTCGGCTGAAAAAGACCCTAAGATCAAGCGCAACCTGCACAGCACGGGCAGTGGGGTCGGTGTTTCTTGTAGAGAGGTTTGAGATCACTGAATGACAGGCTGTGCAGAAGCACGTTAGCAATTAGTCAGTGATTATCTAAGATGAGGCTAAAATGGTACTCCCTGGGGGTTGGGTAGAAGTGTCTCCTTCCATTGAGGGTGTTTATTCAGTTTAAAGGAAAGTTTGGATGAATCTCAGGAAAGAATGGGAAATCCTCAGCACACATTTAGTGCTGTACAACCAGAGCTCTGCCTCTTTAAACTACATCTTGCCAGCAGATTATTAAATCCTTTAATCTCTGAGCAACGACGCCAATCTGGTTGCCTTACAGACGTTGCTCACACCACATCTGTTGAAACCCCAACCCAAGATAAAAGCCCAGAGCCTCCCACATGACTGTCAGCAGCCCCTCCTCCCCTGTCCCTGCTCCCCTGGGGTGGCATCAGGGATGAGAAGGGAACAGGGGATTAGGGAGAGATGGGAAGGGAACAGCCCCAAGCCCCATGTCCTGGTGGTTGTCCAGCCATGGGATCATAGAATCATAGAATCATTCAGGTTGGAAAAGACCTCTCAGATCCCAAGTCCAACCCCTACCCAGCCCACCGTGCCACTGCCCACGTCCCTCAGTGCCACATCCCCACGTTCCTTGAACACCTCCAGGTTTGCTGACCTCACCACCTCCCTGGGCAGCTGTGCCACTGAATCACTGCTCTTTCGGAGAAGAAATGTTTCCCAATATCTAAAGTGATTCATCCCATGTAGAGCTGCTGTGTTACCACTGATGGCTTCTCTTCCGAGGACATCCCAAGGCTTTTATGAAGGAGCTGTGCATGGCAGGATCTCCTCCTTCTCTCCCCTCCACCAGGAGATGCACCCGTTGTTCATCCCGCTGCTGTCAGCATCTGGGGGTCATTCTCAAAATGGGAAGTTTCCTTTAATTATACATCTAAAGGCTGGAAGTGATTGGAGCTCGGCATTCCAAGTTGGCTCCCTTACTGAAGCCAAGTCTAATAATAGAAGAGTCAGCTGCCAGCAAAATGATCCATCCCAAATCCAGTCTTAGTTTAAGCTGTACTTGCCCCCCTAGCCCCCTGCTTGTGATATGGGGTAAATCCATCCAAGTGATTCCCCTTTTGCCCCTGTGTTGTGCTGTGGGAGCTCTGCTCTCAGTTCCCAACCTGAGCCCAGCCATGCAAATCCATGGGAAAAGTCACCCAAAAAGCCCCCTCTAATCTCAGCCTGAAGGGTTCATCCATAGCCAAGGCCATGGCCCATCACACCCAACCACCCAGCTGAATGCTGGGGAAGGTGTAGCATCTCAGGATCATCCTTGGGGTCCTAGAGTTGATCACAGCATCCCAGAGATGACCGTCGTGGCTCACATGTGACAGTGGTGTCCTCGAGATGGCAGAGGTGTCTCGGGGCTGACTGTGGTACCCAACATCAATCAGTTTTCCAAGGGCTGGGTATGGACCCCAAGGATGTTTGTGCTGCCCCAACAGCAGCTGTGACCCAGGGATGGCCATGATGTCCCAGGATGGCCATGGGGAGGTGCCACCATCACCATGTCCCCCCGGTGACATTTTTGCTCTCAGGGTGGCCCTGAGCCCACAGCGAGACCCGGCTCTGTTGGGACAGCCCTAGGGCCAGGACACCGATCCCGGCCACAAGCAATGCGTCCTGGTCCCCTGCTGACACCTGCGGGTGAGCAGGCGTCCCTGCATGTCACCGTGTCCCACAATGTCACCATGCCCCTGCATGTCACCATGTCCCTCAATGGCACCCTGCCTCTGCATGTCACCGTGTCCCTTCATGTCACCGTGTCCCTTCATGTCACCATGTCCCTTCACGTCACCGTGTCCCTTCATGTCATGTCACTTTGCCCCTACATGACACTTTGTCACTACAGACCACCCCATCTGAACATGTCATCCCATCCCTGCTCATCTCCTCCCTACGTCACATCTCTTGGCATGTCACCCTGTCCCTCTGTGTCACTTTGTCCTTACATCATGCCCCTCCTACGTCTGGGACTCCAACCACATCAGGACCCCCCAGCACTGCTGTGCCTGGGCACAAGGGCCCCGAATCTCCCCTGAATCCCTCCATCATCCCCTCCATCCCTCCTCCACCTCCCTCCTCCACATCCCCCCACTCTCCCTCCATTCCTTCTTCCCCACTGGGGCCGTGCCCTCAGGGACGGAGACAAGCACTGGGATTACACCAGGCAGGTCTGCCTTTGGGAGCCAATACCCTCATTAATTAATTAAGGGATAATCTCTGCTTCCAGGGAGCAGGCGGCTGCCGAGACTTGATTAGTCACAAGAATGTTTAATCCCCACCCCAAGCTGCTGGCTGCCTCTTCCAGAGGTTCCAGGGATGATTCCTGAATACACAGGGCTGGGGGGTAAAGGCAGCTTACACCCCACATCCCAAACATCCCATCCCACATAAGGTACCCTGCATCCCCTATTCCCATCCTGCACGGTGCCCAGTATCCTGCATGCCACAAGCTGCATCCCATATCCCAAATCCTGTATCCTGCACCCTACATCCCAGTCCTGCATCCCAATCCTGCATCCTCTGTCGCATCCCACATCCCACATGCCTGCATCCCACGTCCCATGCCTACATCCCATACCCTGCATCCCATTCCTATATCCCATTCCTCCACCCTGCATCCTGCATCCCACAGGCTGCATCCCACATCTTGCATCCCATATCCTGCCTTCCAGTCTGTATCCCAATCCTGCATCGCGTCCGGCATTCCATATCCTGCAGCCTGTATCCCATACCCTGCATCCCATTCTTGCACCCTGCATCCTGCAGGCCATACCCTTCATCCTCTATCCTGTTTTTAAATCCCAACTCTGCATCTCACATCTGTATATGGCATCAAGTCTTGTATCCTGCATCCCACAAACTGCATCCTTTACCTTGCATCCCATATCCCAAATCTCACATCTTGCAACCCGCATCCCAATCCTGCATCCTACTCCTGCACCATATTCTGTATCCTGCGTCCCATTCCTGCATCCCAGATTCTGAATCCCACATCCCAGTCCTGCATCTCACATCCCAGTCCTCCTTCATGTTCTGTATCCTGTATCCAGCAGCCTACATCCCATACCCTGCATCCCACACCCCATTCCTGCATCCCAATCCTGCATCATGTTCAACATCCCACATTCCATTCCCATATTCCTTTCTCACATCATGTTCATCATTCTGTATCCTATTCCCACATCCCATTCCCACATTCCAATCCTAGATCGTGTTCAGTATCCCACATCCCATTCCCTCATCCTACTCCTGCATCCCATTCTCACATCCCATTCCTACATCCCAATCCTGCATCATGTTCAGTATCCTGCATCCCAATCCCAAATCAAGTTCAGCATCCCACATCCCATTCCCTCATCCTATTCCTGCATCCTATTCCCACATCCCATTCCTGTATCCCATTCCCACATCATGTTCAGCATCCAGCATCTCATTCCCTCATCCCATTCCTCCATCCCAATCTCACATAATGCTCAGCATCCCACATTCCATTCTCTTTCCATTCCCTCATCCTATTCCTGCATCCTAATCCTGCATCCCATTCCTGCATCCCAATCCTGCATCATGTTCAGCATCCTGCATCCCATTCCTGCAACCCAATCCTGTATGATTTTCAGCATCCTGTACTTCATTACCTTGTCCCATTCCTGCATCCCATTCCCACATCATGCTCAGCATCCTGCATCCCATTCCCTCATCCCATTCCTCCAGCACAATCCCACATCATGCTCAGTATCCCACATCCCATTCTCTTTCCATTCCTTCATCCTATTCCTGCATCCAATTCTCACATCCCAATCCTGCATCATGTTCAGCATCCCGCGTCCCATTCTCACATCCCATTTACACATCATGTTCAGCATCCTGCATCCCATTCCTGCATCCCAATCCTGTATGATTTTCAGCATCCTGCACCTCATTACCTCGTCCTACTCCTGCATCCCATTCCCACATCAAGTTCAGCATCCCGCATCCCATTCCCACATCCCATTCCTGCATCCCGTTCCCACATCATGCTCAGCATCCCGCATCCCATTCCCTCATCCCATTCCTCCATCCCAGTCCCACATCACGTTCAGCATCTCGCACCCCATTCCTGCATCTCATTCCTGTTCCCCATTCCCACATCCCATTCCTGCAGCCCATTCCCACATCATGCTCAGCATCCCGCATCTCCTTCCTACATCGCAGTCCCGCATCCCATTCCTGCATCCCAATCCCGCATCACGTTCAGCATCCCGCACGCCATTCCCACGTGCCATTCCCTCACCCCCCCACCCCCCCGCACAGAACTACAGCTCCCGACGTGCTCAGCCCCAGCCACAACCGCGGCCGTCTCTCCGCGCGCGCGCGCTCTCGCCAGCGAGTGCGGACGCGCGCCCGCGTCCCCGCGCCCCCGCGCAGCCAATCGCCCGCCCGCCCGCCCCGCGCAGCCGCCGCGAACCCGCGCCCCGCCGCCGCTGCCGCCGCCGCCGCCGCCGCCGCCGCTGCCGCTGCCGCCGCCCGGGGCCGCGGTGGGCAGCGGGCAGCGGGCAGCCGGGGTGCGGCCACCATGGCCGGGAGGACGCGGAGCGGCGAAGCGCTGCGGGTGGTGGCCCGGTGCCGCCCCATGAGCCGGCGGGAGGAGGCTGCGGGCTGCGAGCGCGTCCTGGAGCTGGAGGTGAAGCTGGGCCGGGTGACCATCCGCAACCCCCGCGCCGCTCCCGGAGAGCTGCCCAAGACTTTCACCTTCGACGCCGTCTACGACGCCAGCTCCAAGCAGGCTGATCTGTACGACGAGACGGTGCGGCCGCTGGTGGACTCGGTGCTGCGAGGGTTCAACGGCACCGTGCTGGCCTACGGGCAGACGGGCACTGGCAAGACATACACCATGCAGGGAGCGTGGGGGGACCCCGAGACGCGCGGCATCATCCCCAGCTCCTTCGAGCACATCTTCACGCACATCTCGCGCTCGCAGAACCAGCAGTACCTGGTGCGCGCCTCCTACCTGGAGATCTACCAGGAGGAGATCCGCGATCTGTTGGCCAAGGACCAGAGCAAGAAGTTGGAGCTGAAGGAAAACCCCGAGACGGGCGTCTACATCAAGGACCTCTCCTCCTTCGTCACCAAGAACGTGAAGGAGATCGAACACGTGATGAACCTGGGTAGCCAGGCGCGTTCGGTGGGCAGCACCAACATGAACGAGCGCAGCTCCCGCTCGCACGCCATCTTCCTCATCACGGTGGAGTGCAGCGAGACGGGGCCGGACGGCCACGAGCACATCCGTGTCGGGAAGCTCAACCTGGTGGACCTGGCGGGCAGCGAGCGGCAGAGCAAAACAGGCGGTCCAGGCGAGCGGCCCAAAGAGGCCTCCAAGATCAACCTGTCCCTCTCCGCTTTGGGCAACGTCATCTCGGCGCTGGTGGATGGCAAAAGCACGCACGTCCCATACCGGGACTCCAAGCTGACCCGCTTGCTGCAGGACTCGCTGGGCGGCAATGCCAAGACCATCATGGTGGCCACCTTGGGCCCGGCGTCGCACAGTTACGAGGAGAGCCTCTCCACCCTCCGGTTCGCCAACAGGGCCAAGAACATCAAGAACAAACCCCGGGTGAATGAGGACCCCAAGGACACGTTGCTGCGGGAGTTCCAGGAGGAGATCGTGAGGCTGAAGGCGCAGCTGGAGAGGCGCGGCATGCTGAGCAAGAAGAGGAGGAGGAGCAGCCGGAGGAAGAAGGCGGCGGATGGGGAGACGGCGCAGGAGAACGAAGGGGAGGATGACAATGAAGATGGGCTGGAGAAGAACATGGAGAACTACCTGCAGGAGCAGAAGGAGAGGCTGGAAGAGGAGAAGGCCGCTATCCGCGATGACCACAGCCTGGTGAGCGAGGAGAAGCAGAAGCTGCTGGAGGAGAAGGAGAAGATGATCGAGGACCTGCGGAAGGAGCAGGAGGCCACGGAGCTGCTGGCCACCAAGTACAAGGTGAGTTTTGTGATGTGCTGGTACCAGTGGGTGCCGCTGGGTGGGACCTGGGGACAGCTGTGGAGGTGCTTGAGTGCGTGGTCAAGTGGGATGGTGGTGACCAAGCAGGATGACCAAGTAGGGTGATGGTGCAGGATGACCAAGCAGAGTGACCAAGCAGGATGACTGAGCAAGGTGATCAAGCAGGGTGACCAAGTAGGGTCACCAAGCAAGGCGGCCAAGTAAAGTAACCAAATAGGATGATCAAATGAGGTGGCCAAACAGATTGACCAAGTAGGCTGGCCAAATAAGGTAGACAGAGGTGGGGTGGCTAGCAAGGTCCCCAGATGAGGTGCCCAAGCAATGTTCCCAAGAAAGGTAGCCAGAAAGGGTGACCAAGTGGGGTAGTTAAGTGACGTGGCTTGCAGGGTCCCTGTGCACAGTCCTTGAGAGGTGGCCAGGTAGGGTGATAAAGCAGGATGACCAAGCAGAGTGACCAAGCAAGGTTGCAAACCAAGGTGGTCAAGTAGGGTAGCCAGGTGAGGTGGCTAGCAGGGTCCTCAAGACGGGTCTGCACACACAGTGCCCAAGTAGTGTCCCCAAGGAAGGTGTCCAAGTAGGATGACCAAACAAGGTGGCCAAGTAGGGCAGCCAAGTAAGGTGGCTAGCAGGGTCCCCAAGCATGGTACCTAAGCAGGATGCCAAAGCAAGATGACTGAGCAAGGTCCCCAGTCAGGCTGCCCAAGTGAGGTACATAAGCAGAGTGCTCAGAGGGAGCCCCACTCCCCTGGGCAGTGTTGGACTGAGGTTGCCCAGAGACACATCCTAGCATTGTGGGGGGACTTTTTGTTGGGGCTGCTGAGGGCGTGGAGCAGGCAGGGCTACCCAACCATGCCCACTGCTGGCACCAGTGTGCTGTGCTGTGCTCAGCACAACAAAGCAGCTCGCGGCAGAGAGGGGGAGTGATGCTGCACGTTGGGACTGCTGCCCCCAAGCAGCCCCTGGAACACGCCCAGGGCTCAGGGGTGTTCTGGGATGCACCTGGATGCAGGGATGGGTCTCCAGTGCTGTGGTGGGAAGGAAGCTTGGGTGTCCCAATCCACAGCATCACAGCCCTGCTGTCATTCTTCGTGTTACATCGCCAGGGTTTGGGGAATTGGAGGAAGGGATGCTGGGGCAGGGCTCAGGGCCGGCACTGGGCTCCCTGCTGTGCCATGGCCACAGGATGGGATCCCTTCCATACAGGGGTGGTAGCAGCACAGAGACGGGGACCAGCAGCCCTGGGGACATGTGACTTACCCAGGGATGCATGGCCATGCCCAGGGGTGCGTGACACACTCCCACCGTGGTGCTGCACCACTGGCAGCTGTCCTGCAGTGTCTCCTTGTCCGGCACAGCACAGTGGGTCTGGCTCAGGGCCATGGCGTGTCCGGTAATTGCTGAGTAATGAGGCAGGGATGGAGGCAGGATGACTCTGCATCCCCTTCCCTGGCCTCCAAGAGCTTCCAGCCATGGGGGGCCAGCCTGGGAGGGAGGGCGGGGGGATGGGGAGGCATTATTTAGTGGACAAAACCCTGTTGGGTGCAGGACAGGAGCACTGCGGAGGGCTGCCCATACATACATGGGTGGTACATGCAGAACCTGTACACATCCGTGTGGACACGGGGTCTGTTGCACCATCCTGCTCAGACAGATGTGCACCATTGCAGGCAAACAGATGTGCACTGTCCTGCTCAGACAGATGTGCTCCATCCAGAGGAGGCAACAGCCTCCATCTCAAAGCAGAGCTCCCAGCATCTGCCACATGCATCCTGTGGCCATGGGGGGACGGTGCCATCGGCTGTAAGGTCAGCACCACAATCTGGGGAGCTCAGGGCATGGGCGAGTGCTGGAGGAGTTATCTGGAGGCAGGAAATGGGTTGCAGTGAGAGGCTTAAGGGTTCAGCTGTATTAAGGAAGATTGAGCGTCGTCTTCATCGCAGTAAATAAACACTTCTGCAGGGAGAAAACAACAGGACTAAAAGACCATTTCTGCAGCAGCAGGGTGGGGCAGAGCTGGCTGTGGGGCTTATGGCCCCTCTCGACCCTGTAGCAACTCACCATCATGTATTGCAGGTGCTGCATGTAGAAAGTACCCATACGGTGGCTAGAAAGGGAAAAAAAAAATAGGAGAAAAACGGGGAAAACGTGGTATTGCCCCAGATAATGTATATGTAGCTCTGTGGGTTTGCCCCAGAAACCTTCGTGCCCAAGAGATGCTGTCCCCCCTTCACACCGCGTCACCACCCGCGTGTCTGCTGGTTGCTTGGAGACGGCAGCGATGGGGTCCCGGGGGGGCACAGCCTTTGTCACATCCCATGGTCCAAGGGTGTGTGCAGATGTGTGGGTGTAAATGAGTGTGTGCATGCACACAAATGCCAGCATGCATGGGCGTGCGGATGTATGTGTGCATTGGTGTAAATGAGTGTGCGCTCACGTGTGCACGAATGTCGTGGGCAGAAGTGTGCATGCATGCAAGCATGAGTGTGTGTGTGCTCAGTGATGTGTGTGTGTGTGTGCTCAGTGATGTGTGTGCACAGCTGTGTGATGGGGAACACATTTGCCCAGGGGAGGGGAAGGGAAATGCAGTTGGGAGGGGTAGGGTGGGGTGGGATGAAATAGGATGGAGTGGGGTGGGATGGAGAGGGATAGGGAAGGGTGAGATGGGATGGGATGAGGTGAGATGGATTTGGATGGGATGGGGTGGAATAGAGGAGGAGGGGTGGGATGAGATGAAACTGGGATGGCGTGGAATAGGACTGAGTGGAGTGGGATTGCGTGAGATGGAGTTGGATGGGATGGAATGGGATGGGACGTGATGGATTGAGATGGGGTGGGGTGGGTGGGATGAGATGGGATGGGGTGGGGTGGGATGAGATGAGATGGGATGGGTGGTGTGGGCTGTGGGGTCAGGGTGGGACCGTCACAAGGAAAACAATGGCAGCTCCTACAGCCCAGCCCGGTGCCATCCTTCGGGCATCCTGGCAGAGCTGGAGTGGGGAGATCAAACGAGGAGCACCGCAGGGTCCAAACTGCACTTGGGATGCACTGCTCAGCTCAGCTTGGCACAGCTCAGCTGGCTCAGCTCGGTTGGGGCGGATGGCCCGGCGCCGTTCCCCGCTGCCGGCAGCTGCTGCACATCCGTGGCGCCCCGCGGGCTCACAGCTGTGCGGAAGGAAGTGGGAGCGAAGCAGCCCTGGGTTTGTGCCAGCAGCCCTGGCCACGTCCCCACGGCGCCGCATCTATCAGAACAGGGAGCAGGATGGGGCTGGGGGGGCACAAAATCTCCAAACTGTACGATATCCTGAGTTGGATGGGACCCCCAAGGACCAGCAAGCCCAACTCCTGGCTGTACCAGAACCACTCAAACCCTATGTCTGAGAGTGGTGTTTTTGAACCCTTGGGTTATACGTGGTGGAGATGCCAGAGGAATCCCAGGCATATATACAGACCAAAAGGAGCAGTCCTTGAGAGCAGCCCTGTGGAGAAGGACCTGGGGGTCCTGGTGGATGAAAAACTTGACATGAGCCAGCAGTGTGCTCTTGGAGCTTGGAAAGCAAATGGTATCCTGGGCTCCATCAGAACAGGGGTGGCCAGTTTGGCCAGCAGGGACAGGGAGGTGATTGTCCCCATCTACTCTGCCCTCGTGAAGCCTCATCTGGAGTACTGTGTGCAAGTCTGGAGCCCCCAGTACAAGAAAGACAGGGAGCTGTTAGAGAGGGTCCAAAGGAGAGCCACAAAGATGATCAGGGGGATGGAGCACCTCCCCTACAAAGACAGGCTGAGGGAGCTGGGCTTGTTCAGCCTGGAGAAAAGAAGGCTGCAGGGTGACCTCATTGCAGCCTGGCAGTACCTAAAGGAAGCCTACAAACAGGAGGGGAATCAACTCTTTGAAAGGGCAGATAACAGCAGGACAAGGGGAAATGGTTTGAAGTCGAGGGAGGGAAGCTTTAGGTTGGATGTCAGGGGGAAGTTCTTTACTGTGAGAGTGGTGAGGTGCTGGAACAGCTGCCCAGAGAGGCTGTGGATGCCCCGTCCATCCCTGGAGGTGTTCAAGGCCAGGTTGGATGGTGTCCTGGGCAGCCTGGGCTGCTATGAAATGGGGAGGTTGGTGGCCCTGCCTGTGGTGGGGGTTTGGAGCTTCATGATCTCTGAGGTCTCTTCCACCCCAAGCCATTCTATGATTCTGTGATTCTATGAGATGCACTGACCCTCCCCTTTCTGCCCTCCCCAGGCCATGGAGAGCAAGCTGCTGATCGGCGGCAGGACCATCGTGGACCACACCAATGAGCAGCAGAAGATGCTGGAGCTGAAGCGGCAAGAGATAGCTGAGCAGGTACCACCCTATCCATCCCAGTCCCAATGGATTGGGAGCATCTGTGGGGCCAGAATGTCCACAGTGGGGTTAGGGAGTCTGTGGGGTGGTCAGTTCCATCTCAGCTCTGAGCAACCCCCTCTTGGACGCAGAAACGCCGTGAGAGGGAGATGCAGCAGGAGATGCTGCTGCGGGATGAGGAGACCATGGAGCTGCGGGAGACCTACACATCCCTGCAACAGGAGGTGGAGATCAAGACCAAGAAACTGAAGAAGGTGAGAGAGCTGGGGGAGCTTCACTTGGGTCGGGAGGGACATGGGTTCATGTCTTTGGTTCATGTCTCAAAGTTGGGGGCATATGTCCTGCCCACTATCCGTGGGCACCTGATGCCTTGGAGGATGTTTCAGGCGTGGTACTGGGGACACCTGTGCCACCATGCCCTGCAGGCATTCGTGTCATCATGCCCTGGGGTCATCTGTGCCACCAGGGACACCAGTGCCACCATGCCCAGGGGACAGCCATGCCACCATATTTTGGGATACCATAAGGAACACTCATGCCACCGTGTTCTGGAGACATCCATTTCACAGGAGACACTTATGCCACCACGCTCTGGGAACACCTGTGTCAATGGGGACACTTGTGCCACTGGGGTCACCCATGCCACCATGTCTTGGGGACTCCTGTGCCATAAGGGCCACCCATGCCACCAGGGCTGACATGGTCTCTCTGGGAACAGCTGTACGCCAAGCTGCAGGCTGTGAAGGCAGAGATCCAGGACCAGCACGACGAGTACATCCGCGTGCGGCAGGACCTGGAGGAGGCACAGAACGAGCAGACACGGGAGCTGAAGCTCAAGTAGGTGACGTTGGTGTCCCCTCGGGTGGGCAGTGAGGCCGAGGTCCCTCTACACCCCCAGCCCCAGCAATGCCACCCCAAGCACCCAGCCCCAGACCCAGGGGCTGCAGGAGATCTCCACGGAGGAGGCAGTCATTCTATTCCCTATCTTACCAAAACCAATCCAGACATATATAAATATTTTAACATTTTCATGATAAAATATTTAAAATTCCGCTCGAAGCACAATTTTGTGTCAAGTTTTGCTCCACGCCCTTTGGAACGTAATTAAAATGCTTTAGGAGTGTGCAAACCTCAGTCAGCAATTCGTCTATTCAGAGCTGTTTTCTGCAGCTTCTTCATTTGCCCCAAAGCAAAGTGGGAAAAAGTGGGGAAAAAAAATTCCTTTGGGGTCAGTTTTAAGGTGTTTCCTCTCATTTTCTCATCTGGCAGCTCTGCAGTGGTCTGAGATCATGCAGTCCCTTCTGTATTTTGCTGCTGCAACAGTGGGGCTAGTTTGGATTTCCATCCTTCAAAGGGGCACTGAGCAAATGCACGGGGTTGGGTTTGGGGTGCTCCCAAGGGGTCCTGGGTGAGTCAGTGCAAAATGTATTGCCAATTGTGCATTGCAGGCAAGGTTGCAAACAGAATGGTGCAAGCTGCACTGCAAGTTGTGTCTTGCAGTCTGTATTTCAGAATGCACTATAAACTGTGCATTGCAAACTGTGCCTTGTAGGCTGTAAACCGCTGTGTTTTAATTTCATTTCAGACCATGTATTTCAAGCAATTGCAGGTTGCATTGCAGACCATATATTGCATACAATGCACCTCAGACCATGCATTGCAGACACTGCCTGGGAACTGCTAAGGAGAGGACCGTGGGGTTATACCCTGAAGGCAGCACGCAGAGCTGATGATGTTTCTTCTGCTCCTCTCTGAATGACAGTCTTCCTCTGCTCTTTCTCTCCTGCCTCTGCTGGATCCCTGGTGTCTCTATCCGCCTGCTCCCTCTTCCTCTCCTCCCCACTCATCTTTTCACCCCCCATCTGCTTTCCACATCCTGGCTCCTCTCCTGACCTCTTCTCTCCACTCCTTTTGCTCCACTT